>NC_056671.1:88627508-88934539 GCF_018350195.1 Panthera tigris | reverse complement strand
CCCTTTCCCCTGACCTGTGGTTGGACACATCGTCTACTCCATCACCGATCTTACTGAACCTACACCTACTTGTTATTCATTCCGGAGACCCCACCTCATCCGCTTCTCTTTTTGTTTGTTCTCCTGCGTGTTTGCAAAGCTGGAGATGAACTTCACTGAGATGGTCTGATCAGGTGTCCTTCTGTCCCGTCTCCGGTGTCTTCAGCCATGGAACAAATGGCACTGAGGGACCAAGAATCGGAGGAGAAAGAAATCCTCCCCCTGATTGTGTTCGGTGAGGTATGCCGTGTTCACTGCAGCCTCCCCCTCTAAAAACCCTGTACGCAGAGGGGCTTTCATGCTGGTGTGACAAATTGAGGCCCATGGAGCTTGAGGGGTGTTATTCTTCAGAAAGTTGTGGAGGGTAGGGGCACCTGGGTGGCTCAGTCAGTTGAGCGTCCGACTTCGGCTCAGGTCATGATCTCACGGTCAGTGAGTCTGAGCCCTGTGTCGGGCTCTGTGCTGACAGCTCAGAGCCTGGAGCCTGCTTCGGATTCTGTGTCTCCCTCTCTCTCTGCCCCTCTCCTGCTTGCACTGTGTCTCACTATCTCTCTCAAAAATAAACATTTGTAAAAAAAAGTTGTGGAGGGGCGCCTGGGTGGCGCAGTCGGTTAAGCGTCCGACTTCAGCCAGGTCACGATCTCGCGGTCCGTGAGTTCGAGCCCCGCGTCAGGCTCTGGGCTGATGGCTCGGAGCCTGGAGCCTGCTTCCGATTCTGTGTCTCCCTCTCTCTCTGCCCCTCCCCCGTTCATGCTCTGTCTCTCTCTATCCCAAAAATAAAAAAAAAAAAAAAAAAAAAAAAAGTTGTGGAGGCAAATTCTGGTGTGCAGGTGTTGACTGTTGTATCTGCGGTTTCGAAGAAATCACCATAAATCTTTACCCCTACCTCCTAAATACAGTAGAAACTTGGAATGTCTGCAAGTAAGCATTGAGTTTCTCTTCTTTTATCCTGGTTTAAAATTGTAGGATTCTTTTCTATTGTTTCTTTGTTCTAACAGTGCCTGTAATGTGTTCCGTCTCTCCACCCCAGCATTAAACATTGACTTTTAGGTGAACAGCAATGGTGGGGGGGGGGGTGGGAGAGGGGCCCCTGGGAGGCTTCCTCTGTCGTCATTCAGCTGCCGCTCTGTTCTTGGGATGTGAATGGGGGCGACTTCATGCAAACCCACTTCCCCTGTTATGAAACTGACCCAGTGTGTGTCTCTTGGGTGTCACCTGGCATATGAGGGACAGCTCATGAACAAGATGCAGGTCTTGGAAGGCATGTTTTCTAGAGCCCTGGAAGCTAGCCACCTGTCCGATGTAAACCTTCTCCACTGGCCGGTCCTCAGGACAGGGGCTGACCATGATAGACCCTGAGACACAGGGCTGGTCAGAATCACAGTGTGTTCTGGAAAAAATGGACCCCGAGAGTAGGCATTCAAACCCTCCTCCTAGAAAAGACGGAAGGGACTAAAGGAAAAGCAAAACAGGCAAAGAACACATTGAGGCTTGAACCATGACCCTTCGTGTCCTGTTGCTAAGACGAACCAAGCCTAACACACAGATGCCCTTCAGAGAAGGCGGGGTGGGCCAGGCGACTGTAATGCTGATCCTGGCACCTCCCCAGCAACGCAGCCACTCGCAAGGGCAGGCTGGGGCCTGTTCCTGCTCTACAGGAGCTCTTGCTTTATGGTCTGCTTTGTTTTCTCTTTCTTTTTTTTTTTTTGCTACTGTACGAGCGGTGGGGTGGCAGGTGGGAGGAGCGAGACCAGACCTGGTAGAATGTCATGTGGGCAGAGGGTTTTCTCTGATCAATTCCCTACTGATTTGGGCTCACCCCGACATGGAGGCATTCTTTCCTGACAAGGAGAACTGCCTGAATTCACAGGGAAGGTTTGCACATGAGGACAGATCAGAGAGGCAGACAGCACTGCATCTGGGGCTCCCTCGGCCTGGGGCGTGGAGCTGTGTGTACAAGCAGGTGTCCCAGATGGGCCCCTGTAAATGGGCATTCTTTAAATATTTGCTCAGTAAGGGACAGCTATCTACTTTCCTGTGAGCACATTTGTGTTTCTCTTTTCATAGTTAAAAGAAGAGATTCCTTTATGTAGGAGAATATAAAGTTTTAATCTCATTAAAATTACCCTTAATTTATATATTTCCTGTCACTTATCACTGCATCATGCTGGTTTTTCACATGTATTAAAACTAGAGACACCTTAGGTAGATACAGTGACCAAGTGAATCAGGCCTTATGTCTGGAGAAAAACTGACCAATGCAACTGTCGTGGGTTTTTTTCTTCACCTTTTTTAAGGCAAAGGGATATAGTTGATATACAAAAAAGTGTGCATATTTAGCATATGCTGTTTGATGCGTTTGTACATGTGCATTAACCATGAGACCGTTGCCGCAGTCAAGGTAACAGACATGTCCTTCACCTCCACAAGTTTCCTTACGTCCCTTTCTTTTTTGTGTGAAGACTCTGTTTTCTTATTAAGTTTTTTATTTTAATTCCAGTATAGTTAACAGAGTGTTACATTAGTTTCAGGTGTATACTCTAGGGATTCAACAATTCCATATGTCACCCGGTGCTCATCACTACAAGTGCCCTCTTAATCCCCTTAACCTACCTCCCCCTCCCCCCACCCACCTCCTCTCTGGTGACCATCAGTTTGTTATCCATAGTTAGGAGTCTGTTTCTTGGTTTGTCTCTCTTTTCTTCCTCTTTGCTCATTCGTTTCATTTCTTAAATTCCAAGTATGAATGATATCATATGGTGTTTGTCTTTCTCTGGCTGACTTATTTTGCTTAGCATAGTACACTCTAGCTCCACCCAGGTTGTTGCAAATGGCAAGATTTCATTCTTTTTCACGGCTGAGTGATATTCCATTGTATATATACACCACACCTTCTTTATCCATGGACACCTGAGCTGTTGCCGTAATTTGGCGATTGTAAATAATGCTGCAGTGTGCTAAGAACTCTTGATATGAGATTTACTCTGTTAAATTATTTTTAAATTTTTATTTTTTTAAAGTTTACTTATTTATTTTGAGAGAGACAGAGACAGTGTAAGCAAGGGAGGGGCAGAGAGAAGGAGAGAGAGAAAATTCCAAGCAAGCTCCGCACTGTCCGCACAGAGCCCGATGTGGGGCTTGAACTCACGAAATCGCAAGATCATGGCCTGAGCTGAAATTGAGTCAGATGCTCAGCCAGCCGAGCCTCCAGGTGCCCCTACTCTATTAAAAGTTTAAGTTCACGGTGCAGTATTGTTAACAGTAGGTGCTGTCTTGTGCACCGCATCTCAAGAGGTTATTCATCTTCTGTAACTGAAGCTTTATAGTCTCCCTTCTAGCTTGTGTCTGATCTCAACTCCAGCAAAGTCAACTTTCTGTTTCCCTGCTTTCACCCCATGCTTTGTGTGAGCTGCCCCTGCCAGCTGCTTCTCTCTCCCTTCTTCCATGGCAGGAAGTCCTCTCCTCATCTGAAACATCATCTGACCGCAGCAGAGTCAGATTTCATTTATCCCTCCCTGTCATCCTAAATACGGTGGCTGTTCCTCTCATCAGAGCTCTCTTTCCTCCTGCCTGTTCTTTCATCTTTCAGTCTAGAATGGTGTCAAGGGCAAAGCTTATGTCTTGTTCATCATCACACTCCTCAGAGAGCATAACACTGAGCCTTACAGCTGGGAGCTGTTCCGTAAATCTGGGCTCTTATTACTGGGAGTACCAATGACATGGCTTACGATGTTTTTGTAGTGACTTACAATGTGAATGAGCAGAGCAAACACTTATGACCTCACTTATGGCTCTTTGCTACCAAAACCCAAAATTTCCATTATTTTCTATAGATGGCAACATACTTAACGGAGTGGTTTTAATTAGTTGCAATCGATGCAATAGATGATGGTTCACTTGAATATATTAGCATCTCTCTACTGAAACTCTACACTTTTCTCCGATTGCATTTTTACTATAGAAGCATTTACCCCCATGGACTTTTGTAACCTGCAAGCTACAATCATCATCATATCATCACCCACCATTTCAAGGATCAGACACCATACTACAGGCATTTATAAGCATCTAGTTATTTTGTATTTTACCGTATCTTCCCATACTTTGCAAGGGAATGATGCACAAAAACTGAACAAAACAAAACACCAGACTCTGGATTGAAATGCAAAATTAAGTGCAGTCTTACCTGTGGGTTTGAAAGGAGGAGAGAATGAAGACAACCTTAAGCAACTTATAATCCGTGGCCAATGATGAACATGTAAAGCAATGTGGACACTGTGGTCCTACACATAATTCCATGCAGTGAAAGCAGCTGGTTTTATAGAATATGTTCTGAGATATGTTGGCTTTATTTTAATTACGTGGGAGAAGCTTGAAGGAGAATAATGTTATAATTATATATAAAGTTTGACCCCAGAATTTCCTTTCAAAAGAAGTGTGCACATTACAATTTCAGCAAACAATTGGCAAACCTTTAGTTGCTGTTTTTTCGGGATCAGAGGTAGGGCCGACCTTCAGGGACTGAGGCTGGAATGTTTCCGGGGCTCCAAGTCCCATCTCTCTTGACATTAGTACAGCAGCCTGAGCTATGAGCGACTTAAAGGCTGTGGAGCCTCCGTAGTACATGTTCTCTTCAACCTGGGCAGAGCACGTGGGAGATGTGTCCCAGGGGACGAATGTGCAGGTGGAGACTCAGGGCTGCAGCACGCAGGTTCCTCAATGGCTGTGGCCCCCGCTCTTTCACTTAACTAACCACAGTTTGTCTTTCTGTGGAACTCAGTAGACGGGTTTATTCACCTCCTCTGATAGTGGTAGCCAGCAACGGTAAGTGTGTACGAAAGTGGCAGGGACTTCCAAGTGCCCTCAGCGTGGCAGAAGCTGGGACATGGTGGACCCTCAGGGAATTCTGCCCTGGTCTGAAAAGCATTATGCAGAGTAAACAGCTGACCTCTTAATCAGTCAGGACGGGCCCCAGGCAAGGGCAGCACTCCCGATGGCTGCAGCCTTTTCTGGTACTGCTGTAGCTCACAATTCCCAACCCCGTGGGTCTCAGCACTTGGCAGAGTTTCCGCTGAGAAGAAGGGCCCCTTGCAATACGTGGTCTCTGTGTCCGGCTTCCAGCAACGTGACCTGGGAGGGAACGTATCCATCACCAACTCCCTACTTGCTAGAGGGCTGTCTGCAAGGCCCTTGAGTGACCTCAACGCTACCCCAGTTTCCAAAGGCTTTGGGGACTGGCGTTCCAAGTTGCACATGACATTGACTGTCCTCCGTACCTGGACTTGCAGGAGGAAAGAGGCAGGACACTCTGATAACAGGAGAAAAGTCCATGTTCCCTGGTTCTATAGAGTTCCTGGAATTAGAGGGCTACCTTAAGGCTTATTTAAAGAGCGAAGGAAAAACAGCAATTCACATTTGTGGCGTGACTTTGCACATGGTAAGTCACCTTGTCAAGGAGCCATTGCGGTCTTTGGGGTCAGTTTGCGTCAGTTTGTGTATTGTTGTTCCCGCTCGCAGATGGTAAAGTCGTAGCCCCGGGAGATTATGACTTGCCAAAGGCGAGTGTCCCCCCAAGCCTGGTTGGTAACAGGCCAATCAGAAAAGAAAACAGATCTCTGAGCTCTAAGGGTTAACTGTGCCCAACCCGGCTGGGCCCTGACTGGGCAGCAGGCTCCGCTGGAGGGGTGGGATGCCCAGGTCACAAGCAGAGCCAGAGAGGGACAGGCGAGGCGAGCTGGGGGAGTGGGGTAGCAGCAGACAGAGTCCTGCGGGGAGTTTGCCAGTGGCCTGGAAGCCCAAGGCCCACCAGAGCTGGGGGGGGGGGGGGCGGGGAGTGTCCTCTGCCCCCAGGGCTGATGCTGCTACGCTGTGTCCCACCTCTCAACCTGCTGCCTGACTCACGCTGCTTCTCGTGACATACTTACAAATCCATGAAATGATCATGTGTCATCGTCATGAACAATGAGTGTGCTTCCCCTTGGGGGTTACTTATTTAGATTTTTAAATTCGAAATGTACACATTCTATAACTTTGAATGACCTGAAGATAGTTCTGAAGTTCTCTTAAGTGGCTTTTCATACGTAAAAAATGAATTTCAGAACTCAGATGATAATCTTGCTGCTCTAATCAAAAATGGCATTTGAATTTGGCAGGAGAAGAATACTGTTACCGCCTTATTTCGAAGGAAGATCCTCTGGAGATATGCTCACTTAAAAAATTCTCTATCAAAAAAAAATATTTCTCTATTTTCTTCAGATAGATAATTCTAAAGGAAGTCACACATACATTTGCAAATGTGACAAAACTTTTTTTCCCCAGGCAGGCACTCTAGCGAAGAGAAATCACTGGCCATGTTCTTGGTGTGCCTGAGAGCAGGGTTTCACAGGGGTAAGGGGATGCGCCTTTCAGCAGGTGCTGAATTCAAGGAGGGGGCGGCTCAGAAGAGCAGGGTAGTGGGGGTCAAGTAGACTGCAGTGCTATTCAGTTTAACTGCTTTCTTTCATAGCCAAGAGAGTAAAACTCCGTGCACGACTTTCCCCAGGCTACACGGCTGGCTTAGTCAGAACTGGGTTGGAATCCGGTTTCTTCCAGCCCAGTGCTTTTCCCCATATGATCCAATGCCCCCATAGATCCTGCCCTTTGGTCAGTATCTTAGAAGACATTTCTAAAGCTCTGGTCACTACTCACGAATAGACACTGTGTATTTATTTATTTATTTATTTATTTATTTGATGGCTCATAAGGGACGATGGAGTGAAACAGAACAATTGATTACATCACCATGTCTGTGTTTAGGATATTGGTACTAAATTTTTTTTTTAAGTGTAGATGAAACTATATTTTGTTTTTATGCAAAACACTGTGAACTACTAAGACATTGGTCTACCTGTCGATTCAGCAAGTACTGGATGCCTACCATGTGACCACACGTGTATGTCTGGGGACACACAGGTGACTCGGGCATCGTCTGAGTCCCTGTAGACCTTCTCACCTACCCGGCACAAGCGTGGCCATGCTAATGTTGTCTGTGATGTTTGCCTGGTTGTCTTTACAGGTAGACTTGTAGGGATTTTGGTTCATCCCCCCCCCCTCTCTCTTTTTAAAGTTTATTCATTTATTTTGAGAGAGAGAAGAATGCACAAGTGGGGGAGGGGCAGAGAGAGGGAGAGGGAGAGAATCCCAAGCAGAGAATCTGACGTGGGGCTCGAACTCAAGGACCGCGAGCTCATGACCTGAGGCGAAGTCGGACGCTTAACCGACGGAGCCACCCAGGCGCCCCGGGATTTTGGTTCCCCTCTTAAATTGTGCACTACTTGCTGCCAGGCACGGCTGGGCCATCAGCAAATATTGTGGGCCTCACTACTGATTCGTCGTGTTAAAAGGGAGCAGACGCACAGCAACAGCAGTGCTGAAACATTGGTGCTAATTTCTTTAACATGCTTTGCGGCCATGCTTGTTCATAGTCCTGGATGTTCACTTGGAGTCTGAGCTACAGCAGCTCCTTTTTGCACCAATGGGGGGATGGTTTTCCTTGGACTCTACACCCTCTCCCGTTCACCTGCCCACCGGCTGCTGCCCTCCTGGTGCGACAGGCCCGGGTGGCATTTCCCGCGATGGGAACCCCTGTGGCCCGTTCTCTAGATGTGCATTGCCTCGGCAGTGCCGGGGATGGAAGCAGTTAGTTCCAGCAGGGCATCCTCGACCTGCCTGCGTGTGATCAGCGCCTGACAGGGTCAGGGTCATAAAGTGGAAGGATCCGATTTCATGCTGAGTCGGTGCACCAGCATGTCAAACATCTTGCTTGAGGGACGGGAGTCTGATGATTTTATTTCAGGGACGAGTGGCATTTGAGCTGGTGAGCACCGCAGAGCCTTCTGGGGTGACACGGACCTTTCGGCAGTTCCCCAGGAGGCTCCCTGCCCCACTTCTAATTGCAAGCTATCTTTGTGTTCAGACTCGGTTCAATGTCAGTACACTGTCGGATGACATCTGGGCTCCTGGATGACAGTCCCGGTTCTGGGAACGAGCTATCTGAGCTCTTGGTGATGGGGGGGACCCTCACCCCGACCACGCCCCGGCCACAGGGAAAACCAAGCCCCTCTGGGCACTTTGGAGGGTGTGAGGGCCTGCCTGGCCGCCCCAGATGGCCTCAACCTGTGCGTGGTAATTCTCATTCACTCTCGGTGTGTGGTGTCAGCAGGTGCCACGTCTGAGCCGATTTGCCCCCAGTGAGGAGCAACCACAAAGCCCACACATTTATTTCGACTCTGAACCCAGGTCACTCAGCACAAAATGAAGATTTTACTTGTGTGTACTGGGGAGGGAGTAGAGAAGAACATTCTTTTTCCCTCTTTGCAAAGTATTTAATAGAAGCTTACGTCCACTCTCTTCTTATGCAAAGTAATTAAATTTCTCTACTTCTGCATCTACAGCTACACCAGGAAATGACAATAAAAGCATTATGAAGGTGAGAGCCCAAAATGATCTTTTAAATATGAATAAAAATAGGTGACAGAGGGATAACATTAAGGTTCATAATTTCCAGGAAGGTTTTGTAAGAGATGTGAATGGTAACCAGGGATCTGGATTTCTCCAGATCGTCTGAATTTCTCCAGATCGTCTGAATTTCATATAACATATAGTACAACCGTAGCGATGGATGACTCTGTGCATCTCATCGTTTTAGTCCGGAGACCTTTACGTGAAGGCAAATCACGTGGCAGAAATGTGGCTCCCCCATGGGGAAGACCACGTTAACACCTCGCCATGACTCTGGCTGGTCCTTCTCTGAGGTCACACACATAGGGGCCAGGAGGAGCCGTGGACTGGGGTTCAGCCTCCCAGAGCCACGCTAGGGAATGGTGATCCCACTGCCACATGGTTAGGTTGCTCCGGAAAAGGGGAGTGGGCTGAATGGGCAGGCATGGTGCTTGTCACAAGAGTGTATTGACAGTCGGCCTCAAGGGTCACCCCGGCTTCTCAGTGGGTCTTTCTGCAAGGCCCCGTCCCCTTCCTCCTGCTACCACATGGCCCATGTGGGTGTGGAGTCCCCTGGCCCTGCTGCCTGTCAGTGTGCCCTTCCTTTAGGCTCTGTTTCCACTTCTTAACCATTCTCTAGACTTTAATACATGTCCAATTGCCAATTCAATTCCTTTATTTCTTCATTAAGCATGAGGGGGTCCAATTGCCCTTTAAACTGACATGATATCTACTACTGACTTTTAAATACTCATCTAACAAGACACCTTACTTACATACTATTTAATATTTATATAGGACGTTTTAAGAGAAAAGACACCTTGCCCAAGAGGAAACAGTTTTGCACACTGTTCTTGCTCATTTCCTTCAGGAAAAGCGAGTTAGAGCTAGTGCTTTCATTTTTATTTATTTATTTTTAAATGTTTGTTTATTTTTAAGAGACAGAGAGAGTGCAAGCAGGAGTGGGGCAGAGAAATAGGGAGAGAGAGAATCCCAAGCAGGATCTTTGGTGTCAGTGCAGAGCCTGACACGGGGCTCGAACTCATGAACTGTGAGATCATGACCTGAGCTGAAGTTGGATCCTTAATCGACTGAGCCACCCAGACGCCCCTCATTTTTATCAGTAGTAGGGAAACGGAGGCAAGGGGAGTCAGTGACTCTGCTTTCTGTCATGGAACCTGTTTGTTGAGTCACTGTCGACCCTCAGCTCAGCCTGGGCCTCTGTCTCATGCTCACGTCTCTGTCCCACCTTCAGAGTCTATGTGGCTGGACCCCGTGTTCGGGCTACATGTAACTTGTCCTAGGAGCCAAACGCATCTTTGCCTTTCAGGGTAATGTCTTTATTCAGAAAAAAAAAAAAAACCTTCGGGAGAGTTTTTCTCCCAGTAAAATTCATAACACCAGATGAACTTTCCTGTGTTTGTATTCTTTTTTTTTTTTTTAATTTTTTAATGTTTATTTATTTTTTTGAGACAGAGAAAGACAGAGCATGAACAGGGGAGGAGCAGAGAGAGAGGGAGACACAGAATCTGAAACAGGCTCCAGGCTCTGAGCTGTCAGCACAGAGCCCGACGCGGGGCTCGAACTCACGGACCGTGAGATCATGACCTGAGCCGAAGTCGGCCGCTTAACCGACCGAGCCACCCAGGCGCCCCAGTGTTTGTATCCTTAAGATACGTTCTGATCTAACATTTGATGTTGTCTTTTATTTGCTCACACAATCACATGGCCTGGAAAATACCATGGAAAACCACAAGAAATGTGAGTCTCTGCAGTGTCCCCATTTCCGCTGGTGGCAGAGCGGGAGAGAGTTGGAACTACATGGGGGCCTCCTCAGATGTTCTGAGAACTAGAGCAGAAGTTTGAGAGAGGAAACTGGAAACAGTTCACGGCAACAACCCTCCACTGTCCAGCTATTTGATTTGGGTCTGGGGTCTGGAGGGTCTGCTCAGTGCATCGATTTGGTGCAACCACTCTAGTAACTCTATCCCTGGAAGAGGGTATGAGCCGGCATATGGTGGGAGCTTGGGGCAGTTCCATCCCTGTAGGGCTCAGTCCCTCTCAGCGGGTGACCCTGTCAACGGTGGACGTCCACCAGCCACCATCAGGCCTCAGTCAGCTTGGCCGGAGGCCCTTCACCAGTTCCTGGCTGCTGGCTGGCCATCACACATTTCTCCCCATTGACGATGACCTTAAAGAATCCTTGAGCCCTGCTAATGGCAGGCTTTTGAGCAGCTAGCGTGACACCTTTCTTTTGTTTTCTGGTGACAGGTATGTTTTCCCTTGTATACCTCCCATGAACTTAGATAGGTCAAAACCGTTTGCCAGGAAACAGGATAATTACCAGAAAGAGAGGCCCCGGAGAGGAAGTGGCATGTGTGATACACACACTTGTAATATATCACAGTGCTTTCACTTTCTGTTAATTGATTAATCAATCAATCGATAGATCACATAGTACTGGAAAGGACTGCTTATGTACATTGTAAAATAATTTTAGAATAGTATTTCAGAAACAGGTAGCATTAGAGATAATCATCACTACTGCAAAGTCCTATTAAAAACGGTGTATTTTGCCTAGGGAAGAACGGTCCTCAGAGTTTAAATGCTGTTAATTTCGTGTATTCCATTTAACACTGGTCTCAGATGATCTGAGACAAAAGGTTTCTGTGGTAAATTATATCTGGGAAGCATGCCAACTAGATTAGCTCCCAAAGACTCTGGTATATCTTAGTAATTAACAGGCTCTGAGAAAACTTACAGAGAGAAACCCATTTAACGCTATATAATTATATTCTAGTATTTTTCCTATTTTTGATCACAAGTACTTTTATTTATTAATACAACAGACACCTATTTGAGGGCCTGTCAATTCTTCTGGACCTAGGGGTACAGCTGTGATAAGGTCTTTGCTTTCATACGCCTATGTTGTGGAACCTTTATTTTTAACCAAAATTTTCCTCCAAGTGATAGCAGTTCATAGGACGCATGCTCTATGCCACATATTTTGGGAAACACAACTTTATGTTGATGAGCTCCCAAGAAAAGTGTGCATTTTCCAATTAGAATGCTCCCAGCCATAGTCTGAGATGCACAAAACTAGAATAGGAATCTTCTAGATAGTGAATGATGTGAGAATGGCTGGAAAACTATAAAACATGATACCTGCCTCTCACTTTGTCAGCTCCTTTTTTTAAATTTAATATAATTTAATGTCAAGTTGGCTAACATACAGTGTATACAGTGTGCTCTTGGTTTCAGGAGTAGATTCCTGTGATTCATCGCTTACATACAACACCCAGTGCTCCTCCCGACAAGTGCCCTCCTCAATGCCCATCACTCATTTTCCCCACCGCTGCCCCCACATCAACCCTGTTTGTTCTCTGTGTTTAAGAGTCTCTTATGGGTTTGCCTCCCTCTGCATTTGAAACTATTTTTTCTCCTTCCCTTTCCCCATGGTCTTCTGTTAAGTTTCTCAAGTTCTACATATGAGTGAAAGCATATGCTGTCTTTCTCTGACTGACTTATTTCACTTAGCATAATACCCTCCAGTTCCATCCACGTTTTGCAAATGGCAGAATTTCATTCTTTCTCATTGCCAAGTAGTATTCCATTTTATATATAAACCACATCTTCTGATGAATGGATAAATAAGATGCGGTTTATCAGCTCCTTTTCTTTAAAATATAAAATTTATTGTCAAATTGGTTTCCATACAACACCCAGGGCTCATCCCAACAGGTGCCCTCCTCAATGCCCATCACCCAATTTCCCCTCCCTCCCACCCCCCATCAACTCTCAGTTTATTCTCAATTTTTAAGAGTCTTTTATTGTTTGGCTCCCTCCCTCTCTAACTGTTTTTTCTTTCCTTCCCCTCCCCCATGGTCTTCTGTTAACTTTCTCAGGATCCACTTAAGAGTGAAAACATATGGTGTCTGTCTTTCTCTGCCTGACTTATTTCACTTAGCATAACACTCTCCAGTTCCATCCACATTGCTACAAAAGGCCATATTTCATTCTTTCTCATTGCCACGTAGTATTCCATGGTGTATATAAACCACAATTTCTTTATCCATTCGTCAGTTGATGGACATTTAGGCTCTTTCCATAATTTGGCTATTGTTGAAAGTGCTGCTATAAACATTGGGGTACAAGTGCCCCTATGCATCAGTACTCCTGTATCCCTTGGGTCAATTCCTAGCAGTGCTATTGCTGGGTCATAGGGTAGATCTATTTTTAATTTTTTGAGGAACCACCACACTGTTTTCCAGAGCAGCTGCACCAATTTGCATTCCCACCAACAGTGCAAGAGGGTTCCTGTTTCTCCAAATCCTCTCCAACATCTATAGTGTCCTGATTTGTTCATGTTAGCCACTCTGACTGGTGTGAGGTGATATCTCAGTGTGGTTTTGATTTGTATCTCCCTGATGAGGAGCAACGTTGAGCATCTTTTCATGTGCCTATTGGCCATCCGGATGTCTTCTTTAGAGAAGTGTCTATTCATGTTTTCTGCCCATTTCTTCACTGGCTTATTTGTTTTTCAGGTGTGGAGTTTGGTGAGTTCTTTATAGATTTTGGATACTAGCCCTTTGTCCGATATGTCATTTGCAAATATCTTTTCCCATTCCGTCAGCTGCCTTTTAGTTTTGTTGATTGTTTCCTTTACAGTGCAGATATCAGCTCCTTTTTGTGCCACAGGGACATCAGCTTGTGAGGGCCTCACACTGGGCCCCAGGGCAACTTCAGGTCATGGTCCCTGTTGGTCTTCTAGGATCCTTAGGCAGATGTCCATTAGTCCAACTCCCACATTGGACCTCCACCGACAGCTAGGTGGTGGGTAAGCCTCAGTGTTCTGAAATGGTCCCTTTTGTCCCCTTACTTCTGTGGGTCTGGTTTGGCTTCACTGAACTTCACTGTCCGCTGAGCTCCTGGTAATTAGAGAATTTCCTTTATGTTCATAGGATGCAAGCTCTGTATTTATTTCCTGTTACCAGTTCACTAGACACAAATCCACATCTTCATTCGAGTACGTGACCACATCCAAACCAGGTTTTAGAAATGTTTCCTATCACCGTTCAGTGGAATATCTTGGTTTATTATTTTTCTGTTTTCAAATGAGTTTTGCTTCTAGCTCATTCCTTTATCCCAATCATGTTGGTTTGCACAAAAAGCCACATTATGGCTGGGAGTTGTTGAGACAGGCTTGAACCACCCCACAGCACCCCCCACCCCCGCCCCCCCGCCTTCTGAGAAAGGCAAATGAGTGCTCATTGCTGTAGACAAACTTCAAATGTCCTAGCTCCTGCAAACCCCTCAAGTTAACCCAATACAAATATCACTTCCACAGTCTCAATCAAACCTCAAACACTGTGCCAGAAATTAATATGCTAGAGCTCCAGATGACCAGCGTTATGAAAAGCATTTATGCATTCTATGGACTGTGACTACATGTTTAATATCCAATTAAAGAATAGGGACTTTTGCTGGTGATGATAAGAGACAAACAAAGTAGTAATTACGCAGAGAGATATGGGTGACGCGTGATTACAAAGTACAAAATTAGACACTGACTGGAATTTTCATACCTCCACTAAATTGTTCCCAGAGTCAGACTTTGATTTTGGGATTCTGTAATTACATAATCACAATTTCCACTTGTCCATAAAAAGTGTACCTATAATATATGCAATGTTTCCAAGGCATATATATTTTTTTCAGGAACCACTTGGACATTCTGGTGGAAGAGTTGATTTAGTGTGTAATTAGGAATGAAGTTTCCAAATTAGACTGAGACCAGATTCTGCATCTGGGAAATAGAAATTAGGAATGGTGCCAGATCTTCCCCAGTGTCTTTGATTACCCTTCAAAATCCTGAAAGTTTCAGAATTAGCATCAGTAGACCTAAGAACAATGTCTGTTAAAGCGACAGATTGAATGATTGGCTGCCTTTTCCTCCAGGACACAGATTGTTCACACAACAGTGATCAATTTCCAGTTCCCCCCAGCACCCTTCAGGGCCCTGACTACCCCATACTGTGGGGTACCCTGGGGTAGGTGGAGATCAGGATGCGTTTCCTAGTCTTGGGGATGATTTCTAACCTCGTGATGCACCATAGCATGGAAGGAAGAGCTACTATGTCTACGTTCCACTCAGCAGGTCGAATGTTTTTGACATTTATAGAGATGGGTATACTTTTCCATATCACAGCTTTATTTGTTTATTTATTTATTTATTTATTTTTAATATTTTTAATGTTTATTTAAGAGAGAGAGAGAGAGAGAGCAAGCATGAGTTGGGGAGGGGCAGAGAGAGAGAGGGAAACACAGAATCTGAAGCAGGCTCCAGGCTCTGAGCTGTCAGCACAAAGCCTAACCTGGGGCTCAAACTCATGGACCGTTACATCATGACCTGAGCTGAAGTCCAACACTTAACCAACTGAGCCACCCAGGTGCCCCATATCTTTTAAAGGCTCCTTTTAATTTTATCCACCCCGCCCTGCACTATGCCAGCATACATTCCATAAAGGGGGTCCTTTTCGTGGTTTCCTTCAAGGTCCCATCTGAAGCTTTCACTCTCTTCCTTTGTGCTCTTGGCATTTTGTGAAACACACATTCAGTGAACTCTGTAGAGGTGTCTAGATTGTCATAGGCATCCCTGATACCTTAGCATCAAGCGTAGCACTCAAACATGCATATGTGTTCTCAGAATCTAGTATTCACAGGACAGGTGAGGTGAATAAGAAAGTTCTGCCTATACAGCAGACAGCAGAAGGATAAAGGATTCTAACTCCCATGTGGTGAAGCTGTCTGAAGCCCAGTGGAGAGGCAGAACACAGAAGTTCTTATCTCCGAGTTTAAAAAGAACCAAAGTTTAAGAAGATGATAACTATCCTAAAGTTTCTATCCTATAGCTGTAGGGGTGGAGTCCTGAAGGAGCAGGTTAGGGGTTTGCTAATTTTGATGCCTTCTATATGGGTCCGGGTAGAGATCAGTTAGGTTCCTTAACACTTAAAAAAAAAGTGCTTTGCATTTATTTTGGAGGTGTCAAGGAAGCAGGTGTGGGGGGTGGGGAGCCGAGGAGCATCTTGAAATGAAAGCGGTCCCTACTCTGTAGCCTGAAAAGCTAAATTTGGACAATCAGAAAGTCAGGGAGCAAAACCCCTGGGCCCGTAAGAGAAACAGAAAAAATATAAGAGAGAACTTACTTTATGCTAGACGTTATGGTAGATGCTTTGCAGACATTTTGCTATTTAATCCTTAAAACTGTATCGTTGGCCCAATTTATAGATGAGGAAATGGAAGACGTTTGGGATGAAGCCACACAGGTCATGCAGAGAAGAGCCGGGGATTTGTTTCGGCTCTTCTGGCTGCACCAGGGTAATTTCCTGTACCAAAGCAGCTAAGCATAAGGATTCAATATTTGACTATACTGTGAAATGATCGTCACAATAATTCTAGTTGCTGTCTGTCACCACACAGGGTTACCAAAATTTTTTTCTTACAGTGAGACCTTTCAAGAACCACTCTTCCAGCAACTTTCAAATATGCAATAGAACACTGTTGGCTGTAGTCACATATGCTAAGTTATATCCCAGCACTTACTTATTTTATAACTGAGGGTTTGTTCTTTTTGACCGTCTTCACCCATTTCACCTCCCCACTTCTATCTATCCTTGCCTCTGAGACCACCCATCTGTTTTCTGCTTATGAACTTTTTGAGGATAGAGATGGAATCTTTTGCTTCTTCGGCTCACCTCTCGTTTGCTCCGTAGTGCTTTGCACATAGAAAGTACAATCAGTAGTTCCTGCTTTTATTTGGAAGCCACACCCATAAGTCCAAAGATTGTACTTCCGCTTGGTCTTATAATAGCAAGACTAACTTTTTAGTGAAGAACGCTTTCTTTGATTCCAGCCCTTAGCACGTGGAGATTAATTCGCTGAGCCTTTCTCCTTGATCTAGGACATGCCGACTGAGTCTCATGTTCCCGTGGTTCTCATCAAGGAACCCTGAATAGTTTTCAGGTCGGACACAAAAACAAAACCAGCACGCCCACATTTGACTGTTGATTTTCACTTAATGTAACGAGTTTTGGTCTCTTGAAACAACACACAATTGCTTGCCACTTATTTGAGGCACACTGTCTGTGACCTCGTCCTTTATGGAAACACCATGACATGGGTTTACAATCAGAGTTGGGCATATGGCGGATGTATTTCAGGAACCCTAAGAAGGGCACAATGTTTCCCTACTCATTGTAGTCAATGAGTACCTATCTTTGACATGTTGCAAGTTTATTTATGGAGTCCAAATTATGAGAGTTAATCCTGTTTTGTCAAAGCCTTGTATGACATCCCTCTGATTAGGACTGTGCATGGTGATTTATTTTCAGCAACGGAACATGGCATGATGTGCCATCATTATTCAACATCTCATTTGAGCCCTGGCAGATCACTTGGAGCTATTCTGCATAGGCGAGTACTTAGCATAGTTAATGTGCTTCGCCAACAGTTGACATTCTGATCAAAGATTTCGAACACAAAAACATTTCTAACTTTTTCTTTCCCTTTTCCTTTGGTATTTGTTTGGTCTCCTGGGGTCAGTTGTATTCAGTGACAGAAAGAATATATATTTTCCTTTAGTGTTAGAAGCTTTACTTAATATGTATTTTCTTTTAGTGTTAGAAGTTTTACTCAAGTGTGTCTTTAAAAATGGGGAAGATAAAGGGAAAGCATTTTATCTCCCTGGTGTTGTTTTCCTTTTGTTTCAGGCTGGTTTCCGCGCACTGTTGGCAGGCAGCACGATGCACCATCAGCTCCAGGGAATGAGGGCTCACCACGTGAAACTGCCGTGTGCACACGTGTGACCTTGGGTCAGTCACTCAGCCTCTGTGGGTGTCCCAATTTGTGAAGTCAGGACAATGATACAATAACATTATTCTAATATTATCCAATAGATGGTTATATATGTAATGTTACCCACCAGAGATAGCTCACCATTAAAAAACCTTTTTTTTTTTGAAGTTTTTAAATTTATTTTGAGAGACAGAGAGAGCAAGCGGGAGTGGGGCAGAGAGAGGGAGAGAGAGAATCTCAAGTAAGCTCCACACTGATGGCTTTAACTCACGAACAGTGAGATCATGATGGGAGCCAAAACCAGAGTCAGACGCTTCACCGACTGAGCCATCCAGGCGTCCTGACATTGGGCATCATTTTGAAATCTGAAAAGAACAATGCAAACATAAAAGTATTTGTTCCCATTTGCTTTACTTTCCATGTTCTGTGCCTTTTGAATGCCTTTGGGACTGAGTTTTGGCTTACTTCCTTCGGTCTTTGGGAAATCCCTGTGCTGGCCTCTTAAGACCATCTTGATGCCTCCGTAGCTGTGATCTACTGCAAATTCCTGCCTCTAAACCTTTGCTCTTGGGATCTCTGAATTCACATTTGCCCCTTTTCCTTCTCTCGCGTCTCTTTGTCTTCCTGTTGCTTTTTCCCCACCGCAGACCATTGTCTGTTTCTTCTGTATCCCAACATTTTCTTCTTTCATCCACCTGTGTTTCCTTCTCTCAGTCTCTGTTTTGCAAGTACCAAAAATAGCTAAAATTCTAAGAGTAATTCGTCCTCCTCCGTGGATGCATTTCATGCGTTTCCTCCTGCAGCTTTAGTGGCCCCAGTGGCCAAGCTCATCTGCTCACACAGCTTGACTTGTCCGTACTGGACTTCTAGCTACTGCCCAGGGTTATCTCCGGAGCTCCCGACCGGACTACCCACCAACTTCCTGCACATCTCTGGGGACCACTTGCTGGCACTTCCAGCTACACACGCCCAAGCTGAGCCGTGTTTCTTCTTTTCCAAACCCTGCTCCCAAAGACCAAAACCTGAGGGGACCCCTCTCCTTCCCCATCTCCTAGAGGTATTTCATCAGCCACTCCTGGAGTATTTGTTCTTAGGTCTGTTGGTGGCCCTCCAGACACCCTGCCAGGACTCTGTTCAGACCTTCCCCATCTGATTCAGCATGAACGTGTTTGTTGTGCATGTACTAGATGGCAAACACCTTGAGATGGAATATGTTACAAGTCTGCATTCTCAGTGACTTGCCTGTAGTGCCCAGCACGTGTTTTCAGAGCAAGAGGTTGGATATCCCGAGGCTGAGCCTTCCTCATTATTGAAATATACCTTTGGGAGAGGGTCTCTAGAGGTCTGCCCCATGGTGTTCACCTCAGAAGAACCAGTCAGGGTGTGAGTTCCTGGATCACATGGGTGTGGTGGCTGTCAAGGGACCCCTTTGACTAACTTTGTGTCTTATGAAGTTTGGTTTGAGTGTTCCTTATGAGGAGACCACCTAGTTGTTGTTGTTGTTTTCTTCAATGTGTGTTTATTTTTGAGAGACAGAGACACAGACAGAGTGCGAGCAGGGGAGGGCAGAGAGAGAGAGAGAGGGAGACACAGAATCTGAAGCAGGTTCCAGGCTCTGAGCTGTCAGCACAGAGCCTGATGAGGGGCTCGAACCCACAAACCGTGAGATCATGACCTGAGCTGAAGTTGGACGCTTAACTGACTGAGCCCCCCCAGGAACCCCAGGAGACTCCCTAGTTGTTACCTAGCAGGGAGTACCTTGCAGAGGTCTTGTAGACTACAGAATGGTGCTTAATTCACCTAATTAGCTAAATGTGACACCACACACACACACACACACACACACACACACGCTTTGCAGAAAGGAAAGGTTTAAGTTCTGGAACAGGTGGAGGGGTCATCGTCATGAGTGTCAACTGAGTGTTCTCCACACTTCTGGGCTTCCTAGAGTAAGAGTAGCAGCCAAGGGTTGGATTTGTCCTGTGGGTGGCACACCCTGGGGATGGGGAAGCCCTCTGGTGGCCAGGATGTGTGGTTGCATCCTGCCTCTCAGCCACTAGATGCTACTTTCCTTATCTGTTGAGGCTGTGCTCTTATGGCTATCTCTGCAGGGTAAGTTTGCCTGCATGTGTGTGTGTGTGTGTGTGTGTGTGTGTGTGTGTGTAGCAAGCTGAACAGTATGCTTATGAACAGTTTCATAGCCCTTTGTGACCTGCAGGGCATTTATAGTTAGAATGTTACATGTTGGTCCTATGGGCTGGGAGAATTACCACCCCTTTATACAAAAGAGTGTGGAGTGAGTGAGATTATGACTTGCCCAAGGCCACATAGCTTCTAAGTGGGAAAGCTGGGGCTAGAAGTCATGTCTCCTGTTCTTAAATCTATTATTTTATTTTATTTTTGAGAGAGAGAGGGAGAGAGAGAGAGAGAGAGAGAGAGCGAGCGCAACCTGGGGAAAAGGGCAGAGGGAGAAAGAGAGAGAGAGAGAGAGAGAGAGAGAGAGAGAGAGAGAGAAAGAAAGAGAATATTAAGTAGATTCCATGCTCAGCATGGAGCCCAACTCAGAGCTTGATCCCGCGACCCTGGGATCATGACCTGAATCAAAATCAAGAGTCAGAGGCTCAACCAACTGAGCCACCTAGGCACCCCTGGCTCTAAATCTAGTGTTGCCTGTCATGAAAGACCTATCAGTTGCACCCAATGAGTTTCTCAAGAATTACCTACCATTCCATGTCACGTAACCAGTGAGAGTCTGGGCTTCAAATACTTTCCTCTAGTAGAAAAATGATCGTGTTCCAAAGTGGTCACACTGGGTGATAAGTGGTTAGCTCTCCATTCAGCTACCCAAATGTGCCTCAGTGTTGGACGAGAGGGCTCTGTTAAAATAAAATTAGAAAAGTGAGCAAGTCAAGGACAGTGTGGGACGGTTCATTCTACCTCTGCCGGTGGTGCCACGGTGACATTTCCAGGGAGTCGGGGGTGGAAGTCTGACGTCTCAACCCTTCATGCCCCACCCTGTGCATTCTCCTCTTCCCTACCCTCTTTTTTCACCACTAACCCTTGTCATTTGCCAACCAGTGAA
Source organism: Panthera tigris (assembly GCF_018350195.1). Classification (NCBI taxonomy): domain Eukaryota; kingdom Metazoa; phylum Chordata; class Mammalia; order Carnivora; family Felidae; genus Panthera; species Panthera tigris. Next base: position 88,914,087 of record NC_056671.1, on the reverse strand, counting down.
TGAGTCAGGGGCATTGTCAAGTGAGCCTGCAGACAGAGGACTGTCCTTTATCCAGTGGAGAGTTACAAAGGGAGTAGAAGCCATGTTCCCTGGGGTGAGCAAGGTTTATGGTCCAGCTTTTCCTAATGTAAAGGGCAGCTTTTAGACTCAGGAGTGGATTTTGACATCAAATAGCACCAAGACTGCCTTTTTTCCTGGGATAATGTGTTTAGCTTCTGTCAGTAAATAGCAGGGATGTTCAAACAATATACTGGCAGCTGCTGAGCTGACCTACTGCATGTAAAGAATCAACTGAATAGAATTCACCAACATCAACCACGTACATAACACGATGGCATTGACGGATCTGATTTAGATGTACTCTCAACTCTATTTCCAACAAAATTGCAGTCCAATTATGACATGATCTTTCTGTGTCCTTTTCCAGGCAATTAATGAATCCCCAAGAACTTCCTTAAAATGTGTGATTGCTGTCTGTCTGCTTTCAGCATAACCACAGTTTAGCCACTATCGTGCATTCTGGTTTATCTTTGGTGTTATTAGCAGTTACAGCATGCCCTCTAAGTAAGGCTGCCTTATTCTTTTTTTTTTTTTTTTAAATGTTTATTTTTTATTTTTGAGACAGAGAGAGACAGAGCATGGACAGGGGAGGGGCAGAGAGAGAGGGAGACACAGAATCTGAAACAGGCTCCAGGCTCTGAGCTGTCAGCGCAGAGCCTGACGCGGGGCTCGAACTCACGGACCGTGAGATCATGACCTGAGCCGAAGTCAGACGCTTAACCGACCGAGCCACCCAGGCGCCCCAAGGCTGCCTTATTCTAATGCTTGGGTGGGTAGCTCCTCTGCATTGCTATCTTTGATAGGAGACCATAGAAAGTTTCATCTATCTATGGGCATTTGCATAGCTGACATGAAGAAGACAGGCTGCAGTGAAAGATCAGATCTGACGGAGGTAGCGATTCTTAAAGGAAATAAGAGGAACATTCTTCCAAGGCTATCTGTAATCACCACTGCACCTGAAAAACCAGACTACATTTTCTGAACAGCATTAAATTCTGACAGCTGTAAAAGTCACACACATTTATTCTTGCTTCACATCAAGATTTAGTGGACAGGTTTACTTCAAGCATCATGTTGAGCTGATAAAGTAAGAGAGGGGGGAAAAGAAAAACATGCTCACTACTTTTACAGCTCTAAAGTTAATGGCTTAAAAAATGTGTGCACTTACTTTTTTTTTTTGCATGGTTCGTGGAAAAAACAGTGCCTCAAGTTATACTAATGTTGTCATGGTGATTCTATGAAGGCTCTTTTCATCTTGTGGCTGTAGATTTACCCACAGTCACTGCTGAGGCATCCTGAGACCATTGTTCCAGGAGCTACAGGCCTTGGGGGACATGCACTTAAGGTATTTGTACACTGGCAGGATTGTCATTCACCCCACAGTGGGCTCTCCCACCAGGGAATTTAACTCCAGAGTGGATACACTCAGGGCCTTAGCAAAAGGGAGTAGGAACGGAATAGAATACAAGGGTAGGCAGATGTAGATAGAGAAGAAAGAGAAAAGGATCAAATCCAAATGGAAATTCTGAAGAAGCTGAAGGAGAACCTAAAAAGTGTACTAAAGGTGTTATTTCCTTGAAGAGTTAGGGTCTCCACCCATTCTACAATGAGTGATTTTGAGTGAAGGACACGTGACAACACATTTCCCTGGCCAGAACACTGGTTCTCTGTGACTTTGTGGCCTCCTTTGGTGTCATCGTCTATTAGAAAAAGCATGTGGCTACTGTATGGGCAGGAAAGCCAAGTGCTGCATCCATGTCTGGTGGGCCACTGAAGGGTTGAAGTGGATCCCTGCATGTGGCATATGGAAGTACCATAGGAGGCTCCGGGGTCTTCTAGTGCTGGGGCTGTGCGAGGAGCTAAGGACGTCTACTCGTTTTCCGGAATGTTCCTCATGGAAGTTCTTCTACCATCACTAGCATCAAGAGAAGTCCAGGACATTTGATTTTCTTCTTCCAGCAACTGTGACTTTCCACTTAATATTGGATTAGAACTCACATTAGGAATATTTTGGAATTATAGGAAATTTTAATGGTCATTAAGTATAAATTCTAACAGAAAAATGACAGACTACTTACTCCCAAATAAAGTGAGGACAGTATTTATTTTCTACCAGAATAACCAGAAGGAGTACAAACCCCATATGATATTCTGACAAACCTCGTACCCTCACGCACCCCTGTACCCGTTGATCGTAGTGTTCAAAGCCGCTGTTCACGTTGACAGCAGTGGAACTTGAATGGTTCCCAAATCTCACAGTCTTGCAAGCTGAATCCAAATGCTTAAATACAGATGACCCTCGGCCACAGGACCCAGGTGACGGGGGCAGGAAGGGCTTTTATTTCATAGATTCCTATAAACAAGCTGCTTATAAAAAGGTGGAAAAGAGTTGTGGTCCTGTCAGTGCTTTCGACGAAAGACCTGCGGCAGTTGGGAGAATTAAGTGAAGCCGAATTTAATGTTCCCATTAAAGTGTTTGAAATTTTTATTCATGTAAGAAAAATGCCTTTGCTTAAAGATAGTTTGAGGCAATAAACAACAATATGGAGAAAACTTTGAATTTAAAGCAGGTTTTAAAGAGACTACTTTCCACAGGCAAATTTTCCAGCATCTTGGAAGAACCCCCAAGAGCTCAATTTAAAATTTACAAAAGTGTACTGGGTTTCAAGTTCCTGAATTCAGCCAGTGGGGAAAGATGATCTTGAGGGAGGAGATGTAAGCATGGAATAATAGCCGTCCTGTGGCGTGACTGAAATCTCTCCAGTGACACGGGCACTCAGTCTTGTCTAAAGACCCTAGACGCAATGCAGACATCTGGGAGAGTATGAGGGGCAGCCTGGAAAGTGTGGGTGGGAAGAGGCAATGAAGAACCTAGGGGAAAGCAGAAACCAGACAGACACGGAGGCGCAGCGGTACCTGGGACTCCAAGACACAGCCCCTGGAATGTAGAGTGTGCAGAGAAGCCCATGAGTAGAACTAGAATGATGGAGTCAAGGCAGGAGAGAAGACAACAAAAGGAAAAAAAAATACTTTGTACTGATGTAATAGTGAAGGCTCTCAACTAAAGGATGACCCTTGCCAATATCCTGGGGCACACGAGGAGCTGTCCAGCAAGACCACATGCACTAGGGACTCTCAACAAGTCAATGGTATAAATGTAAGACATATTTTTGGCAATTCAACTTGACAAAAGTAAGACATTTGTGCTATGCTTTAGCTTACTTCTCAAGAACTAGTTGGAGAAGAGATCAGCCCTGCCAGGAGAACCCAATGGTGATTCCACCTAGTTGGAACAACAACAACAACAACAACAACAACAACAACAACAACAAACCTAAGCATTATTCATTACCTTCGAATGCAAGCGGTGACCCTAGGAGATACTGTGCCCTGATTGCAGAAAGGAAAGAAACAACAGTCTTCAAAAGTAATTGAAAAGTTGGGAGTTTTGGAACCGAAATGTCAATTTAAATCATGACAAGGGAAGATGTGGTTAGCAACTGTCAGTAGCATTTTATTTAGAGGACAAGATTGCAACTAATATAGGCAATAGTGAGAAAAAAAAAAGCTCAAGAAGTCATCTGAATGTGATTGATAACCAAGAAGTATTTCAGTGATGGAGAGTAAATGGCATTGTCTGCAATAAAAAGCGAATCAGATATAATCTTGGTGATTAGGAACACTATCTTTGAGTAAATTATCCCAAATCATGACTTACAGAGCCCAAGTAGATAATTCTCTATTTCTGATGAGTTTACGAGAAATTGCACGGCTGTTTGGGGACATCTTTGGTAGTAGGTTGCAATAGTGTTAGGAAATAGTGAACAGCTCAGAGACACAAAGGACATTCATAATGATATATTTAAAGGAAGAGAAGTAAAATATTAAAAACCACTACCTCCACTACTGTTGAAATTCATTTCTGAGAGGCTGCTCACAAACTCTTAGCTGCTGATTCCAAAGCCCCTTTTCGGTCCACATTCTGCCCAGCTTGAGAGGTGTTGGGAATTACTGCCTATCAAGTGCAGGCATCCGCCAGTGTTCTACCACTGATGTCTCCTCATTCTCCTTGGTGGTTGATGCCCTGTGAAAACCTTTTCTTTCAACTTTATGTCTCCATAACTCTCCAGAGAGCTGCACTTGTAGTTCTGACCTCCATACTAAGATTTGATCACATCTTCAATCGCTCATTAACATGTACTTGTTGAGGGCCTAAGACTCCAGAGAAAGTACTCAGCACAGAGATGTTGTATCTGGAGTACGGCAAGGAGCTGGTAAAGCAAGGAGGTGTGGGAGGGACAGACATCTGAAGACCTGGAGGCCCCAGACTGGCACGCTGCACGTGGAGAGGTATGCCTAGAGCACGGGGTGGGGGTGGGAGGGTGCACAGGTCGAGGTAGGTAGGCATGAACTCAGAAAGGGCCCTGGTTGCCATTGTAAGGACCTGGGGTTTTGTTATGAAGCTTACCAGGAGTTATTGAGGGATTCTAATGACAGCCATGAGGTGTTCAGTTTTGCCTTTTAGAAGCATCGCTTTGGTGGCAGAGAGGAGGATGGCTTGGAAAGGGTCATGTTGGAAGCCAGAGGACCAGTTAGACGGCCACGGCACGCCCCCAGTGAGAGGTGTGGGAAGCCTAAGATAAGGTGCTAGCAGTGTGGGTCCAAGGGCGTATTCAGGAGAGTGAACTGGAAGAGACCTATAATCGGTCAGACGTGGGAGGTGGAACGTCTCGAGTGACCATCAGAATTCTCACTGGGGAATCTGAGAAGAAGGTTGACACTTCTCATCAAAAGAAGGAAAATGTGAAGGAGGTGCACTCTGAGGAAAAGATGAGAACCAGAGGCCGCTCTCCGTCTCTCCCGTTCTCTCTCTGGCGTGACGTCTCAGAAGGCATTGTATAACAAATAGTAGAAATTCAGTATATGAAAGATCACCGTTGGAACATAATTCTTATCTTTGAGCCAAAAGAATAATTATATAAACATAAGTTTCCTCTGTCTTCTCTCCCGTGTATGCACAGGTGTGTGAGAAGGCACACACAGGCACGCACGCTCTTGCTTAGGGAGAAGAATCCGATTCAGTTATACTTTCAATGACATGCCCTTGAGAAAAGTCGTTTTTTTCATGGATTTTCCATACACCATCTGGGATGCCCACACACTTCCTCGAGTGTGGAGATGCTCTATGTGGCAGTGGCACTTTTTTAGGGTGAATAATTTCGTAGGTCTGCTGTTTACATCAGTGGTTTTGCTGTCCTAGTCTCAAAGAACTTTGGGTACAGAATGTCTTTTCAAGTTCCTGTTCTTAAAAGGCTTGACATCAGTCCTTCCTGGAAGGGGAGACTTCAAAACAGGGAGTTCAGCTGAAATTATTTTAGCTGGCTAAGGTTTTTTGTTTTTTTTTGTATTTTGGTAAACTTCCATTAACACATTTGGATTCCCACAAACTCATACATTTATGTCTTCACAGTTCTATATTTTAACAAGGTCTACAATGACTTACTATCCTCTTCATTGAGTTATTTTTATTGTCAGTCACTTCTCAGACATGTCACGGTTCCAGACATGTCACACTCCCGATGGCTAGCCCTGCCCCAGTTTGTAGGTACCTCTTACTTGCCTCAGGTGCTGTGGCTTCCACAACCGGGTGGTGCACAGGGTGCGGCTGGCCAACTGAGGCCAGACTGGACCCCCTTACATCCTGGCCATGGAGCTCTGATGTAAGTTTGTGTGTTGACTCATCTTGAGCACAAAGTTGACTAGAACCGCAGAGTCTTTGCATAGATGTGGCTTTTTAGTCAAATCTTCCGCATCCAGATGAATTTTGATTCCAGGAACTAAACTTTACACTTGTCTGTAGACTTGGTGTATGGCTCTAGCCTGTGGTTTATAAAGACAGCGTGATGTAAAATATGAGGCACAATAATAAATACAACTAAACTTATAACTTACTAGATTAAATTATACCCGATATTTAGCATATTATGTATTAAACATTATGCATTAGATTGAATATATTAGATACTTACAATACATATAAAATGATAATAGTAAGAGTCAAGACTAAAGTAAGACACATTCCACTACACATATGCATGTGTGTGTGTGTGTGTGTGTGTGTGTGTGTGTGTGATATGCATTTGTGTGCATGTGCATATATTTGGCAGTAGGCCAGGGTTTGGTGAGAAGGGGGACTGGGACATTTTGCTCTGGGTAAGGAGAGTGGAAAAGCTGCTGAGCTACTGATCTGAGCTACTGACCTTGCTGGGCCATGTGGTGCTGCTTAGAGCTCAACCTTGTGGCCCTGGGTAGCTGTGAGCAGTGAGGGAGGTGGAGAATGGAAGGGGCAGGGGGGAAGGAGGAACTTGGAAAGGGTCAGTGAGGGGTAGGGGAGCCCAAAGCAAAGACAAAGGTTTTGCAGGAGAAGGTGCAGCGTCTGGTTCAGACTCAACCCCAGATTCATCCTGGGACGTCCCACAAGTCACTTAACCGCTGACTGCCATGTCCCTCCCTGGTAGAATTGGGACACTAGAGCGTGGCTGCAAGACTGAGAGATGCCCTGTGCAGACTGCCAAACACTCAGCAGGTTCCCACTGCAATATGGCGGCCAAGAGCCGAGAGAGCCAGTACTCTGGAGCTCTGGAGCTCTGGAGTTCATGGAGTGGTGGGTGTGAGGACCACTTACCAGCTGCATGACTTTGGGGAGCAGTTAACCTCTGTATACGCCATTTGCTCATCTGTAGAATGGAGTGACCAGAGTGCTTCCATTGCTGTGTTTTGAGGAGGCTAAAACAGTGAGACGGTGCCTGAAGAGTGCCTTGTCAAATGCCACGTACAACCTCAATGTGGGAAAAATGTTAGCTATTGCTAATAAGTGATGGCGATCCGAGATTTTCTCATGTCCGATAATATTGTTTCTGACCTTTCCCAGGGCCACGGGATGTTTTTAACATGTAGAAAGTTCTTCAACTGTTTGTTTTCAATTTTCTTTTTTGGTCCACGCGAACACAGACATGCCTGTAGGAGATGTTTAACTTGCAACTTGCACCCAACACATCAGTCCAAAAAGGCAACTTACAGCGCAAAGACTCAATCATTCCACTGGCTACATCCCTAAAAATCTTTTTGCAGAAAACCCTGCAAATAAATCCAAGTGTATCATGAGTCAGAAAATTGAGTTATGTCGGTAGCCTGTGCCACCTTCAGTTGTATTCTGAAGGGGAAGGGGCTTTGTGAGGTGGACCCAGAGTTCTCCCGGGGACACTCATTTACTGGACCCATCTGCGCAGAGGCCCCTTGTGTCTCCCATGGAGATGAAATGCTGTCGAGAGCCTTAGTTCCAGCCAGCACGAAATAGCGGCCAGTGCCCGCTGCAGACCTGAGGGAACCCTCATTGCTCACTCTAGTAATGTGGCTCCGCACCAGGGCCACACTGGGGAGGTATTTTCACATCGCATACGATCCTGCTGCTGCGGTCTCAGAGGCTTGAGACTGCTGTGTGTTCAGCTTTTGTGATTTTCTCTTGTTGCAATAGTTTAATTCTGAAGCTCAGCCATGGGTGTTTGGGAACAGGCTTCACAGTTTGTGTGTCAGTATCTTTGCCAGGCTACCAAAGTGCTCTCAAGCTACGCAATGTCAGAAGCCTGATTGTATTGGAAGTAGCAGGCTGGGGGACTGGGATTGGTTGTTGAATCACAGTGGGAGAGGGATCTGGTTCAAGGCCTGAGACTTCATTGTTCACTCATCCAATACTTGGGCCTTGTCTGTTACACATTGGGTGACAAACTCTATGAGGGATACGATAATAAATAAGAGCTTCTTCCTTCCCTCAAGGTGCTTACATTCTGGTGAGCCAGAGGGACAGATAAATCAAAAGCGATGGTGGAGTTAAGTTCAGGTGCTGTGGGTCCTTTGCCAGCCTAATGGGGACTGGGTCCTCAGAGGAGATTTGGGGCTGAGGTTAGTTGGGTATGAGAACCACAGGGGAGAAGAGAGTGGGGAGGGAGCCCTGACAGAGCAAATGGTGTGTTTGCCAGCCTGGGGCAGCGGGCAGGGGGAGGGGGGTGGGGAGGAAGAGAGCATCCTGAATCAGGCTGAATTGTTAGCATTCAGTGTGTTTGTCTGAGCACAGATTTCACATGGTGGGGGTTGGTGAGGTACAGGCCCGGAGAGAGAGGAAGGATCTTATCGCGGCTTTTGAAAGTGAGACAAGAGTGTTATTTTGTAGGGTGATGCGGATACGTTGAAGGGTTTTAATCAGGGATAAAATAATCAGACATTTGCAAGGCCCCCTTCCAGAATTCACTCAAGAGACCAAATTACAGATCTGAAGATTGCTTGATGCAGTAGAAAATTAGAGCAAAGGAGAAGATGATGTGAAGAAACGTCCCCAACCAAGGAGGCTGGCTGGAGGGTTTGTGTCTCTGTTGTCAGTCGTGGGATGTTCTGTCCAAAGAACTGATGCGGTCACGCAAAACCCTTCCAGCTGTTGACAGCAGCCTCCTTTCTGGATAATTCCTGCCTCCAGGGCCTGTGCCATTACTGCATCACTGTGCTCTGTTCCCAAGATTAGTGCTTCTCTCACACCCATCTCTTGTTAGATTGGCATTTTCCCAATGAGCTGTCAGGCTCCAGTCATTAGCAATATACCCAGATTTTGTTTTTTTTTTCCAGCGGGTTATCATAAGAATGATGGCAAGCTCATGTTGTCTCACTTTGGGGACAGACGCTGTTTGTGGCCAGCAGCTCCTAATGCACCAGAGATTAGCCCCTGTAGATTAGCAATCCGAACAGAAACATAATAAACGCATGCATGCATGCATGAATGAATGAACGAATGAATGAAACCTGATTGGATGAGAAGCGGCATGGTGGGGGTGAAACACTGGAAAAGTAAAGTAGACGCATTTAGGTTTGATTTCTCCTCTTCCATTGGGGCTTTAGTTTCCTTGTGTAAAATATAGTTAATGGGGCAGTCCTCATACAGCTGCTGCTAAGACTGGATGAGTTAACGTCTTGGAAAATACTTTGTAAAGTGTTACATTATCATATAAAAATAAAGCCTGTATTAAAGTGCTCACATTTTTACAAAAAAAAAAAAAATTACCAGCCCTTTTTTATTTTAGTCCTCAAAAGAATCCTTTTTTATTCATAAGAAAACTAAGAGGAAGGTGAGCTGCCCTGCTCATGGCCCAGGAGCTGTGCAAATAGACCCAGAAGGTCTCCTAGGCCTGCGCTCTCACTGCTACACCCTTCAGCTTCTTAATGCAAACCAAAGGCTCATTTAAGTGGCTTCCACCACTAAATCAAGAACTCTGTGTACTTTCCTCCCTTGGAATTGGAAGTGCAGACACTTAATTATAACTTTTGATTGCTTGAAATTATAGGGCTATAGAGTTACTGGCACATGTTTCTGAGGAAAATCATACTCCAAACCCCGCGATAATCATCTCTGGTTTTTCATATTCAAGATGGACGCAGGGAATTTGGCACCATGAGTCATAAACTCGCAGTGTTTCCTGGGATGACTTGAAGCCAACTCTTACAGACATAGGCGGGGGTTGTATGTACGTATGTCCACGATTGACTGAAAGCTCCATGAAGGTACACCTGTGATGTCCTGTTCGTCGCTGTCTTCCACAACCTAGCACACAAAATCAATCCTTGATGAATGAATGAATGAATGAATGAATGAGCTACATTACCCTTTGCTCTATCCCTTCTATTGAGAATGTGCTTGCCTAGAGATTACCCTTTTATTTTATGATAGACACGCTACACTCTATTAATTTGCTAGGGTTACCATAACAAAGTTCCACAAACCAGTGGCTCAGACAACTGAAATTTATTGTCTCAGTTCTGGAGGTGAGAAGTCCAAGATTAAGGTGTCAGTAGGGATGATTCCTTCTAAAGCTGTGAAGAAGAACACGTTCCATGCCTCTCTCCTAACTTCTTTCTGGTGGTTTACTGCCATTCCTTTCTGTTAGAAGCATCACTCGTATCTTCTCTGCCTTCATCTTCATGGGAGATTTCTCCCTCTATGTGTGTCTATGTCCAGATTCCCATTCTTTTTTCCTCTTTTTTTTCAGATTCCCCTACTTATGAGGACATCAGTTGTATTGGAGTAGAACCTACCCTGATGATTTCCTTTTAACTTGATTACATCTGCAAAGATCCTATAGCCAAATAAGGTCACATGATGAGGTACTGGGGGTTAAGATCCAATATACCTTTTTCCGGTTGGGGAGCAATTCAACCTATAACAAGCATCATGTTTTCTTGTCATTTTTATTTTGTTTTCTATAATTTTGTGAGTCCTGGCAATGAATATTAAGTATGTCATTGGTAAATCCGCCCCCCCCCCCAAAAATTGACAAGATAGGGAAAGACTAAAGAAGAATTGATAAAAGGTTCAATAACATTATCCTCACCTCTATTCATAGGGTAAACAAAACAGACCTAACTTGGGATATGGGGTGGGGTCTTACCACAGTCTGTGACAGCTTTCGGCTGATGTGGCCTGTTCCTTGGGCTTCTGTTATTCACATCAGCCTGTAATACTGATCCCCGTCCAGATGACCACCTGGGCTTCACCCCAGTTAGTTACCAGTAGGCATATCTAGAAGATCCATCCCTCTGCCCCCCCTCCCCCGCCCCTTTGGTAGAGATGGTTCTGGAAAGAATGCAGAGCCCCATGATATTTTTATTTTGAAATAGAAAATAAGATCTTTCGCTATACCTGCTAGGTTTTTCTCTCTCATTAGAGTGAAACAGATCACTGCCTTGTGGAACAAGTGTTCTCTCATAAATGGCAGACGTAAGTTCAGTGGTATCAGATCAATACCAATTTCATATTTAGGCCTGGGGATTATTCCCTGGCAAGGCAGATGGGGCAGGGCATTCTGTCTGCTGCTAGAGTTGTTAGCACATGTCTTACATGGGAGGCCGGAGGGCCGAATGCTTCCTTAGACAGCATCTTTAGGGTGCCGGGCTGATGTCTCTGTCAAAAGAGAAAATACTGAGATCGCACCCATGAGAAGGGATTCTTTATGCACGGATTTTTTTCACTTGTAGATTTTCAGAATGAAACCCTAACCCATGAAGAGGGAGAAGCTAAAATAGCTAGAGGCAGCAAGCCAACTCGGGAGAGGTGATTAGACTCTGGGTGTCTTGTCCAATGAGCGTTAGTGGGGCTGTCCCCAAGGCTGCTTTGAGGAAAAGGCTCTGGGTGCAGTGCAAGATGAACTGGGGATTGAGGGAAGAGGAATGTGCAGGAATCAAGGGTTACATTTTTACCAAATCACATTTCCACCTGACATTTCTGCGAAGTTCTTCCATATAAATGGCTTTGGATTTTTTCAACAGAGGTTTGAGATAACAACACTCAAAATGAAATGAATAATTTTTTTTTGTTTTTAGGCATGTGGATAGAAATTAGCTTTTTCTTTCAGTCTGGCATTGGTGAGCTCTGCTCCTGGCTATGAAATAGTTACCAGGCAGGACTGGGTTTTTGAGAGAGAGTCATACGGGGCCTGGGGTGTGTTGAGAAGTAGCAGACTCCTGGGGGATTGTTGGCTGATGGAGGGTCGCCTGGGAAGCCTGCTTCCAGCTCTCAGGGGAGGCTTCCACTGATTTATTATAAGGAACGGCTCGTGTGATTATGGAGGCTGAGAAGTTCCACAATATGTCATCTGCAAGCCAGAGACCCGGGGAAGCTGGTGCTATAAGTCCTAGACTAAGGACAGGAGAAGAACAATGTCCAGCTCAAGAAGTCAGGCAGAGAGAGCAAATTCTTCCTTCCTCTGTTCTTGTTCTATTCAGGCCCTCTGCATATTGGAGGATACCCACCTTCACTGTGGAGGGCAATCTTCTCTACTTGGATTATGAATTCAAATGTCAATCTCATCTGGAAACACCCTCACAGACACATCCAGAAGTCATGTTTAACCAAATATCTGGCACACTATGATCCAGTCAGTTGACCCCAAATTAACATCACACCGTAGTAGAGGGGTGCTCTGCTGATGACAAGTCAACTTTTCTGGCCCGTTGTCCACAACTGTCCCTCCCCCTCTGACCCCAATAGCAGTCTTAAGACTATTTAGTTATACGAAGACTCAAAAAATGCACCATACCTTGCTTGTCACATTTGCTTCCAGTCAGAATTCCCAGTTCCCCCCAAATTCCCATTTATAATTTAGTTGATCTAAAAATAAACCATTACAGCAAGAATTAGTCATACATACTAGGGTGTGAATGGTCTTAATTTTCTTGATAATATTTGCTATATATTATGGTCAAGAGAATGCACTCAAGAGGGGTCAGGCTGCCCAGATTTGAAACCTGGGTTTTGCACTTACTACTTGTGAGACATTCGACAAGTTATTTATCTTCTCTCTGTCTCAATTTCCTCATCTATGGACTTCTCCGATGATATTTGCTTGGGAGATACTTTCGAGAAAGGGTCTTTGTCAATGACATCTCACCCATTCCTATGCCTCGTGCCCAAAGCTGCCTTCCTAGAAGAATGTGGGTATTCTATTAACCTTAAGCACATTGGGTGTGTCTACCTTGTGCCAGATTATGTTTCTTCTTCATATCTTACACCTATCGTTTGACATCCCTACTCTCTAAATGGGAAAATCTCAGCTCACAGAGGGCTAGTGCTTTGGGGAATGTTAGAGCTGGTTTGCAGCAGCCCTGGGGTCCAAATCCTGGTGCTAGAATTCCAGATCCAATATCCTACCCATTGCGCCACCCCCAGTCGTCCACATGTAAGAGATGGCTTAGTGCTGAGACACTGACAAGTGTTGTGATGGCCCAGGACGGAGGGAGGAACGTGCACGCCGATGGGTGCCACCCTGGTTCCATGTTTTGGAGTAGCTAGCTCTTCAGTCTTTATGAACCTCAGTTTCCTACGATTTGTCAGACATGCTACTAATCTCCTCTAAAAGTATACATTTTAAGAAAGCAGTACCAGCGGAAAGTTTGTACTAAAACTTTGTACTAGCATCAGTGACTTGCCGTATAAGTACCTGGGTTGTTATAGACATTCCCCCGCGAGCCTCTTGGAGATTTTTCCCTTTCTTCTTCAGCATCTTTTGGCATCTTCCCTACGCCCACCATGCACTGACATTGTGATGAGCTTTGAGACATTTTGGATGAGGCCTTTGTATATGAAATTAAATGTCAACCTGCTTGAGTTGCCTCCAAATTTCCCCGGGAGACCTCGGCTGGCATTTAATTTCTGATTAATATTACCCTCTCTGAAACTTTTAAAGCCCAATATGCTTTTCTTAAAAGTGGCTTTTTTTTTTTCATTTTAAAAGATACCTGGGAAGTTCATGCTCAAGAACTTACTATACGACCTGGATCCGTGCACTCTTGAAGAGCCCCAGGTGCTGCGTGCAAGCATGCTGTGTCCATTTCTGCACTTGGTCTGGTGCACTGATGTCAGCCAATCGAAAGCCTGGTAGTGCTCATGACCCTCCCCTTTATGTGCTATTAGACAACCAGTGTCATTTGCTTGCTTGAAGCTCTGGAAAGCTGGAAGCATTTCCTAAGGTTGAGGCGTGTGACCTCTAATCAACATGCGGGAGAAAGCCGCGTGTTCTAACACACGGTTTCTGGCTGACCATCTGTTCAGAGAGGAGGATGCCTGTGATCTGCAGACTTCGCCTTTCAAAACTTAGTTTCAGAGGGAAGATCTAAGGAGAATTAATGGTAAAAAAAAAAAAAAGGCGTGTAAGGGATCATATTAATCAGTTTGCAGTCACTCAAACTTCAAAAAAAATTTCCTTTGAAAACAACTAATTTGCACAGCCTCTCGGCCTGTAATGATTCTCTATGAGTTATCGGCACGGATTTCACATCAGAAGCTGTATGCTGCAAAATAGAAGACCTTTAAACCTCTGTTCAGTTGGCTCTCGCGCACAGAGACTAATTTTCCTCTCCCTTTACCTCCATCCTGCCTCTTTGAAGAAATTGTTGCAAGGAGGGATTTTCTGCATGACCTGTTTCAGGGTCACTTTATGAAGACAACTTTCCCCAAAGCTCTTCCCCAGCACTATTTCAGGAACACTTCTTTCCCAGCCAGTATGTTGTCAAGGTCACGTGCCTGACTCTTGTGCAGCTGCAACCAGTTCTCCCGGATTCGCCCAAGGTGGGAGCAAGTCTTTACAGGAACACAGAGCACAGGGCCAGGGAGGGGACAGTAGGGTACCGCCTGGCCTTGAGCCAGTGTGGCGGGGGCATTGAAGGAGACAGCTCCCAAGACACGGTAACTGGCATTCCGGTTCACGCCCTTGGACCTACTGTCAGGACCGGGTGTGCGGAAGGGGTTTCAGATACACAGACCATTTGTTCTAATTTAATTCCTATTTTAAACATTTCAGTTGACCTAAAGGGACTCTTAAAAGTTTATTTGGTGAAACTTGGCTTGCCCTAAACTGTAGAAGAATCTTAACAGGATCATCATTCCATGGCCTCAAGATGCTGACTCACTGAGATTATGACCAGATTAAAAACAGCAAAAACAAAAACCAAGGAGGACTAAGTCTTTTGTGCCATATTTAATCTTTGCAAAGCGGGGAAAAATGCCTTCAAATCATGATATTCAAAAGTGTGGCCTGGTTGACACAGTTTGCATCAGGGGAAAACAACGTGGGTTGTACGAGTCTGGGACGTATTATGGTGAAGGCCTTTCCGAGCAAGGCCCCCCGGACTCCACGAGGGTCTGCACTGGTTCCGGGGTTCCGGGCTCCGGAAATGATGAAGAGCAGCTTCTGATTTCACAACTAGATCTTTGCTTCCCCTCCCTTCCTGTTCATATCCTATATCGCAAGTTTATTTATAAAATACCTCACAGTAGAGTAATTCAAAGATTGGTGGATCTCAAGTGGCTAAGCTGGAACTGGTCATCAGAGGAAAAACACATACAGATGTTCACCTGCTGGATTCGCCCTGTTTCATCCACCTGTTTGATCTCAGGGGAGCTGCCATTTATTTCAGCCGGTAGGGGACAGATCCTAAAGATACTGGAACTGTTTTCTATTGAGGATAAACTCTGCACTGTGTTATGGATCCTCACCGTTTCTTCTCGATAGTTGAGAAAACGAGGCCCGGAGTTGAGAAGTGATTGTCAGGAGGTTACTCAGCTAGCTAAGAATTTTAGCCAGAACAAAGAGCCCTATCTTATATTCCTCCACTGACCCCTTCTTCCTCCCCTACCGGTTTCCTTCTTGAGCTGTACTTGCTGATGCTTCCAAAGTAGAAATCCTTGCAACACCATCTCTTCACTGCATTTCCTCGTTGCTCAAGATTTTTACAGATTCAAGATGTTCTTTGAAAAGAGAACTTTCCTGAAGTAAGCAAGAATTCCAGTAATGCCCCAAGGCAGACTTTTTTTTTTTTCTTCCTTTTTGGCATCAGCTTACCCCTGACTCATGTCTCTTGATAACTGAGTTCTTCTATACCAAGAACTTTAATGATTTTCGTCACTGGCTCTTCAACCGTTCTTCGGCCTGATTTGTTCTGTTTTCTTGGGTGGTTGGCCATGAAACTAGAACCTTGAGAAGGAGGAGGTAAGCTCTGCCGTTCACACTCTTCTCAGCCAGAGCTGATGGTGGCCCACGGATGTTGTAGCTTAAGATGGTTTTCTTGGATAGTACCTTATGTAGAATTTGTAGCAATTTTAGAATTCCTGAGCAAACCATTGAAAATGATTTCCTCCCTTTGTGGCTTTCAAGAGCTGGTCTCAGCAGTAAGGTGACAGACTCCATTGACAACTCAGTAGCCTTTGGAAAGGAATGCTCTGGATGATGACAGGTGCTTCCAAGGGTCTTCTGCACCTGACCTTAAAGGAAACAGTGGGAGGTGAGTGATGGGAGATGAAAATATATGATGTTTTTATGCATGCAGCTGGTGCTCGGAGTTTCTCTCACCACAAACATAGAGACTCCCCACGTGTGCCCATGTAAGGTGACATTCAGGATAGGTAGTGATGAGTGTGACAGAGGCACTGGGCACTCAGAGTGGACCGTTACAGGCGGTGCTCTTGGAGAGGGGGCCTGGAGCTCTCCATAGCCTTCCTCACCCAGGAATTGTTTCTTTAGTCTGGGAATCATGGGAAGGTCCAGCAGGTTCTAAAGAGGGGCTGGACCACCCAGGGGTGGGGGCGGTGGCTATTTACTAATGAAAAAGGAAACTTTTTTATTTTAAGTGTATTTATTTATTTTGAGAGAGAGAGAGAGAGAACAAGCGGGGGAGGGGCAGAGAGAGAGAATCCTAAGCAGGCTCTGTACTGTCGGCACAGATCCTGATGCAGGGCTCGAACTCACCAACCATGAGACCATGACCTGAGCCAAAATCAAGAGTTAGATTACCCACCTGGGCCCCCCTGAAACGGTGGTATTTGACAATCAATTCCATCATACCCAGTGGAGTACCGGGAGCAGCTTACACCAACTGATCGTTACCTTCTCGGGAATTTTGTGAGCTGGTTTTTAAACATAGCAATTATCACACATTAAATAATGGAAACTTGTATTTAAAACAAGCACAAGTGATAAATACCCCAAACTCTACACTCATTTATTTAATACCTCTTACTTTTACCTGTGCTTGCGAGGTTATTCACACCTCTTACGTCTGGATCGTGGAAATGCTGAGTAACGGTTTACCACTGCATTCTCTCCCAACTCTGTGCTAAGTGTGGCATTTTCATCCTGAAATTGGCTGGCTAGAAACCAAGCTTTCCTCCCAGTCTGTTGACTGTCAAACTGGTTGTTTCTGGCTGGGTATCTGCCCTACTCCTTCTCTGGAATTCTGTTGTGTTGAGCGTCCAGTACTCACCAGGACTTACCAAGGGACCTGGCTGCCAAAGTCACTAAGAAGATAGAAGCCATGAACCGGATCTCACACAGAGGGTGAGCCCGAATCACTAAATACGGGGCTTTTTCTCCAGAGTCACCACCCCCACACAGTTGGTTACTCTGTCTTTCTAAAGCTGTCTCCTCCACGGACTTGCTGGCCACCAGATTTCACCAATTCTTCTAACTCTATGTCAACTCTTTCTCCATCCATAATCTTTGTCCTAAAATGTGGTGTTCTTCAAGTTGCTGCTCTGGTCCCTCTTGCTGGGTCCCAGGTAGCTCTACTCAAGACTCATGCAAATGTCCCTGGTGGGCTAAACTACTCAACATCGCCAGCACCAAATCTGTTACATCTCTCTTACCCAAAAATATAGGCTTTGCTTTTGATTTGTCTGTAGTTATTAATGAAAGACCAATTTCCCCAGTCTCTCAGTTTCAAAACCCTTAGTCATGTTTAAGTCTTTGTGACATAGTTTTTGTATTTTTGTCTTATTTCTCGTCTAGAGTATAGGCTTTCGGGTGGGGTCACTGTTGACTGTTCCCATTACGCCTTCTACGTAATGCCAGCCTTAAAAAATACCGAGTATATTTTGTTAAAGTGTACAGTTCATTTAGAAAGTGATAATATTTTATTTAAATGTCCTATAATGTGGGGCAAACTAATACCCCTTTATTTCAAGGGAACAAGGTGGAGCCTAAATCCTGATGGTTGTGTGAACAGAAGCCACTGGAAGGTTACTTGAAAGGGGACATCTTATTTATTTGCCTTTGGCTAATGGGGATGAGAAAAGGTATTTGTGTGGCGTCTGTGCCAGAGAAGATAGAGAGGCTGTTTCTCTGGCCGTTCATTGTGACGTCTGTTTCCTCACAAAGGGAGTCTCGGCAGGAGATGGGGAGAGGCTCTCTGCCTTCTGAGTGCCTCAGCCTGTAAATGTGGTTTTTTTTTTAACTTTTTTTTGGTGTTTATTTATTTTTGAGAGAGACTGAGACAGAGTATGAGTGGGGGAGGGGCACAGAGGGATCCGAAGCAGGCTCCAGGCTCTGAGCTGCCAGCACAGAGCCCAACACAGGGCACGAACTCATGAACTGTGAGATCATGACCTGAGCCGAAGTCGGGTGTTTAACCGACTGAGCCACCCAGGCGCCCCAGCCTGTAAATGTTTTAACCAGTGGTCCCTCCTAAGGCTCCTGCTCACATCCCAGTTCCTGGGAGGCCAGGGGAGGGGTGGGGTGAGTCCTTTCCGCACATTTCTTAGACTCGTCCATAGCCTCATACGTCCCCAGGGCTGAGTGCTTCCGATGAGGTGCAGAGAACCCACGTTATGGTTTCAGAATAAATGGGATTTTCCTTTTATCATTTCCCTTTTCCTTCTAACCTATATTTTAGGTATCCGTGTTTATACAAATTCAATTTTAACATGCAGTGCTTTGAAGATGAGGTTATTTCGATATTCATGAACTTGTGAGGTTATTCAAAGAAAGAAGCATATAAATGGTGGCTATTTGAGTGAGTGAACACGAAGGTACATGTGAGGGTCAGAGGGAAAGATAGAGGGAAACCGTGAGATTTGATTAATAAGTGTAGAAATGCAGGGGAAAAAAAGCACTTTCTGAAAAGACGAAAACAAACCCCATCATCAAGGTATTTCAGTCAGGATTCTTCTAGGAATTGAGCAGACCACAATGTGGTAGGATTTGGATAAACAAACACATTTTCAAAAAATGTTCATGCATGTGTTTACTGTAACCACGCTAGACATTTTATCACATGGTAGGATATTTACAATTTCAATAATATCCACCATTTACCAGTTAGGCGTTGACCACATATTTGCCAGGAACTCTTATCTATAATTCATATATGATAGATACCATTTCAACTCGGTCCTTCTGAGGACTTTGTAAATTGTCATCCTGACTCACATTTGGGGTCCCGGAGACTGAGAATGGGTAGGGCCATCGAGACTTGGCCACGTGATGCAGTCGTGAGCAGAGAGCGGGGGCCCATGTCCAGCTAGTGGGGACGCACCCCAGCTCACTCCCCGTTGTGGTGGGAGGTCTTCTGCAAACAGTTTGCCTTAATATGTTAAGTGGGTCGTAAGATGAATATGTGGAGATTTGCTGGGGAAAGAACAAGCAAATATTTTCTATTTGTAGTCTTAGAAACTTACAATCTGATTTTTTAAAAAAAGACATGTTTCACGCGTTTCACAAAATAAATTGGAAGTTATGATTCCTATTTAAAACATCCCCGAGAAGTGTCAATGACCATTTTAAAAGAGGTGTTTGGGGTCTGGGCTTTTGTTTGGAGAAGAAGGCATACATTAAGCACCAGTGCATGTATATATTCAACACACTTACATCGAAAGCTATGTTTGTGATCCTCAGAAGCTCCCTCTTCAATCTTTCAAGAATATGTAATTTTCACCAAGTGTCTTCGATGCAACACAACCCCTTTGTCAGTCTCATGCCCTTGAGGAAGCTGTAGCTGATTCCTGGTTATCGACTGTCTCCTCTCTCTCTCTCTTGTCTGTCTGGGGGAAGAAGAAGCTGTATAGACCCTTGCATGGATGGAGAACCCCACAGACACCTGGGAGAGCCCAGAGCAGACCAGAGAGAGGCTGACTCCCAGCATTCCTGGCTCTACCCGGTGTTTCCTTTTATTTATTCAGCATTGCTAAGTCGATCAGCATAAGGCTTGGTTCTTTAATGACTCCAGGCATTTCTCTGAGCACCACAATAATCATTGGCCAATTCACGTTTTTCATTCCCACTCAAGCTTCTGCAGGCAGTGACATGTCACTACCTCTGCCCACTGAGAGCTTTCCATGGTGCGCGGCTGACCCCCCGCTGGGATCCTGCCCACATCTCACTTGCCTCCCACACCTGGGGCATACCATCCATGGTCACTGCTGCCTCCAGGGGGGACTTGGCAGAGCCTTCTTTGAGGGCAAAGGACAAATACAAAGTAGAAAGAAGAGGCTTAAATCTCCCAGTTGAAAATAAGGGAAAAAACTTCTGTCCCCCTCCTTTTTGTTTCAGATCAGTTACCTGAGAAAACGCGCTATTGTAAATTCTTTCCCCTCTCTAAAGTGTATATAAATCCTTTCGCAGAGTAGATGGGTCTCTGGTGAGCTTTAGGACCCAAGGGCCTTTCTCAAGGGCCAGGAAGCCACCTCTGAAACACAACCATCTGGGAAGAAGCACCCCCATCTCCCAGTTCCCGTGGGGGGCTAGAAGTCTGACTCCTGTGGGAGCTTGCTCCAAACTGCAAAGCTACCTCGTGTCCTAAAGGTATGAGAAGTTTGTTTTTCCTCTGAATAGAGCTATGCAGCTCACACAGATGGGGACCCCAGGACCAGGGGACTCTAGGATGAACTCTACATTGACAAATGGGGCCATCAAGGCCTCTCCTGGAGGACTAGTTATCGCTTCACCTTGATAACGTGTATGTGACGTCTTGTATCTGCTTGGCTCTGTTCGGGGTGCGATTTCCTTCTGTCTTTCCAATCTCTTAGCAGACTGACTGCGATGCATGCCACATTCTGGTTTAGAGCTTACTCAGTACTAAAAGTGTTTTCTTTCCGTTCTACCTTTGCGGAGAGGGCTTCTGGGTTGGGAGGAGATTTTGCTTTTATTTACATTTCCCCCAACAAGGGATAGGGAGCATCTGGGAGAGTCCTTGTCTTACTGGCAGAGAGAAGCCGGACTCCTGTGGAGTCTTAAAAGGGGTCTGTGGACACCTCTCTTCCCTGCCCATATCTGGCACAGGGTCAGTGCACCACGCTTCACCCTTCTGCCTTATCACCCCGAGTCATCGGGGGACAAAGTGCAATCACCCTCCACTCACCCCTTGAACCTTCTTTCTGGGACCCTCTCTGAGACAGATGGCCCGTGCCTACACCCCACATTTCCTGGGGAGGAATCCTCTCCCTATGCTTTCTTCAGCTGTCTCCCGCATTTTCCAGGCTCCAAGGGCCTGTGAGTGAATGGCTATCAAGTGAATTGTCCCCCCTCAAATTCCTACGTTGAAATCCTAACCCCGAGGACCTGAGAATGTGCCTGTTTGGAGAGAGGTCTTTAAAGTGGTAACTGAAGTAAAATGAGGTCATGCAGGGGAGGAAAAAGTCTTCCTTCTACCCTTCTTGGATATGCGGCCGGTCTAAGAATGAAGCTGACCTAAAATTGATAAGCAGGAGGAAAAAACCAATCAGTTTAATTACATACGTATGCATGGGAATTTCACCAAAATATGAGACTCAGTGAGGCGGGCAGCCAGATGATTGAGATCTAGGCCACCCTGAGCTACAGAAAGGACAGAGGTTTGGAGTTTCAGTGGGGAGCGGGTGGCGGGAGACAAATTATGGGAAAGGGAGGGAGGAGATTATGGTAGAGTTTAGTTTGTTGTGCAGATGACAGTCTCTCAGGTAACAAAATTATCTCTGGGAGTAGTCCTCTTTCTGGAACTATACTTTGACTAATGGAACTTTCCTTTACAAAAGGGGAGATACGTATTTTAAGCGGTTAGGGGGGAGGTAAAGACCTTTTTCTGTGTCTGCTGGTTTCCCATCACTTTAACTCAAAGTGGCACCTTCTGAACCCCTTCAGCCCTAATCCAACGTGACTGGTGTCCTTGTCAGGGGAGGACACACACCAGGGGAAGGTCCCGTGAAGACACAGAAAGAACATGAACCGTCTGTGAGCCCACAAGAGAGGCCTCACAAGAAGATAGATGCCTTGATGCTGGGCTTCCAGTCTCCAGAATTGTGGCAAAACAAGTGGGTGTGGTTTAAGCTGCTCGGTCTGTGGCATTTTGTTACCGCAGTGCTAGCAAACTGATACTATGACCCAGGAGCCTTTCCGCATGTGTCCCCTGGTCATCTTACTGTTTTCCCGACATGGACAGGGAGTCACAGGAGGCCTCAGAAACTTCGGCTGTAATAACACAAAAAACATCAGTGCGGTCATTTCCTACACGTATTGATCGAAAAAGTCTCCCGACGCCCTCTCTTCTGTTTAATCAAGGCGGGTACACAAATGTTTTAGCAGCCGAGGAAAGCTCTCCCTCCATCCTGTCCCGTAGTGGGCCCACGGGTGCCTCTCATGATAATACCAGAGACTACTGAAACAGGTTATTTTCTTAGTAGTGTACTTTCTTCAAAAGTACAACTTTTGCTTGTAGTCTGTGTGCTTTTGAGACAGGAAATCTATTCCGAGTTTGAGTGTGTTGTTGATGCCACGATTCTTCCGTGTTAGGAACTGAGCTATGGAAGATATTTTACATGTGATTTCACCTGGAATTTACTTTTGGTTCATCCTCAGTGTGTCGGTTTTGGGGCCGATTCCAGACACCTGTTTACAACAGCTCCCAGGGCGTGCACCCAGGTGGATGGCAGGGACCCTGCCTCGAGTGGGCAAGAGAGTGACGATCTTGCTGCACCAGATAGAAAATGCAACTGAGTGAAATTTGATTTGTGGCTTGTGGACAAGTTCACTCCAGGCAGGAATAAAGCATTTGATTAAACTGCCATTTACGGAATCATTAGTTTCCTGCTGTGCACGCTTGATTGCTCGTGTGCTTAAAGCCCGCATCTCATTTGTGATTCACTGTGTCAGGAGTTTTGAGTGGAACGCAGCCTGTTGCTTCTTCCATGCAGCTTGAGTTTCTTGAACTGCCCCATTTTGTTTTGCTCGGAGACAATGGTGAACACGTTGGCTGTGGAATCACAGCAGTGGTAGTCATGTCATTAGATTAGAAACCAGGACAATTGTCCAGTCATCACGCTTTGTAGAGGTAGCACGAGCCCTGGTGGTTAGGGAATACATAATACTTGGATGGCATTTTATTAATTAGCATTTTCCCCTGCTTGCCTGGGATGACGATTCGTGAGTTCTAAGTGAATGTGAGCACAGACAACAAAGAACTGCCTCAGTGTCCCAGTTACCATGCCAACTATCTTCTATTCACTTTCTGATGACATTCTTGATTGATTCTTTAGGGAACTCTGGGTACCACACGAGCTTAAGGCTGTCTTTCTTCTTGCTATCTTGACAACAACATTTCTCTTCTCTCCAAGGAAAGTATGAGCGCATCTTCATGGTGGGT
Organism: Panthera tigris; assembly: GCF_018350195.1. Lineage (NCBI taxonomy): Eukaryota > Metazoa > Chordata > Mammalia > Carnivora > Felidae > Panthera > Panthera tigris. Next base: position 88,891,050 of record NC_056671.1, on the reverse strand, counting down.
ATTATTTCCACCTGAGTTTTGTAACTTTTGTTAGGAAATACCTATCAAAATTAAACAAATGATGCCATTCTTACATGGATAAAGATTTCTCTCTGGCGGTATTGGGGCTTTGCCTCAAGGGAGCAACCAGAGCTGCAATAGCCTATGTGATCCGCTAGGTGGAGCCGCTGGAGAAAGTATTTGCATTCAGCGTTTGAAATGACGGAAGAAATAAATAATGAGACTCTTGATGGGTCTGTGGATAAAGCGATGACTGTTTGCCTTTTTTGACAACGGTGGTAGAGATCTCTGGAATAAAATACCAGCCTGACAGCTTCTTATCATATCCAGCACAAAATTAATTACGTTTCTATTTAAGCACATTAAGAGAAAATAGACTTTTGATTCAAATTTAGGCATGCATCTTATTTTATTTCATTTGTTTTACCTCATTTTATTGATTTTTTATTTACAGCAGTTCCTACTTTTCTGAAGGCAAAAAACAGGGGAAAGAAAATGAAAGAATAATCCTCTGTTGTCTTCATTTGTATGTATGAATGCAGCCTTCCCCGTGAGGTCTCTATCCTGTTTGGCTTTAAGCCTTCTCAGGCAAGATATTACCTCCCTGGTAATGGAAGCGATGAACAGCTTGGGCATATGTGAGGCTCAATACATATTCAATGCATAGCATTGTCCTCCCATTTAACAAACATCTTTATTGAAAGACGACACACGGGCTCTCTGGAGCCACGTAGAACAAACACACCCTGAGATTAAACCATGGACCCCTCTCCGTGTGCCCTGCTCTCATTCCCCACTCTTACCTACAAAAATGTTTCATTTTGTTTGGGATGAGTTCTGCTTAGAGCTTATCCAATCTAAGCTTTGATTCAGGCATTTAGCCAATTGCTATTGGTATTAGAATATGTTGGTGAACTTCGATTTTACATTTTACTGATGCAGACTCTTTTATTAGCCAGAGGAGAGGCGCTCCTTCGCTAGTGAGCTCAACCACTATTATGGGTAGATGTGAATAGTTAGGACCTCTCTGGAGAGTAATGCAGAGCATACAGTGGCATTTAAAGGGCACGTATCCTTTGACCCGGCCGTTCCAGGGCTTGAGATACAACCGACCTGCATGCTTGCACCAAAAGTCAAAGGCACGTGTGAAGATTTTTTTATTGCAGCCTTGTTCGTAGGAACAAAAGTCTGGAAACCACCTAAACATCTACCACTAAGGGATTGAATGAATGAGGGTATGTCCATACAAGGGAATGCAGTGTAGTTATTCGGACAGATTAATTACACTGACTTACTGAAATGTCACCCATATGTTGACATCTCTGCAAACAACATCCGGGAACAATTAAGTGAAAAAAATGCAGAATGGCATTTGTGACATGTTACCATTTGTATAAAAAGTAAGGAACCATAGGGACACCTGGGTGGCTCAGTCAGTTAAGCATCCGACTGTGGCCCAGGTCACGATCTCACGGTTTGCGGGTTCGAGCCCTGCATCGGGCTCTGTGCTCACAGCGTGGAGGGGGAGGCTGCTTTGGATTCTGTGTCTCCCTCTCTCTCTGCACCTCCCCCACTCGTGCTATATCTCTGCTGTCTCTCAAAAATAAATCAGTGTTAAAAAAAATTTAAAAAGTAAGGAGCCATTAATTATGTAGCTACAGGTTTGTGTGGATGCTTAGATGGCATAGAAAAATCCGGAAAAATGAGCAAGAAAGTGACAGCTGTTATCGTCAGGAAAGGGAGCCGAGGGGAAGGGGGGGCATGTTGTTTCTCTATGTTGTTTGTCTTCTGTGTGTATCGTGCAAAGTACATTATGTGAAACAAAGTGGGTTCACTCCCTAGATGAAGCATCAGCGTCTGGGGCATCCTCCGGTGGTTCGGGGGTGTTGGTGACCCCTGCGTCCCCGGACCTGGCTGGGGCCTCAGGGTGGACTCTGAGCCGGCTAACACCGAGGGGGAGGCCTTGGCTCTCTGTGCTCTGGGGCCGAGGTCCCGCTTCGCCTCCAGGTTCGGGCTTGTGCACCCGCCTTTCCCTCTGCCCCCACTTGGCCTCCGTGCAGGGTGACAGCTGCTAGGTCGCCACAGGACAGAAGCCTAATGGGCCCGGGAAGTAGCTTTCCAGCTCTCTGAGGCTCGCTTCTTGGAACAGGCTGAGAGAGCGACATGATGGATGCCTCGACCGCCACCTCCCCGGGAGGACGCATCGCTAACTTCATTGCTTATTGACTCAAGGCCCTGCTGCAATATGGTGTGAGGGACGCGGGGATTTGCTGACTCTTCCAAGGTTACGGGGATTGTCACTGAAAGGCGTGTGATGCTCTGAGCCGCCTTCCGACTTTACGCCTCAAGTTTGTGCTCTTCCTTCTTTACATTTAACGCTGAGTTAGACTCTGGAAAGTTATGGCTTTGCAAGCCCGGAGCTCTTAATGCCAGGAGGGCACAGCGCTGGGCGACACGAATGTTCTAATTAGACCATTAGCTCCATAATGACCGCATTAAGAAAGAAGGGAGGGGGTGGAACCCACACAGCGTTCTAACTCTACAGCAATTGCTGCAAGCATTTTTTCGAATTACTGCTGCCCTCATTTTTTTCAGACCTGCAGCATGGATGCGGTGCCTGTCAGAGGTGCTGCTGGCCATGTGAGCAATATGCAGCGAGCAGGTTCGAGCTGGTGCCGCTCCGGTGGGCCAGGTCGGCCGGTCCGTCGCCTTGACCGGCCCAGGCTGTCGCGGGCTAGCTTCTGGTTGGTGTCGTACAGGATCCTGCCCTTCCCGAGAGGGGCGTTCACCAGATCCGTGGGGGAGTGGGGACCGCGTGTCACTTAACAGCCGGGGCTACAGTGATGCCTTTTTATGGAGTGGACAGAACCAAAGATCCCAGCCTTGTCAAGGATTGGTCCTTTTAACGAATTACACGTCAAGGCTAACGAGTCCACTACAACCTTGACTGTCTCTTTCCGCGTGAGATGCATAGGATCGGCCATTCAGCATACTTTCTCTTGGAGGCACATTTCTTTGTTTTTCCTTCATTAAATAAATAAAGCCAAGCTACCTATCTTTAGGTAATGTATTTTCACTTTCCCCCCACCCTGCTGTGACTCTATTAAGACTAGCTGTTCTAGCCAACCTACACGGGCTGGCACCCGGCTCTCCCAGGGGGTGAGGAAGGGGTACAGGGCCGCAGGGGGGCTGGGCCAGGCCAATCTCCACGGTGTCCTCGATGTTTGACAGTATTCGGATTAAATGAGCTGTGGAGAATGTGCCAGAGGGAGACTGTATTGCTTGTAGAGTGTCAGGGCGGGACTAGTTGGAGTTCAGTAACTGTAGGATTCCTTAACAACTCTGGGATTTTATGGTGAGGCGGCTGACTATTTCAAATGTTTGTTTAGCAATTTCCTGAAGTAGAAGTTGCTTGAATAAAACAAACCGAAACATCAGCCTTCACTGGCTTTCACTGGCTTCGCTGGCTGCCTGTCTCCAGATAGCTCTACTGTGTTCCTGATCACAGAGGGAGCGAGGGCTTGGGTGGGGGCCACTGCTTTTCCTCACCTGACTTCTCCTAACGTCACATCAGTTTGTCTCCTTATCCCTGCAGCTCTAGGATTGTAACCTTCAGATGGAGATTCCCGGGGCTTCCTTGTAAAGCTGTGAGGGCATCAAGAGACCAATCACAATCCTCAGGTTCCCGTTTCTCAGGAGACCGGAGGAAGAGGGGCCTTGATGTTCTCTGCACATTCTTCTGCAAGCTTCTCATTTTGCCTCAGCGGAGGGCATTTTCTCATCCGCTCTGTCGGTCCTGTTCTTTTCTTGAAATGTCATGGGGGGTGATCTAATGTCCTTGTTGGACTCAGCTTCCTTTCTCTTTCTCGGCTGATGCTGAGTGACCTTAAGTTCTCTTCCACCGTTTCTCTGCTTGTCTCCCATAGGGGCACGTGGGCAGGATGTCTGAGTCTAACTTTTTGCAATTAGGTTGCGTTTTACGGAGTTCGAGTATGGAGAACGGGAACCAGAGGTAAACACCTTCCTTGCTGCCTCCATCAGGGGTGACCCTCTTCCCCTGACTAGAAGATCCTCCTGCTAAGAGAGACACGAGGACATTAGGTGACTCCACCGGGTCCCTTCATTTACTGTTCCACGGGATGCACTTCCTTTACCCTGGACATGGGATATTTCCCCTCTTGTTGTTTTGTGATACGTGTTACTTTTAGAACTGGCTGAAATACCTAAACTCTGTGCCAACTCTTTCAGTAGATGGTACTTTGCATTGGGAGAGTCATTCAGTTAAACCCAGTGACCTCTAAGTTGGGTATCGCATCGAAAATGACAGAACACGCAGTTAAATTGGAATTTCAGATGAACAACAAATAGCATGATTTTCCCCTTGAAATTTAAGTTTATCTGGCAATCCTACCTCTACAGCTACTACCCAAACACACTCTGTCTGAGAATTCTTCTCTAAGAATACCTGGACAGTGAGGATGCCCTTTTCTCTCTGCGTCAAGAACATCCCCAAGAAGGCTCATCTCTACTCTTCATTTTGAATTATAGAGGAAGAAACCCTCTACCTTGTGGAAATTCTTGTGATTTGCACACATTCCTACCCAGTTGACGTTGGTGACGGCATTAAATGTATCCCTGAAATATGTACCCTAAATTATTAGAGCAAACGAGAAGGGCGGGTGCATTTGTGTTTTGAAACCGCTATCGAAGTTAAGAGCAACGTTCTCAGGTTGCCCGATTTGGTATAATAACAGGCATCTCTTTGCCTCTGCAGCTCATTTGCAGTGAATGTCTTTTGTGATGAATTAAATGGCTCCAGCATTTAAATAATCACAGCTGTTGTTTATTGCTTCGCACTCTAAAAGGAATAGAAGTGCTTGCTTAAATAGCCCTTTATGCCAAAACACTCAGAAGTGTAGGATGCTTGTAGATGGCAAAGGGGCATGGTTATCTTCCCGGCAAATGGAACCTTTTCTGGAATAGTGACAGAACATCTGTATTTACCAAAGAACCTCAATCCTCTCATCAGGACTTGGGAAGTAAGATTCCCCCCAACGCCCGCCCGAGGTGGCTACTCTTTTGTAGTGGAAACAGGAGGAAACTTGAAAACAAGGGAGGGTGGTGGGTGGGGCCTGAAGCTACCATGGCTTTTGTATGAATTGCAAATCATACTCTGAAGGCAGAGCCACTGTGGGCCTGGGACTCCGAACATAAAAATGGAACGTCCGACACCCCAATATTATGCTGCTTATACTCACTTTTCCACTCAATAGGGTGTGGTTTGTGTTTTGTTTTTCTTCCCCTTTGCTCTTGAGTTTCCCTTCTTTTCTGTGTGGTGTTTTGCATATAGTAAGTTCTGAGCACTTCCTGGCTTTTTTTTTTTTTTTTTTTTTTTTTTGCATATTCTCAGGTGGTAAAAACACTAATTAAAAGACTCTCTTGAAGACCGGGAGAGGCCAGCTAATTAGCCGTCAAGAATTCTCATCAGTCTTTGACAAATGGTATTGGGAAAACTGGATGTCCCTATGCAAAAGAATGAAATTCTTCTCCCCCTTTTCGTACACTGTTCACAAAACTCAACTCACTATGGGTTAAATATTTAAATGTAAGACCTGAATCTATAAAACTCCTAAGGTAAACATAGGGGCAAAGCTTCACGACATTGGTCTGGGCAATGACTAAGGTTCTTGAATCTATCACCAAAACCACAGGCAACAAAAGCAAAACAACTAGGTTTAAATAGGCCAGTGGGGCTACATCAAACTAAAAAGTTGCTACTTGGAAAAGGGAAGAGCAGAGTAAAAAGCGATGAATAGAAAGGGAGATTTTTTTTTTACAAGCCGTATGTATCTGATAATAGGTGAATATCCAACAATTCAGTAGTAGAAAGAACCCCCAAATAACCTGATTTAAAAATGGGCAAGGGACTTGAATAGACATTTCTTCAAAGAAGACACACAAGTGGCCGGCACGTGTACGAAAGGATGGTCCCATATGGGCAGGAATCATCAGAATTGTGAGGAAATGCAAATCAGCATCACAAGGAGCGATGATCTCACACAAATGAGGACGACTGTCTTAAAAAACAGCAAAAGATAACAAGCGTTAGAATGTAAAGTTTAAACCCTTGTACACTGTTGGGTTTTAAGCAGTGTAAGCTAGTGTTGAAAAATAGTGAAGTCGCTAAGGAAAACAATGTGGAGGTTCTCAAAAAATTATGCTAGCACTACCCTACCGTTCAGAGTCCCACATGCAGGTGTTCAAAAGAACTGAAATCAGGGTCTCAAAGAGGTATTAGCGCTCCCCTGTCCATGGCAGCAACGTTCGCTATCGCTAAGACGTGGAAACAGCCTGAATATCCGTGGACAGAGGAGTAGATAGAATGTGGTACATGCCTACAAAGGGATATTACTCAGCATTAAACAAGGGAATCCTGCCATCTGCAACAACGTGGCTGAATCTTGAGGACATTATGCCGAGTGACGTAAGCCAGTCGCAGAAGGACAGGCACTGCCCAATTCCACTTACGTGAGGTGTCTAAAATAGTCGAACTCCCAGAAACAGAGGGGAGGCTGGTGGTTACCAGGGGCGAGGGGACAGGAGACGAGGGAACTGCCATCCGGTGGGTACGGGGTTTCCGTCACACAAGGTGAATGAGCTCTACAGGTCTGTTGTTCGATACCACCCAGGGTTAACAGGGCTGGAGAGTGCACTGAATTTGTCAAGAGAGTGGATCTTACGTTAAGTGTCTCTCTCTCTCTCTCTCTCTCTCTCTCTCTCTCTCACACACACACACACACACACACACACACACACACACACAGACTTCTTACCTCGAGTCTTTTTTTTTTTTAAGCTCCCAATCTTCTTCCTTTTTTAAAAATTTAAATTCAAGTTAGTTAACATCCAGTGTATTCTTGGCTTCAGGAGTAGAACCCAGCGATTCAATTTTATACTGTAAATCACCTCCTCTTGGACCTTACCTCCAGAGTGCAAAAGGAGCCTTTTAGCTAATGACAAACCGAGTCGCCATATATGGATGTTATAATTTGAGGTTTTCCTAAGATTTGACAGTCTGTTGATACACGTAAAGTCAAATAATGCCGACTAATAATTGTACTGGCCCCTCTCCTCCAGGCTCACTTGAACCAAGGTAACTTGGACCCCTGAAAATTTTTCTCTCCCTGCTCACAGCAAAAGCATTTCAGTCTCCAAAGTCAATCTTATGTGTGGTTATTGGCCCTGGGACTGCTGACTCAGTCTCATAGTACACAAGAGCCTGATGTATCAAATCCTATTGCCCTAATTAATTTATAACGAAGACTGTAATTGCCGTAAGGACAAGAAGATCACATTCTCTCTAGCGCATTCTCCTGCTGAAGCTGAGTCATGTGGAGGCCAGATTATATTCGGACAGTGAGCGTGGGGAGCATGGAACGGAGAGGAAGGAGAGCCTGTCACGTGACTCAAGTATTCATGGCACGTGAGGGTCGTCTGCTGCCGCGTCCAGGTCCGCAAATAGATGCCTTCCGCTATGAGAACTGGAGTGCCAGAACTGGTACTGAGAATCGATTACTCACTTTTTTTCTTTGTGGCTCTCTTATTTCTAAGCCTCCATACTTCTAGATCAGACACGGCTTGTGTCTCACCTCCTCTCTGTTTATCTTCTACTCCATTCGTATTGCTGGGAACCACTTCGCACGATGTGACCTCACGAAATTTCCCATGGTTTCGTGACCTCCTCTTTCTGTTCCAGAGCTTCTCTGAGGCTGAAGTGTGGGGCTCAGGTGTAAAGCTGGCAGTGTGAGGGGTTCACACCTGGACTCGGGTGCAAGCCCAACAGGATAAGGGGTTCACACCTATTGGGTCACAATTGACAAAGGAGCTCTGATGGATAAACCTTCCTCTTTTCTGAACAGTTCTTTATACACTGAGGCACTTTATACATCATTCCTCAGGGGGGCCCAGCAGAATCGAGCTCATGTCCACAATGGTGAACAGCTGAAAAACACACCTGTGTGTTAGTTTTCTTTCCCTGTTTCGTTTTTCTCAGCCCCCACTTCTGTTTCTGAGATCACGTGGCTCCAAACAGTACCTGTACTGGGGTATGTCTCTGGCTCTGCTTTCAGGAAAAGACGGGGGGATGGTAGTTTGGGGGATGGTGTTCTAGAACTGGACCATGCCCTGGGGGGACTGAGTAACCGGGGTGTGAGAGCACTGGGTGTGTAGATGTGTCCTAGCGATTCACGCTGCACCAGCAGTGATTTGGGATAAGTTTCAGCTAAGAGAGAGAATTATGGTCATGAGAGCTTTCTTGCTTGTGATTCAGCATCCTTCCAGGGACGTGAGGGCAGGTCCCATGGTGCTGCTGGAGTGCACCCTTGAAGCTGAGATACATAATGCACTACAGAAATGAGCTAGAGATCCCCGAATGCCTTGGCATGGTATCGAGAAGGGATCAGAAGGAAGGCTCAAGGTGGAAGAGATGTGGGGATATATTTATTATGTGAGAGCAGAAAACCTGTCACCAGAATTATGTTCCTTGGAGAGGCTCAGAGGACACACCCTTTAATAAAGCAGTACGGGAACCCTGGTGAGAGGGACAAACACCAGTGCCATTAAGAATCCTGGAATACCATTGGCACACCTGGGTGGCTCAGTTGGTTAAGCGTCTGACTTTGGCCCAGGGCATGATCTCATGGTTCATGAGCTCGGGTCCTGCATCAGGCTCTGCACTGATGGTGCAGAGTCTGCTTGGGATTCTCTCTCTCTCTTTTCTCCCTCTCTGCCCCTCCCCACTTGCCTTCTCTCTCTCTCTCTCAAAATAAATAAGTAAACTTAAAAAAGAAAATGAATCCTGGACTACCACAAGGAGACACCAACGCCCTGCGGTGGGAGATGGGTTCCATGCAGAGTCAGTGGCCCAGCCACCTCGATGAGGTTTCAGGTGCCAGTTGTTTGGAGCACACTGTCTTATCCTCTTTCAGATAAATGGCAAGTGATTGCATTCACCTTCCCTACCCGTAAGAAGGAGGCATATTGCTGGGTAAGACTCTCTGGCGTTTGGAAGCAGAGTGTAGTTCAACCCATTTATCAGGTGACTCAAACGCTTTCAGTTTTGAAAGATTCCCAGGACAAAATTGAGCTTTGCAGCAGGTCTAGCTGCAGAGCAAACAGCTCTGTGGATCAGAGTGTATGACTCAGCAAGTCGGATGGGTAGAGAGGTATCCGCGGTGGACAGCGGTGCTCGTTAGAGGTGTAGTAACCCCCACCTACAAGAGTCAGCATAGACCCCTTGAGATCCGGAGCAAGAACATACCTTCTGCAGCAAGGAGCTACTCCCCACTTGAAAGGCACTGTGTTGCTGGCCTGAAGGCATGGCTGGAGGTGTCTGTGGGGAGCTGGGTCTTATCCGACTCACCCGGCCAGTGGGCCAGGCAGGTGTAGCATCAAATCTTACACTGAAACTGTTTCTTTGGAGATCACTCTCGAGCAGGTCTAGAGGTCCTATCAGCTACATGACCAGGCCTGTGCACCTGTGCACCTGTGTCACACTAACACCTCGGCTTACAGCTGTGGCCTTGGAGGTTTGCCGTGACCACTGACAGGAGAAGAAAGACCCGGGCCTGGTTCCTGGACAGTGGGCTCCATATCGTGGTGCTAGAAGAGAATGGAGCTCAGCCACACTGTGGCCTCACTCAGGGGCAGCATGGGAGCTTGATCAGCCACTTTGGATGGAATGGACACGTTCCAGGTACTGGTATGTTTGCAGACTTCTGGCCTGTGTCAGATGGCTTGGCTGTTGCTCAGGGACCCAAAGGAAGATGACAGGATGCACGTAAATTTAGGAAGAGGGTGTCAGTGGGCTCATGGCAGCGGGAACATACGTGAGCACCTTGTGAAATGCTAAGTAATGGCACCGGCCACAAAGGTGACTGCTCCGTGGGTGTCAGCCAGCCTCTGTCCTTAGCTCCAGTGCCTTAGGACGGGCCGTGAAGAGAGTTGGTTAAGGTGTTGGGCGTGAAGGCCAAGTACAAGCTGTCGGCATGTCTCCCACGCCATGGCAGATTTAGATAACACCACCGTTGCTGCCCAACTTGTCATCAGCGAAGTGACATGGTGGCTTGTGTGGGCACTTGGGGGCAGGTGCTGCTCAGTGGACCAGCTTTGCCCCAGGTGGGATAATCACGCTTACCCTGCCAGGAGAATGGAAGGGTGTCCCGGAGGCAGGGGAAAGTCCAGTTCTGTGGCAGAGCCTTTAGGATTGCAGTTGGGTCAAGGGGGGCTATGGACAGTAGGCCCATGGGAGTCACCGCTCCGACTGGATCTCTTTGTCCAGCCTCTGCTACAAAGACCTGACAGGCGGTGGTGGTAGCAGACGTGGTGGCAGAAGTGACTCACTTTACTCAGCACTCTGTGTGCCTCCCAACCGCCCGTGGGATCAGTGCTCCTGTTATGCCCATTTACTGAGGAGGATGTGGGGGCGCAGAGTCGTTAGGAAACTTGCCCGTGTTTATTGACACACCTGGAGAGATTGGATTGGAATCCAGCATCGGCCTCCCGGCCGGGACCCTCGACTGCCTTCTGGTGTTGGTTCGCTCTGTGAGGTGTGTGTGGTCCCCGAGCCCTGCTGGTGGAATTCTCCAGCTCCAGTTCTGGGCTCTGAGTTCTTGCTGTGGATACACCACACTCTGTCCATGCACTGTTTGACTGTTCTAGAACCCAGATTCGGCGAAACTTCTAGATCGTGCGAATCACTCCATAGACTGGTTTCCAATCTCTGTTATTGGCAGGTGCAGGCTGGTGTGTGCTTCCAAGGGAACTTTCAAGTAATGAACAGATATTTTTAGGTAAGGTTCTATATTTCAGACCTTTCACTAATTAATATTGGCCTTTCAGTTAACCCAAATCAGCAAGGGTTCGTACATATTGATTTGCACTTATTTTTGGGTTTCTCCTGTGAGTATTCGCACGTGTTACCTTTTTCATTTGTCTATTGTGTCCCCAAGGACATCTCAAGTTCAGAAAAGCTTAATTTGATGGAAATATTCCTTCTCTGTTAGTGATGACTTTCTTGTAAGTGTCAACTATTTCCTGATCTCTGGAATCTCTCCTCCCTCTGGGCCCTGTGCCCAGTAAACTACTCCAAGTAAACACTGGATAGGCACCGGTGGCCCACAGTGCCACAGCAGCCACGCTTACCACTGCCTTCAAGAACTTGTTTATTGATCCGTGTTTCTCCTATTACTGATCTGCATATTTCCTAACCTGCCTTCTTTTAAAAAGAAGGTATCTTAAGAAAAAGACAGCATGGGGCACCCGGGTGGCTCAGTTGGTTGAGCTTCAGACTTTGGCTCGGGTCATGATCTCACAGTTCATGGGTTCAAGCCCTGTGCCGGGCTTTGTGCTGACAGCTCAGAGCCTGGAGCCTGCTTCGGATTCTGTGCCTTCCTCTCTCTCTGTCCCTCTCCCACTTGCACTCTGTCTCTCTCTGTCTCTCAAAAATAAATAAATGTTTTTATTTAAAAAAATTTTTTTTAACGTTTATTTATTTTTGAGACAGAGAGAGACAGAGCATGAACGGGGGAGGGGCAGAGAGAGAGGGAGACACAGAATCGGAAACAGGCTGCAGGCTCTGAGCCGTCAGCCCAGAGCCTGACGCGGGGCTCGAACTCACGGACCGCGAGATCGTGACCTGAGCCGAAGTCGGACGCTTAACCGACTGAGCCACCCAGGCGCCCCAAAATGTTTTTAAATAAAAAAGCGATTGGCATCTATTTCATGTTGATAAAAGGACTTGACTGTAGCTGCTTTCTCTTCTGTTTTGGAAACAAAGACAGAATGACTTTTATTCTTTTTTAAGTTTATTTATTTATTTTGAGAGAGACAGAGACAGCATGAGAAAGGGAGGGACAGAGCGCGAGAGAGCGAGAGAGAGAGAGAGAGAGAGAGACAGAATCCCAAGCAGGCTCCACTCTGTCAATACAGAGCCCAACATGGGGCTTGAACTCATGGAACCACGAGATTATGACCGGAGCTGAAACCAAGAGTCAGACTCTTAACTGACTGAGTCACCCAGGAACCCCAGAATGACTCTTTTTTAATTCTCCACTTCCAGTCTGGCAGACAAAAGTATCGCTTAGGATAAGCTGCTTCAGGGCTGGGGTTGATCCTGCTATGTTCATGCCCCTGCAGCATGGTGCCAGGAGAGACAGACAGAGACAGAGGGACAGAGGGGGGCAGAGACATAGAGACAGACACAGAAAGGGGGGAGAGAGAGAGATAAGGGAGGGAGAGATAGAGAAACAGAGAGACAGAGAGAGAGAGACAAGGAGACAGGGAGGGAGAAAGAAGAGAAGAGAAAAGAGGACAAAAGAAGAGAAGAGAAGAGAAAGAGAAGGGAAGGGCAGGAAAGGACACCGTTGCTGGGAGCAGCATGTAGGAGGTCTGCATGAAACCATCCCTGTTCCTCCTCCTGCCTCATCTGTCCTCGTCCTTGCTGCTCTGGGGCTCAGCTGCCCTTGTCCCCAGAAGCACCGTGTCCAAGGCTGTAGTGACAGCTGGGTCAGAGACAGGAATTACGGAGGACAGAAGTAAAATAATTGATAAAATGGTGGGTAACAAGTGTGTGCACTAAATTCACCCGATTGACTTCACTTATGAGTTTTGAGAAAAATTTAAAAGCTGTTTATTAGTTTGCTGGGGCTGCCGTGACAAATGATCACGAACTGAGTGGCTTAAGACAACAGAAATGTATTCTCTCACAGCTCTGGGGGCTGCGGACGGAAATTAAAGTGCCAGCCGGTTTGCTTCCTTCTGGAGAACCTGTTTCAGGCCTCTCTTAGCTTCTGGGGTTGCCGGCCACCCTTGGCCTACTCTGTCTCGTAGACCCTCCACCCAATCTGTCTCTGTCTTCACATGGCCTTCTCTCTCTGTGTCTCTGCGCTGAGCCGCTCCCTGAAGGAGGAAACAGTCATTGCATTGGGGCCCACCCTCACCTACTAGGACTGCATTGCAACTTGATCATATCTATGAAGATCCTTTTTCAAACAAAATCACATTCACAGGTTCCCTGGGTTTGAAATTGGACATATCATTTTTGGAGGCAGAATTCAATCCACCATAGATGCTTATGAAGAAAAATGTTAATTGGAAATAAAATAATAAATTAAAATAGCAGTTTTTAAATATTTTAAAATGTTTTTTTTTTAATTTATATTTTAGAGAGAGGGAGAGAGACAGAGTGCCAACAGAGCAGGGGCAGAGAGAGAGGGGAAGACACAGAATCTGAAGAACGATCCAGGCTCTGAACTGTTGGCACAGAGCCCAAAGTGGGGCTTGAACCCACGAACCATGAGATCATGACCTGAACCAAAGTCAGACGCCTAACTGACTGAGCCACCCAGGCGCCCCAAAATAGAAGTTTTTAAATGTATCCCTTTCCTCCCATGGAAAAAGACACAAAAGAGGTACCATGAGTCCTACCAAAAGAAAGCTCCTGTGTGGAGTCTGTCGGATCCTAGTTTTGCTCTCTGTGTCCTTGATGACCCCTACCCCCAAGGTAAGGCCTGTGATGGGGAAATGAAGTACCTTGCAAGGACAGTGGCAGTCATTCAGTGGGATTCCTGGACCCTCCTGTCCCCTCTTCTCCCAGCACGTGTGTCCCAGGAGGTGAGTTCTGCTTCGGTCCCGGAGGCTTTCCCACCGCCATGGTGGTGCTCTTCCTTCGTGGCCATGCTGTGTGCCCATTTAGTTTGTCCTCTTCTTACCATTGCGGCTGCCTCAGCCATTGGAGAGAAATCTTCCCGCAAGAAGAAGGACCTCAGATACCCCCGATGATGTCAACACTCCACATGGCTCCTCCTCCTCCGGCTCACTCCAGGGAAAAACCCTGCGCCTCCAGCTTGTCCCTGGAAGGGCTTGAACTACGCATCCGGCACCGTGACTGTTCCAGCTCTTGTCTGACTTCCAACCCGCCAATCTCTGAGGCTGACATGCAGGCAATTGCTTCTCCCCAGGATCTACTGTGAATAAAGGGGCAGGTTTTGAATGGCCCAGCTCTTCCTTCCGGTTCCCCCCAGCTGCTCACTGAGTTACTTTTCCTGTTCCTACAAAGGAGCCTGGCACCGTCAGGTATACGGCATCCCCTGCCCCGACTGGGAGCCTGGGGCGAGTTCCCCAGAGCTGTGTGCAAAGCAGGTGTGTGAGGTGTGCAAGGGGTGTGTGTGTGAGACACACTCAGACCCATGCCTTCTTAACGAGGAACTGCCGTCCACAAGTGGGGCTGTGTCTTCTGTCTCGCCCTTCCCCACTGTCTTTGCCAGGCCACCCTCCCCCTCTAGTTCAGAGGCCTAATTCTGGTGCTCAGAACCCTAGTTTTGAATCCAAAGCTCCCTTTACTGTTCTTTGCAGCGTTCTACTAAAAGTGGCATTCATGGAAATCTTTCCTCTAACCCAAGGGGACATTGCAGACCAGACCCCTATCATGACATTTGTCACTCTTCCAATAGCTACAAAGGTAAAGCAATCTCATTATATACATTATCTTGGATACAGAAAAGGCTGAGAACCCTCACTGGAATAGGTCTTGCCCAGATCGGAACAGGGCTGTGAATTTATTGCAGACACATTTCCAGTGGCTTCCCTGCCATGTTTTACCTTCGCCAAGTTTTATTCTTACATTAGTTAGTCAGGAAATGACTGTTTCCAAGAAACTCTGACAACATCCTGAGAAAGAATGACTGAGTCAGAGTTTTGCATAATCAGGAATCCTGAGGAATGTGGAAGCCCATGGACAGGATGCAGCAAAAACACAATTTGCTAAGTGGCTGTGCCTGAGTTTGAGGAAAGTACAACTTTCAAAACACTTCTCATAATTTGAAAATAGGATGGGAAAGATAGGCTTTTGATTCTGGACTACAAATAGCTTTCTTTCAAGGATCACTGTGGCTGGTGGTCATCGGGACCTCTTCCCTTTGGTGGGGTCCCAACCCCAACTTAGGCACATTTGACCACTAGTGTCCAAGGAACAACAGATAAGTGCCATTCTGGATTAATTTTTGATTCATCTGTCCAAAGTAAAAAATTAACCTGAAGCTGCTTTCCAGTGTTGCCAAATTTGCTGCTTTTAGGAGATTTGAAATAGCTGCTTGAACCAGGAGGGATTCTTAGAAGTGCTTCAACCTTTAGGCAGAATGCTTAGAGTGTTTAATGACAACCTCTAGAAAATTCTGAGGGCCAAAGCTGATGGCAAATATGGCCTGAGCTCGTTTCTCAAACTCTTCCCTGACTACGTGGGTAGCCATCTGGAACAAGTGTGGGAACGCAGAAGAAATCCTTGGCCTTATAGAGCCCACCCTTGGCTTCCCTGCTCCAACATGCCTCCCTGTACAGATGGAGATTATTTCATTAGAGCAAAATGCCAGAATAGTAACATTCTTTTTCTTTCCCATGTTCTGTGATACGATCTTTTATCTCTTTGCTGAATTAAACCTTCAGTTCTGAGTGTGTCTTTGGAAAGCCTGCTCTCCTAGTAGGCTCTCACATGTTCAAAGGTAGGTAAGTAGGTGAGGAAGGAGGAGTTGTACAGGGTGAGGGCCCACCTGATGTGCATAATCTCCCACAGACCTAGGAGACCTCAGGCATGTTAGAAAGTCTAAGGAAACCTTTTTGTTCTTTGGCCAGCATCAATCAAATTATAGTTGGAGTGATTTTCCAGCATCTTGCACAAACTGGGAGCTAATTGTGAAACATTTCCATCTTTTAATTTCTTCTTGCCCACCTCCTGTCCCAAAGGGGTAAAAATGCTGGCATGGTCAGAGACTAAGAGCAAGCTGAAGGCTAGGGCTGCAGATATGGGGCAGAGACCAAGTAAGGGAAGGGGAAGCTGCAGGAGAAAGCCAGTCAGGAGTGCACAGCCAACAGGGCTGCAGACTGTAGCCATGGGGAGGGACAGAAATCAAGTCCAAGTGGCATCAGAGGAGATTCGGCTTAGTGGGAGGCAGTGAGCAGTGTGGTGGCTGAGCCTGGCAGTAGGGTCAGAGCAATGCTTCTGGGGTAGAGGAAAATCTTCCTGAAGTGTGGAAGTCCCTTGTTACAGTGGGTCCAGTCAGGGCATTCCTTGAATTAAGGGAAAAGAATAAATGGAACTCACAAGATGAGGACGTGGGAATGAGTCCGAAAATCAGACTCCAGCCTACTGACTAGGGTTTCAGAGACACATAAACAGACCATGTGCGTGGAGGACAAAGGGGCCCCCAAGTGACTTCCATGTACGACACAGTTCAGGGATGCAGAGCCATTGTTCTCAGCTGTGGTCAGGTCCAAAGTCTGCTGGCTGGTGGGTACAGGGGCTGTGCTGTCCCCCGAGATGCTGTGGGGTCGGGGAGAGACTGTGCAGAGTTGATGGTAAACATGACCTGTAGAGGAGCTGGTGTGGACCCAGGAGCTGAGCTTCACACATCCACTTCTTGCCTTCTAGAAACCTGCCCTAGTAACAGTAGCTGTGCACCCTTTGTGCCGCTCCTCTGCCCGAGGTGGACAGTGGTCATTGGTCACAGCAGCACAGCAGAGTAGTTAAGGGCACGTGTTCTGGAGTTAGGCCTGTGTCTTCAACAGCTTCTCCTCTAACAATACATGGGTAAGTTACCTCATAAAACGAAGTGTCCTCATCTGCAAATATTACCCATCTCAAAAGTTTTTAGGAAGAGTGAATGAAATAATGGTATAAAATATTTAGCACAGGACCTGGCCCATTATTTGTTCTTAATAAACAGAATCGCTGACAATGAAATATTTATGAAATTATGTGTGAAGTCATTAATAATAAAATCATTACTAACATTCTTCGTATTTCCTGCTGCTGAGTGAAGAATTGGCTTTACCCAAAGAGATGTCTGGCCTTTGTCCCTGGCTCCTGGGAGGTAACCTCTAAATCCGTGGAATTATCCCAGGGATTGGCACCTCTTCGTGATTTGTGGTGGGCTGCTTGACCAGATCTGATAGCTCATGCTAAGATGACTCAGGGTGAGGAGCTGGCCAAACCAGAAAGATCAACCATGTGATGTGAGGGGTGGCACTTTGGACAGCCACATGGGACATGGTTCAGTCAGTCATGCCTGTGTAATGAAACCCCAACACAGATTATGGACACCGAGCTCAGGGGCCCCGAGGTGTTAATGCTCTGTCTGCGTATTTCCGTAGATAGACACTGAGAAGGTGTCCCGGAGGGCATGGAACCTTCCTATTCCCTGATTCCACCCTATGTGTCTTAGTCCATTTGGGCTGCTGTGACAAAACTACCACAAACTGGGTGGCTCGTAACAACATAAATTCATTTCTCACAGTTCTGGAGGCTGGGAAATCCAAGATCATGACACTGGCAGATACGGTATGTAGGGAGAGCTTCCGGACCATGGATGTTCCACATGTCCTTACGTGGTGGAAAGGGTGAGGGAACTCTCTGGGGCCTCTTTATAAGAGCACTAATCCCATTCATGAGAGTGCCACCCTCATGATCTTATCACCTCCCCAAAGCCCTCCTCCTAATATCGTCTCACTAGGGGTTAAGTGTTACACGAATTTGGGAGACACAGACATTCAGTCTATAGTAGTGTCTCTTCCTTTGGCAGGCACTGATTGTTATCCCTTTGCTATATTTCTATGAATTTTTCTATAAATCCCCTGTGATTGTAGCATGGTGTTTTTCCTGAGTTCTGTGAGTCATTCTAGCAAATTTTCAAATCTGAGAGAGTCCATGGGCATCCATGAATTTGTAGCTAGGTGATCTGAAGGGAGGGTGTCCATGGACATCTGAGTACCAGTGGCTGGTGCCAGAAGTCTTGAACAGACCTGGCAGCCTGGAGCACAATGCTCTTAACCTGGACTTTCATTCCAGGTACGTGCTGGTCTCACAGCCTCAGAGTCCTGCTTAACACAAGGCTCTGGGCAGTCATTACATCATTTGAATTGCATTTGAGAAGTCTGTTTGCAGTCCTTGTCCTTTTCTAGCATTCCTGTGCTTAAAGTCCTTCTAGAAATGCCCACCTCCTATTAAATTACCCGTTGCGATTATTCACATATTCTAAAACCACATCATCACACTTGTGTGCAGTTGCAAACTTCCAGTTCCTTCGTGTACTTTCTGGAAACCCCATATTCCTTGTACAATCCTATGAAGCATATACTACGTTGTACAGATAGGGCGTGCAATGACATTGAATTGACTGCATAACTATTGACTCAACTTTTGTGAAGTGCAAGGCATTGCTAAATGGTCATATGGCCAAGCCATAAACATACAAGGGACAACAGTTCATTCTATGTCTCCGAGAACCGAGTTATCTCACCCCTGCCCAGAGAGAACTTGCTTTCATTGTGTCACTCTTGGCTCTCAGTTAAGCCCATCCCTTTCTACAGAGTGAGTGCAGGGTATCCTCCATGGAATAGAGGGGCACCTTTTATTCAGAGCACCTCCTACATTTACTTCCAGCCTCCCCATACTCTCTTGGTATGTGCTTCGTTCTAGATGGTGGGCAGTGAAGTCTTTAATTACTGGCATGCAGCCTTCAAGCTCTCTCCTGTCATGCAGTTGAGGGGTCCTAGAGATGGCAAAGTTCCCAGATGGTGAAGCCACTGGTGTCCTGTGTCCCTGAGTATTTGTGGAGCAGTGATCCCACCCGCACTTTTTGGACACGTAATGGTAATGAGAAATTAATCTTTGTTTTCCTCTTTAGTCTTGGTTTATTTGTTTTGTTTCCCCGGAATGACCTAATGTTATCTTGATCAATGGACAGACTCACAGTTCATGGTAGTGTGTCCAACCACACTGCAGCTACTAGCTGTGACTTGAAAGTAGAAGAAAACAGAGATTAGCATTTGTCCTGAGTGGTGGTAAAACCAATAAGAAAGGAAAGAAGAGGCAAAATTCATATATTTTTGTTATGCTTCTGTTATTTCATCTTTAAGTTGGAGAAAAAGCTAGTTTTGCAATATAGACTCGGGAAGCTAGATGTGGTATAAATCCAGGTTTCTCAAACTTGGCTTTATTGATATTTGGGATGGGTAATTCTTTGTTATAGAGGCTGTTGTTATGCACCGTCAGTGTTTAACAGCGTCCCTGGTCTCTACCCACCAGGTGCCGGTAGCATCACTCACCACCAGGTGCCGGTAGCATCACTCACTACCCCCTCCGAGTTGACAATCACAGATGTCTTCAGACATTGCCAGTGGCCCCTGCCATGCAATGCCATCCTCTGGTTGAGAACCACTGGCACAGAAGAAAGAAACTCTGGCTTAGAATGGGAGGGCTTCTTAAGTTTATATCTGCCACTCACTAGCTCCCTGATCCTGGGTAACCGAGGCCATGGAGGCTCCAGTTTCCTCATCTATAAAACTGAAATAATAACCACTATTCAGAGCATTCAGAAATTCGTGTACACAACACGTTCACTTTTTAAGCTGTAAGGCACTGTGCATATGGAAGTCAAACTCCTCAGGTTGCCATTTATTTTCTATGTTGTGCACAAAAAATGCTTTTAACATAAGAATGTGTACTTCGTGATTTTCTTATCCTCGTGATTGAGGGATGCTTCATAGATCATCGTGGGCTGTCAGGTTCGTGTGGGATACCTTCCTGCTTGACTTTCATCCCCTCCCTTTTGATGCCTGTGCCTGTCTTCATATTTCTCCCACCTGCTGGATCTTGTCTTTGGTACCCAGAATACCTTGAAGGTTTTCTATCCTTCACTCATCTGAACCTTTCTTGCTCAATCTAAAGGAACATGTTTCCCCTCCTGCAAAAGCATCAAACCTCATTCCCTTCAGGTTTGGCTCCCGGCCACTGAAAGTGCTAGATAGTAATGTGATGAACAGGTTGAAGGCTAAGACGGCGAGGCTGATTGGCTTCTACATCTCTCGAGCATCATCTCTCCACAGTTCCATTCCATTTACCCTTACCAACGTTACAATTGCTTCGTGTCCTTGTCAGTACTTGGCGTTACCATTCTCTTCAGTTCCAGCAATTCCGGTAGGTGTGTGTTGGTATTTCATTTTGGTTTTAAGAAGGCATTCTCAGAGGTGTGTTCCCTGACCTAAAGAAAAGAGTAATCCCTCGTTACAGGATATGTTGAGAGACTGTAGCATCGTGCACTTTCAGGAGACAGGAGGACACATTTTTTGTGAACTTGCTACGTGTTAAACACAACATGAGACATTCCACCCAAATGATTACATTTACTGCTTCCAACTGTTCTATACACGAAGCTTCACTTTTCCCCCTTTATGGATTAAAAGAACAGACTTTGGAAATATTTAATAATTTACCCCAAATCTCATATTTATGAAGGTTTGGCTCACGGCATATCATGCAGATGACTGCAGGTTCCTTCTCACATTGGCACTGATACGGGGGATGGCCTGTTTCTATCGCAGAGAGAGAATAAAATGCTGCCTGTGGAGAGAGGAGAAGTTCAGGGCATTTCGAAGCCATGTTGGGCTTTGTGTGGGAAAGGCAGGAATTGGACCTGGCTGTCAATGTGCTCGGGGCACTTCTGGGCACACCTGTCCACGTTCCTTTGCAAAAAGGCACACTCTGATCGGGTGGGCAGTCATGCTTTCTGGCTTGCTCTTTAAATGCTTTAATATCCCTTACCTCCTGGTCCCCAAAGCCCCGAGAAGAGATACGGCAGATCCTATCTTCATGTTTGGATTGAGCAGCTGGTACTGGGAATATTTTAGTGATCGTTCAAGGTCACAGAGTAGACAGAGACAGAGCAAGAATCAAGTTCAGGACCCTGTCTGTGTAAAAGATGTCATGATGTGATCCCACATGACCTGTTTTCTCAAGGGTCCTCTGTGGCACGCTTAGGTCCGATCGTCTCATAGTTGTCCTATTTTGTTGATCTGACGTTGGCTTCAGGAGGGACACAGGGAGTGCAGCAGCACCCACGGTAACAGTTCCTACAGCCAACATTCTCTGACTGCTTCCTCTGTGAGGGACTTTGGCCACACACATGCTCATGGTAGCCCCTTGGGTCTGTCTCCAGATGAGAAGACAGAGCCACGCAGAGGGTCAGGCATCTTGCCCAAGGACTGAGCTGGAAACCCAGGCATGTGAGGCACATGAAACACCACGTGCGTTACGCAGCCTTCTGTGAGTATGAAATGTGGTTTTACAGACGGGTCTTCAGGGATCATGAGCGTGGGGCTGGATGGTGTGATTTCAGACCCTCGGCTGAGGGAGACTCCGTGATGAAGCCTTGCCTGCCAGCTTTCACGTGCTTTCCTTGTAACTTCTAACTGAACCAGATAAAGCAGCCACATTCTCCACTTCCTCTCCTCTCTGCTCTTTCCGCTTCCTTCTCCTCTTCTTCGTTTTTGGATGGAAACGGCATTATGGTTCATGCACCTTGGCCCTACCCAGAAAGCACTGCTCCACTGTGAGCCCGACTGTTCCTTTTGTTACAAATGAAACATTTTGAACATACTCTGGGTTATTGATGCCCATGTACCCAGTGCTGAGATTTTTAACACATGCGAATATTCTGCAGTATTTGCCCTACAACTTTTAAATTAAGAAATGAGATGTTTCAGGTTAGGTTGAGAGTATACCATCCACCCCAGATCAACTTCACAAAACAAAACTCCTGATTTCCCACCAAATATGTTCATGCCTCAGACTCCTCCCTGTCAGTAAAAGGTGTTCACATTCCCCCACCTGCTTAGCATGAAGGATCTTTCCCTGAGTCCCGTCTTTCCTTTATGCCGCACCCCTGCAGTGCATCAATTGATCCACGATTTCTCCCAAATACACAATCTCCCTGTATCATCATCTCCCTCCCAGGCTTTGGTGATCGTCTCCCAGATGGTCCCCCTGTTTCCCCCCATCTTCTACAGTCGGTCTGTCACACCACAACCCAGTGATTCCTAAAGAGCAAATTATATCCAGTCATTGCCAGCTGTGGACTGAACATCTGTGTCCCTAAAATTCCTGTTAAAACTTAATCCCCAGAGCGAGGTAGTAGGAGGAGGGGCCTTTGGAAAAGGCCTGGGCAGAGCCCAGGCACGAGGCCAGGCTCGAGGCCAGGCTTCGAGCCCAGGCTCGAAGGCACGAGGGCAGAGCCTTCACGAATGGGATTAGGGCCCTAATGAGAGAACCCACGGAGCTCCCTAGCTCCTTCCCCCAGGTGAGGACACATCAAGAAGATGGCCATCTGGAAAGTGGGTTCTCACCAGGCACTGAATCTGCTGGCACCTTGATCTTGGACTTCCGGCCTCCAGAACTGTGAGAAATAAATGTCTGTTGTTTATAAGACGCCGAGTCTGTGGTATTCTATTATAGTAGCCTGAACGGACTGAGACACTCCTCATATCGTATTCAGAAATGATCCACATTTGTCATGGAGGCTACCAGGGCCCAACACCATCTGGGCTATTGGTCTGTCTGGCCTCTTGCCTCCCTCCAGCTCTGGCCTGTCTGCTGCTCCTTGAGCGCGTCAAGCTCATTCCTGCTCTGGGCTCTTCTTTCTGGAGAGCTTGTTCCCCAGATCTTCTCTGGTTCCTTCCCTGCCTTCCCTCAGATCCCCACTCAAGGGCATGTCCTCTGGGAGATATTCCCACACAGATTCCCTGCATCAGTACGCTGCATCCTCTCCTTCTGCTCCATTTTTCCCATTGTGTTTATAGACAACTGAGATCATTACACATTCATTGGTTTGTCTCTCTCACATCCCTGGACTCGGAATATAAACTTCGTAAATTTGTCTTGTTCTTCACAGCATCCCTCATACCTATGTGTCTGGCACATAGTAAATCCTTAATGCGCACTTATTGAATGGGTGACCAGATCTCATTAGCTTGCTTTCCTCTAAAAGTGGCTACTATTTTTAAGTTGATTGGTTTTAAGCCTACTTCCACATTGCTATATTTATCACATATTTATGTACCATGTAGATTTCATGTAAACCTGAGTGCAAAATTTTCACACAAATGACATCATATTGTACATATTGCTTTGCAACCTGACTTTTCTGATCCCAAAATGTCTTTAGGATTAATCCATGTTGACCCTTGTAGGTTTAGTACATAACTGTTGTGTAGTGTTCCACTGAATGAATAAATGGTTTATTTATCCATCCCCCTACTGAGTTATAGTTGAGTTGTGTTTATTTTGGAGGGATGGGTCTCTAATGCGCATGTGTGAGAGTCCTCTAGATAAGACCCGTAGAAGTAGAACCATTGGACCAGAGGTTAAGGACAACTGCAACACTGCTGGATCTATCAAGTGGCCAAAACTGTTGGTATCATTTTATAAAGTATAATTCCATTTCCCACATCCTAATCAACATTTCTAGTTATCATATTTAAAAATTTTACATATCTGACAGGTGTCTTATGTATCTCATTTTCATCTTGCATTTCCCACATTATTACACTTGTGTCTTTCTCCTCCCCATATGCTTATTGGTCATTCAAGTTTCTTCCCTTCTAGGTTCCTCGTTCATATTTGTGCCTGTTTTGCTCTTGGGTTGTTTGTCCCTTATTGGTTTGAAGGGGCTGTTTATGAATGCTCTATAAAAATACTTGGTGGTTTATTCGCATTGCAAATATCATCTCACAATCTGTGGGTTTCTTTTCAATTTATTTATAGTGTCTTTTTTTCTGTGTGTGTCTCAAATTTAATGCAGTATTGTCCTTCATGTTTGACTTGTCTCTATATATTTTAAAGAAATCCTTCCTAGCTCTTACATTATAAAAATATTCTTCTATATTTTCTTCTAAACTCTCAAGTTTGCTTTCTTTTCTTATCTTTTCAGTATGGTATGAGATAGGGATCTAATTTATTTTTGTTTTTATTATTTTTTTAAATGTTTTTTAAAAATGTTTATTTTTGAGAGAGAGAGAGAGCGGGGAAGGGGCAGAGAGAGAGAGGGAGGCACAGAATCCAAAGCAGGGTCCAGGCTCTGAGCTGTTAGCACAGAGCCTGACGCGGGGCTTGAACTCACGAACCGTGAGATCATGACCTGAGCCAAAGTCAGACGCTTAACCAACTGAGCCACCCAGGTGCCCCATAATTTCTTTTGATTTTTAACACATGTAGCCATGTGAGCCAGCACCATTTAAATAATTTAACTTAGTTTTCTGAATAGGTAACACATTCTTTTGGTTTGAAGACCAGAATAATGTTACAAAACACACACTGAGTGATTTTGTTCCTAACTTTACCCCACGCACCCTCTCCTCCCCATCCTGCATTGTTCTGGGTTTCTCCATGCAAATAAAACAAATAGGAAAATATATTCTTATTTTCCCTTTCTTAAATACGAATGACATGTTTCCATATCAGGCTTAAACCTCGCTTTTCTCAGTTAGCCATTTTTCCTAGAACCCCTTCCGTGTGAGTGAGCAGGGAGGGTTTTATCTCTCTTCCATCTGAGTAGGGTTCTGTTGTGTGGAGCTCTCAGAGTGTGCTTCACCAGTGACCTATGGATAGACATTGGGACGTCCCCAGGCCTTTTCTAGTTATCGCCGACTGAGCAGCAGTGGATGACATTATACACACATCCTTTCACGTGTGGTAAATTCCCTGAAGTGGGGTGTCTGGGTGAAAGGGTGCCCGCACGTGCATCTGTAATTGTGATAGACGTCGCCAATCAGCCTTCGTAGCCACTGGGTTCCTCTGTCTGCTGGCAGAATACGTGACAGCATCTCTTTCCTCACAGCTCGTCAACAGGAGGTCGTCAGACTTGTAAACTGTTGACAGACAAGAAAGGGAATCAAGGAGATTCTTGACATTTTCCTCCTTTCATTGTCCATTTTAGATTTTTTAAACCTCAAGTTATAATGAACATTAAGTAGACAAATCTAAACTCTACAGTTATATGACATTTTACATTTTACTCATGCACCCTCCACTCAGGTAACATGCAGATATTTTCCACTTCTCTAGAAGGTTCTTTTACTCTGTCCCAGTCATTGCACCCCACCGATAGCAATCACTATTCAGATTGGTACTGTCACATTAATTTCCCCTTATTTTGAATTTTATGTCATTGGAATCATAGAGTATATTCTCTTCTGTGTAAGATTTCTTTTCCTCACCTTATGTTTGTGAGATGCATCCTTATTATTTTTTTAAAAGTTTATTTATTTTGAGAGAGACAGAGAGAGAGCGAGAGAGAGAGAGAGTGCAGGGGAGGTGCAGAGAAAGGGGGAGAGGGAGAGAATCCCAAGCAGGTTCTGCACTGCCAGTGTGGAGCCTGATGCGGGGCTCGATGCAGGGTTTGAACTCATGAACCGTGAGATCATGACCTGAGCCGATGTTTGATGCTTAACTGACCGAGCCACCCGGGTGCCCCTAGATACATCCATATTCTTATAGGTATCAGTTTATTTCTTTTCCTTGTTGTGTGGTATTTCATTGTATGAATATACCACAACTTATTTATTCTATGTTGGTGGATATTTTGATTGTTTACAGTTTGGAATATTTAGAATATAGCCACCATCAACATTTTTGTGTATGTCTTTTGGTGCACAGTAGTGTTTATGTTGATGAGTATAAACTCTCTATATCTATCTCTATCTCTCTCTCTATCTCTATCTCTATCTCTATCTCTTTATATATAATCTATATCTATATCTACATATATCTATATATTTATCTATGTGTAATGTATATCTATATCTACATTATCTATATCTATATCTATATCTATATCTATATCTATATCTATCTATCTATATTTATATCTAAAGATTTGGCCGGTTAGAGGTACTGCAAATTTTACATAACTGTTGTCAAGAACCCTGAGGTCTGAAGTTTTATCCTTGTTGGAGGCCAACACATCGGCCTGCCAAGTTTCGTCCACAGAACTACTGGATCAGCAATGAAGGCAATTTATTAGAGTGAGCGTGTCTGATGAAGGGCTGCTACCCAAAGTATAGAAAGGACTCTTAAAACTCAACAATAAGAAAACAAACAATCTGATTAAAAAACCCACCAGAGACCGTAGCAAACACCTCACCAAAGAAGATACACAAATGGCGAATAAACATACGAAAGGATGCTTCACAACAATTGTCGTCAGGGAAATGAAAATTACAACAACAATGAGCTATCACAACACACCAATCAGAAGGTGCCAAATCCAGAGCAGTGGCAACATTACATTCTGCTGAGGTTGTGGAGAAGCAGGAACTCTCATTTATTGCTAATGGGAATGCAAAATGGAAGACAGTTTGATGATTATTATAAAACTAAGCCTACTCTTGACATACCATCCAGCAATGGCACCCCTTGGTATTTTTCCAAAGGAGTTGAAGAGAGTTATGTCCAGATAAAAGCCTGCATATGGATGTTTACGGCAGCTTTATTTATAATTGCCAAAACTTGGAAGCAGCCGAGATATCCTT
Source organism: Panthera tigris (assembly GCF_018350195.1). NCBI lineage: Eukaryota > Metazoa > Chordata > Mammalia > Carnivora > Felidae > Panthera > Panthera tigris. Next base: position 88,864,638 of record NC_056671.1, on the reverse strand, counting down.
CAGTAGGTGACTGCACAAATAAACTGTACCTACAGATATTGGGATATTATTTAGCACTAAAAAGAAATGAACTATCAACCCAGGAAAAGTCATGGAGGAAACTTAAGTGCATGTCACTTAGTGAAGGAAGCCAACCTGAGACGGCTGTGTACGGTATGGTCCAACTGTGGGACATTATGGGAAAAGCCAAACTATGGAGACAATAAAAAAGTGAAGGTTGCTAGGATGAATAGGTGGAGCATGGGGGGATTTCTAGTGACGTGAAACTGCTCTGTCTTGACACCACCATGATGGGCACACGTCATTGTATGTTTGTCCAGACCCGTAGAATGTACACCATCAAGAGTGAACCCTAAGGTAGACTATAGACCATAAGCTTTGGGTGATCGTGATGTATCAGCGCAAGTTCACCAGCTGCGAGAAGTGTACCCTTCCAGTGGGGGCTGTTGATCATGTGGGAGCGGAGGGTGTATGGGAAAATCTCTGTACCTTTGATGGATCTTAGTGTTTTCTGTTATGTCATCTCTGGTCCTGGGTTGCAAATGCTACAGGTGAGGAGTACATGTACTATCCTCCATAGTGCATTGCCCTTCACGGTTAATGATGGCAAAATTGGAACACATTTCGGATGAGGCATCAGCCTTGCCTAAATATAGTTTTAACAATTAAGGAAGTGATTTGATTGTCTGTAAGTTTTTCAATTTTAAAATCTTTAGAAAGTTCTGTTAAATATAACGGTCTATCAAAAAATTGTGATATTTAAGAAATGGATTGTTAAAATTTTCTCATGTCTGAAATCAAATGTTCTATAAAGTTCTATAAACATGACCAGACTGAGAAAGAGCCAGAATGATTGGTGCCCTGGCAAAAGATATGGGTGTATTTATTTTGAGAAATTCCTCTGTTTTTGGCCTAGGGTCATTTCTTGTAAGTAAGGTCCAGCACCAGGAGCCCCCCTAAAACACTCAGAGGGGACATGGAGGGAAAATGATTTCTGTGAAATAGATTGGAAATAATCAAGAGGTAGGGGTGTTTTTTTTTTTTTAAATTTAAATGGCTTGACCTTAAACATCATCAAAAGAAATTATGGGGTTTTAACTACTTTTAATTTTATCCTTATACACTTCACTACTGATCTTCAGCTTTCTCTGTGTTAGGAGTGGAAATAATCTGTAATTCTTTATTCGCTGTAATGAGAACCGTAACACTTCCCTGACACTTTAAGCCATCTGAGGTCTAAGGTGAGGTAAGTTTACTCTCCATCCCTTGCTTACTGTGAATAAATAATGAACAATAAAAACCATCCAGTGTTACAACAGGAAATGCTGGCCCATATTTGTCTTATTTGTACTTGTAATGAGAATTGCTGTCCTCATTTTCACTAGACATATGCCAATTTACCAGTCAGAGTGCAAGTTTAATGGCATTTTTGTGGCCCATTTTGTATGAAGTTTGTTTAAATCTTTAGATTTATTATCTCTCTGTGAAGGTTTATTAGGTTTTTTTTTTTTTTGTACTGTCTTTGCACAGACTTTCCCACAAATTTTATTACAAATTAGATCCTTCCAATTAGGAGATAGTTTTATTACTTGGGGTGTTTACTGGCACAGGAGAAGTGAAATGAATAGCAAAAGGAAACTTCATTTTATTTAAAATGTAAATAGGCATCAAGAGTCTTTGTTGAAGAAAGTCAGTTCATATGGCAAAGGGACCAAAATAGGCACAAAAAACACACTTTTTCTCTTAAATAGTTTATGTCTGCAGTAACTCGGTTACTCGCAGAAACTGCTAGGCGGATTGTTCTCTGTGCTCCTTCTATGTCCAAATTACTTTCTTTGCAAAACGTGAAATGCTAAAAAAAAATACATAATGTAATCTTTTGGAAAAATTTACATTCCTAAAATTTACAAATATCAAAAACTTACTCTTTTTGCTACTATTCTGATGTTCATAATGCATTTGAGAAATAATGACAAGAAATGTGAGCTTTAACATTAACACACAAATTATAGTATTTATAAAATATTTTTTGTAGAATGTTTTCTTTTTACCATCTGCCATTCTGAACCTATATTCACAAATAAAATAGAGTTTACATAATCTTCTGAGAATAATCTACTGTTTCATATATGACAAAACCATAGGAATTCCAAATCTGAATATTATTTAGTTGTTATATAATTTGAAATTTAAAAACGCACCTTTATCTTAAAGCCTATAAAATATAGAAGTGAATGTATGAATGACATAAAATGTTATTCTCTCGAGATCACTTATCAGACAGAATTGGGCATAGTTAAACCAGTCTTTAAATATCATATACCTGGGGCACTTGGGTGGCTCAGTCATTTGAGCATCTGACTTTGGCTCAGGTCACGATCTCATGGTTTGTGAGTCTGAGCCCACATTGGGCTCTCTGCTGTCAGCCTGTCAATGCAGAGCCCACTTCAGATCCTCTGCCCCCTTTCTGTGTCCCCCTGCCCCCACTGCTGGCACTCTCCCAAAAGTCAACAAATGTTAAAACAAATAAGTAAGTATCATATATTTGTATTAATCTTTTAAAGTAGAAATGCTGGGTGCTACTATCCTCATCGTCCTTCTCAAACTACTAGGCATGTCTTGAGCACCTGCTGTAAGGCCTGTCTTAGATGCGAGGACACAGAAAGGTGCAAGGTAATAATAGTAATCTAACATTTCCTTTTTAAAAAAATTTTTTAATTTTTATTTATTTTTGAGAGAGAGAGAGACAGAGCACAAGCAGGGGAGGGGCAGAGAGAGAGGGAGACACAGAAACCGAAGCAGGCTCCAGGCTCTGAGCTGTCAGCACAGAGCCCGAAGCGGGGCTCGAAGTCACGAACTGTGACATCACGATCTGAGCCGAAGTCGGACGCTTAACCGACTGAGCCACCCAGGCACCCCATTAATCTAACATTTCTAAGCACCGTGGCTGGTGTTAGAGGGAAGGCAGGAGGTAGTCGCCTCAGGTGCAAAGCTTGAGGGGGTGCCCAAATTTCAGCAACCAAGATAAAGAATATTCACTTGCCTCACCCTAGTTCCCACCCCATTCAGCACTTACTACGTGCAGGGTCCTGTGCTAAGAACTTTATTTGCATTTTTCCTATAACTTCTTAGGAAGGTCCTGACCTCATTTTCATGGTGGAGTCACTTATGGCCAAGTTGACACAGTAATTGGTAAAAGTAAAATTGGGACCCAGGTTTTATATTGTGAATAGACTTTTTTTTTTTTTTTTTTTTTTTTTTTTTTTTGCCTTTTAGAAGTTGAATGTCTATGTAGCACAGGCAGGGATGGAGGTCAACAAAGGTGAACAAAGACAAGTCTGGATGGATGGATGAAGGGATAGCACAAGGGAATATTATTCAGCCTTTAAAAAGGAAATCCTGCCATGTGTGACAACATGGATGAGCCTGAAGGACATTGTGCTGATTGACATGAGCCAGGCATAGAAAGACGAATACCACATAAGGTCACTTATATGCGGAATCGGAAAATGTCAAAGGCACAGAAGCAGAGCGTGGAATGGTGGAATGCCGGACACTGGGGGTGGGGGTGGGGACGGGGACGATGTGGAGACGTCAGTCAAAGGGTACAAGGTTTCAGTTTTGCAGGATGAGTAAGTTCTGGAGATAGACTATACTGCATGATGACGATAGTTGAGAAACTTGAAATCTGCTGAGGGTAATAAGTGTTTTCACCACACACACACACAAAACACAAAAGCAAAAAGGAAGGAGAACGGGAACTGCGAGGCAATGGGTTTGTTCATTAGCTCGAGAGTGCAGTAATCATTTCACCGTGTAGGTATTTCAAAACATCAAGTTGTATACCTTAAATATATATAATTCCTACTGGTGATTTACACTAAATAAAACTGAACACAAGTACTTTTGCTTAACTTCTCTAAAAAGAGTTGGCACTCACTTTAAGGCTGTAGTTTCATATATTTTCATGTTAACCATGTACATCTGACCACTCTGACTCGGGGACCTTTGACAAATTTTCTCTTGGTGTTTTCTGTTCTGTTAAAAAAAATCACCCCCTTCTCTTTTCCATATGTCTCTAATAAAATTTCTTCATCCTTAAACCTTTGAATGCATTTAAATGCTCTGTCTTCTATTTCCATATTCGAGCCACAGCCTTAAAATAAAGGTGTGAAGCGATTTGAAAACAGGGTTCTAGCTGATTACTTCTTTCCATCAATCTTGAGGATGCTTGTCAAAGTGAAGCTTTGAAAGAAAGGTTGTTTTTCAGAAGAAAAGCTGAATACTTAAATGAATGAGGAGCAAAAGAACTTTTGTATTTTACTTCTGTGCAATTGCTACATTTGAACATTATTATTGACTCTTTTATTTTTTCCTTTGAGGGAACGTTGTGAAGAATTGAGTGATTAAAGAAAACCTTTTCAGTTTGTGCTGTTTGCTCCCAATAACGTGAATCAAAATTACACTCTGTAATCACAAGGCTTAAAGGAATGGATTCTGCCTTGGCAATTTTTAGACTTCTTCCTTGTTTTTTTTTTTTTTTTTTTTTTTCCTAAGGAAAAACCCACCTAAGGACTCTGAAATAATAAGACAAAAGACAGAGGAAAACAATGGAGATAATGTGTGGCTCCTCCCTCACCCTCCTGCTGGCAGGTGTTATCATCCCTACTTTGTTGATGAAAAAATTAGTCTCAAAGGCACAAATGAGCCTCATACATCAGTTTTCCTTTAAGTGATTTCTCTTTCTTCTCAAGTATAACAAAATCATAGAGAAAAATACTTGAAATTACCCCTATCCTCCAAATGCTAGATTTATTCAACAAACATTTGTTGAAATCCTCTGTTCTGAGCGGAGACAACTTGTATACCACCTCAGAGGGATCGTGGTGCAAGAGGGCGAGGTGACGCCCCAGGGGGCATCAGGGCAGCTTACCGTGTGCCAGGCAGCCCTGCCCCTCGCATGGCTGAGCATCACAAATGATCAAGATCGATGATCCTCTCTGCTAGTGTTCAGTGCGTTCAGACACTTCCAAATATGGCTAAGCAAGGGTCTCTTTCCTACGCACTGCACCCATGAACTATAACTGTATACGGCACTATCAAATTTGGGCAGTGTGATGAATGGCATGATTTGGCCCCATTTCTTGGTGAGCCTTCATAGGCAATTTTGAAAACCTAATTGCATCTCAATAGTCTCAACTGTAAAACCAAATGCTGATCATGATGATGCCTGACTTCTCCATGGGTTCTGGTTATGGGAAGGATGAAATAAAATAAAATAAATGTATATGAAAGCGTGATCCGAATCTGGGTTCCCCTCTTGGTGGGCGTCAAGCCAAAAGACACAACCAAAGGTCAGAAAAGGAAGTATTTGACTTGGAACAAGTAAGGAGAACACCAGGGATATTTCCCAAAGCAGTGTCTCCCAGAACGACAAAACTGGGGTGCGTGCATATTCACGAAGGGGCTGCAAAGGAGAGTTCGTTATAGAATTGGGGCAAAATTCATCCTACTTGACAGACTAGGTCAAGGATGACTGAAATCAGGAGGGCCAGCAAGGGTCAGCATCATTAGTTCTCTGGCTTCAGTTAGGCTGGCGTTTGAGTGCTCAAAGGGGTTTAAATCCTGCAAAAATGACTCAAGAATGTGTGTTGGGTCAACTTTTAGTTCTTAAACAGCACTGGGAGTTTTACCACTGATTTATTGTCTTTGATATGGTTAGGTTAATTCCTGGCCTGGTAGACACTGTTAGTTTTGGCATTCCTTTGGTCCCTTAAAATTCTTAACTCCTGAGGTTTTGGTCTTCCTTTGTAATTCCAACACCTCCTAGGAAGTTCTGCAGGAAGTGCTTTTGGCAAATAGAGCCAGTTGCTATAGATTGTGAAAACAGCTGTGGGCCTAAAACAACTTCTCTTAAGTCAACAAAGCTGTATCTCATCTTTTTTTTTTTTTTTAGGGAACCCCTAACTCTTTCTGCTTACAGAAGTACTTGTCAAGTCTACATGTTTAATGTTTCCATTATCATTGTTTTTAGTTTATTATAGAATCCTGTTCTAAAATTAACCTCATTAAAAACATTCACTAAAGGGGTGGAAAGATTAAAGATCCACATTTTTTTTTTCCAGTTGGTGTTGCTTCTAATAGAAATGATTAGCATTTGTCATTTTATAAATTTAAAGACCCCTTTGGGTACCTATATTATTCTATTTCAATCTTACGAAAAGCCTGAAACAGATAAGTACTAAATTACTAAATTTTTAGCCCTTTTTCATGTGATGAAAAAATGGGCTCCCAAAGTGCAGCGTGCAGGACATCAGTTTACCAATAACGAGTGAATGTCCCATATCTCGGTTTTAAACATGAAAATGCCAAGGGTAGGGGCGCCTGAGTGGCTTAGTCGGGTAAGCGTTCAACTTCAGCTCAGGTCATGATCTCGTGGTTTGTGAGTTCAAGCCCTGCATCAGGTTATGTGCTAACAGCTCAGTGCCTGGAGCCTGCTCTGGATTCTGTGTCTCCCTCTCTCTCTGCCCCTCCCCCCCTCGCATTCTCTATCTCTCAAAAATAAATAGTAAACATTAAAAGAAAAAAGAAAATGCAAGGCTATCTTTAGGGCACAGTATTCCTTGGCTAGTCTCTGCCTGTGATCTGTGATTCAGGAGGCTCAATGGAATAGCACCTTCAGTTATGTTCTGCTCCCAAGGGGGTCCTAACCGCTTTGAGGATGAACGGGATCTGGTTTTCAGGTAATAGTGGTGGGGTGTGAGCACATTTATAGGGTATATGCCTAAGGAATTTGCATGTATGCTTAAATGAGGAAAAATATTCACTTTTATTCACTAATAAGATTAAGTACCTAAAATGTCATATTTTTGAAGCGCAAGCAATTCTGTCATTAATCCTTTAAAAAGACACCTCTATTTGTTGAGTAAATTAAAACCCAAGGCTTATGATGTGGATTTTCAATATAGCCTCCACTAGTGCAACCTTAATGTCATTATTGTGATACTATATATGTATACATACACACACATATATATACACGTACATATATGTACGCATATATATATATGTGTATATATACACACGTGTGTATATATACATATATATGTACATATACATACGTATACATATATACACACATCTATATGTATATACACACATATGTATATATATACATACATATGTATATATATACATACATATATTTACATATATATATATCATATACACTGTTTTTATAGCACCAGGAGTATAAATTTATGCATTAATAATTTGCCATTTTTAATTTTTTTCTTATTACATTTTTTAAAGAATTCAGCCCAATTTAATTAACATAGGGCGTAATAATAATTTCAGGAATAGAATTTAGTGATTCATCACTTACATATAACACCCAGTGCTCATCCCAAGTGTCGTCCTTAATGCCCATCACCCCTTCAGTCCTTCCCTCACCTACCACCCCACCGGCAACCCTCAGTTTGTTCTCTGTATTTAAGAGTCTCTTATGGCTTGTCTCCCTCCCTGTTTTTATATTATTTTTGCTTCCCTTCCCTTATGTTCATCTGTTTTGTATCTTAAATGCCACATATCAGTGAAATCATATGATATTTGTCTTTCTCTGAATGACTTATTTCACTTAGCATAATACACTCTAGTTTCATCCACGTTACTGCAAATTGAATTTGCCATGTCTTAAATGGCTGTTTCCAAATCATTGTCATTATATAGTACATCCATGATCAAGATGAAAATAAGGAGCTGTTCACTCTGAAAGTTTGTATACAGTCCTATGAATTTTCTGTTGTTTCTGGTGGAACTTTATTCACCATCAGGGTGAAAAAGGCATCTTCATTTCAATACGAGAATGAATCTGTGTGGTGTTACATCTGTAACAAATGTGTTTTATTGAAGTCATGAGGTGGTACCATGTAGTAGTGAAAGGAGGGTAGAACCATGCTGTACTTGCAGCCTAGGGTCCAAGGACAGTCCATCCCCAAGATGGGCCATTTTGGTATGAAGATTATTTTGAGTTAAAGGCAATCAAAATTCAGCACATTCAGGAAAAGTTCTTTACCTACCCCTCAACTGCCAGTAGGACCTGGAATAGAGTTATTAACAGAGATTCCTCTTGACCTAAGAAACTTATCTGCATAACAAGGCAACCTTAGTTTTCCAAACATCTCTCACTTTCCTCCTAGTGGTCTTCCTCCCCTTTGTATCCCCTAACCCTCTCCTTAGCTCAGGATGCCATACAAGCCTTATGTTGCCTTTGGAATTTCTTGTCTGTGTGGATTCCCAGTAGGGAGAACATTAAATTTGATTTTCTCCTGCTAATCTGCGTCATGTCAATTTGATTCTTAGTCTAGCTAGAAGGATGTTAAAAGGCAGAGGAAATTTTTTCCCCCAACAACAGCATGGCAAAGATACAGAGTGAGGCACTCCACCAAGCCAAGTCACACACTCATATTTGTAGAGGAGGAAAAATAAGTTTTTCTCTACTTTTCTAGTTTTCTTGGCTGAGACCCTCCCTCCCCTGTAATAAAAGATAGATTAAAAAGAGAAAAACAGGCAGAAGTTTAATAACATGCATGCCTCCTGCATACATGGGAGAGCCCCAGGAAAACTGAGTAACTTCCCCAATGCTCCAAGCCACCAATTTAAATACCATCTCCAGCTGAAGACAAAGGAAAGATGTGGAGGGATGCAGGGAGGTGGTGGTGGGGGGGCAGCCAGTGATGGAAGAAAAACACAGTAAAGGAGGGTAAGGTGTTATGGAGATTCAAGTCCTTGCCTTCCCACTGATAAAAGTTTCTAGAGATTTAGTCATCCTCCTCTTCTTGGTACAAAAAGGAGACCCCCTTACAAATAGAGATTTCCCTTATAAATGTAAGTTTTCCTCACAAACAGGCAACTTCTATTGTGTCTATAGCCTTTCAAAAATAATCAGCCTAAAATAATCAATATGCCAGAGATATATTTTGGGGAAGTTTGTTTTTCTTCCTTTCAAAGGTTTGTACATTTCTACAGACATGAATCTTTTAAGTTTGAGAAAAGCCTTATATACTACTTACAAACTATACACTTACACTAATATTTATAAAAGTATACATACAAATGGGGTACCTGGGTGGCTCAGTCGGTTGAGCGACCGACTTCGGCTCACATCATGATCTCATGGTTTGTGAGTTCGAGCCCCGTGTTGGGCTCTGTGCTGACCGCTCAGAGCCTGGAGCCTGCTTTGGATTCTGTGTTTCCCTCTCTCTCTGCCCCTCCCCTGCTCATGCTCTCTGTCTCAAAAATAAATCAAAACATTAAAAAATTTAAAAAAAGTATACACACAAACACATATATACACATATATAATATATACACTTTTATTAGTGTGTGTAATATTGTGACTTATAAGATATATATTTGGACATTCAGATGACCAAAATAAGCCAAAAGACCAAGAGCAATGGGAACATCTTTTGACACAGTATTTGGTCTCTTGTCCTCAGTTCCAGAAATTTCTCCAGAATCATGAAGGTGAATGGGTGTCTTGTTATTTATAACAAGCTCCTCTCCTCCACAACTGGGTTTATGTTAATGAGGTGAGTTCTGGAAAGCGGGTAAGGATGGGGGCTGGTTACCAAGGGAACCAACCATGAATGGAGGGTTGGAAATTTCAATTCTACTCCTTGATCTCCAAGGAGGGGAGAGGGACTGCAAGTTGAATTGATCACCAAAGGCCAATTATTTAATCAATCACGCCCATTTAATGAAGCCTCCCAGAATGCGGTTTGGAGAGATCCTGGCTTGGTGAGCCCATGAAGGTGCTGGAAGAGAGGTGCACCCGAAGAGGGCATGAAAGCTCCCATGTCCTCCATCTGGCTGTCACTGAGTTGTATCTTTTTATAATAAACTGGTAATTTAGTAAGCAAAATATTTCTCTGAGTTCCATGAGCCACTCTAGCAAATTAATCAAACCAGAGGAGGGGACCATGGGAACCTCTAATTTTATAGCTAGTTTTATAGCTGGACTTACAACTGGCATCGGATTCGGGTTGGGAGGGCAGTCTTGTAGGTCTGAGACCTTAACCTGTGGGATTAGATGCTATCTTGGGGTAGATAGTGTCAGAATTGAGTTAAATTGTAGGACATCCAGCTGGTGTCACAAAGAATTATCGTTGTGGAGGACCCCCCTCCCTACATTAGAAATTGGTGATCAGACACCTTTTAATAAGTATGCAGTATAAGTATATATATGTATACCATAAACATATTTGCATATAATTATATGTAATATATAATACTATAATATATACTCATATATATGAATATATAATATACCATATATAATGCATACTCATATATATTATATTCATACATATCTATGTATTTACACTATACATGATACTACTTACAGCATAATTAAATGAAAGGATTTTGAATCAATTAACCAATCTTTAGTCTAAAACTTTATATAACAAGGTCTTCTCATAGCAACTTCATTAAAACCATTTTCCTCCATAGATCTTGAAGACCTAACCCGAAGCACTTCCAAAATTTAATTATATCCAATTATTATTGGATATATCCAATAATATCACTTCTCCTCTCCCTTTATAGTATTTGCCCTTCAGAGTCTTTGGAAAATGTCACAAGAGGATCTTACCTACTCCATTTCCTGCCTTTCGTTTCATTGATTCTCTCTTCTAAAGTCAGATAAGTACACAACGATATCAGAAGGATGCAGTTTTTTTCAGCTTTTACAGCCAATATAATGGTATTTTCTAGCAGATGCTCAAATACTGCTCATGGATTGTTTGCAAGTTTCATAGACATATAATTTCAAGCTGAAAGAAAAGAGCTCCCATGCTGAACACTGACAAGAGGCTTCTATAACCCACTGGATGGTGACAGCCTGGAGTCCTGATGTTGTCTTGTGCCAGAGGACAATGGCATAAGTAAGGCACTCCTTTTCACGTTTTGTTGTTCTTGTTCTTGTCATTATTATTGTTATTCTGTAAAATGAAAGTATATTCAGGGAGGGAGATCAAAGTAAAGTAAGCAAGGACTAGAATCCGGGAGGCTGAATCGCACTCTGGAGTAGGTGACCTGGGTTTGTGTCCCAGTTCTGCCACCGATTCGCTGTGTGGGTGCACACAACTCATGTGACAGCCTCAGCTTCTGCTATCTGGTGTCTAAGCTGGTGTTAATAATGGTACCAACCACCCAGGGAGTTAGTGAGTATGCACGCTAAAATGTTTATAGTGCCCAGAGCAGTGCCTGGCACATAGGAACATTATATAAATACTAGTTATTGCTAATGCTTTTCTACTATATCTAAGAGAGCTATGATGAATAACTTAAAGAAAAATTAAAGGCATTATAAATAAAAACTCAGTTTTCATTCTAACCACTGCTAAGTGGGACAGCACATCCTGAGTGCAGTGTGGAGAGAAGTTTCCTTCTTTCTGTGGTCTTGCAGACAGAGAACCTCATTAAAAACAGGCATGTCACAGCTGATTGTCAACAGCATCCTCCAAGGAAGGACATAATGCTAGCTTGATATTGTCTTGACCCTCTGGTTGAGACCTAATAAGCATCCAGATATGTTTCAATTCAATTCTTAGGCTGTGGATTCTAACCACTGGTCTGGAAAACAAAACCCACCTTATGATGAACCGGGCATGTGTGCGTTTATTGAAGGAAGAAACAATGAAGGGCAACAGAGATCCCATCTATAAGCTACAAATCCGCTAAGATTACATAAACGAGTTGCTCCTAACAGAGATGTTCAAGGGGATATGCGGGGAATGTGACCTTTCAAGAAATGCAGTTAAGTGAAACATTCTTTTGAACCAAGGGAAATATGTACTTTTCACATTATTAGAGAAATAAAATCGTTTCCATCCCTAAAGAAAAGCCCATGACAGAGATTCAAGTGTTTGGAGTCTGTGAGGGAAGGGAGTTCCCTTGCAGGGACTGAGGAGTTCTGCTTAGTGAGCATGGGGATAAAATGTGCTCCATCTGGAAGGACCATGAATGAACCCCACACGGTTACACAGTCATATAATTTATTGCCTACTTAGGGTCATTTTTGAGCATAAAGGACACTAATCATACTTGTTCTGGGACAGGTGTTATAAACTGGGACAGTGCAGGCAAGCCAGAGGGGCTCTATATGTTAAAAAAGAAATCTAGGGGCACTTGGGTGGTTTAGTTGGTTAAGTGTCTGACTTCATCTCTGGTCATGATCTCACAGCTTTGAGTGTGAGCCCCACGTCCGGCTCTGTGCTGACAGCTCAGAGCCTGGAGCCTGCTTTGGATTCTGTGTCTCCCTCTCTCTCTGTCCCTCCCCCACACACACTCCGACTCTCTCAAAAATAAATAAACACTAAAAAAAAAATTTAAAGGAAAAAAAAAAAAAAAGAAACGCAGTGTGGCTAATACTGGGCAAAATGCCATTAACTCTTAAATACCGGGATTCTGTCCAGATGAGTCCCAGATACCAGAGCCTTCCAGAACCAGGGATGGGCATAGGGATACTCTTTGGTCTACTGTACAACTAACCGAAGGAGAAGCAATTACATAAACAGGATGCAACATTTCTGGTTCCCTCTCTGGTGATTTCTCTTTCTGTAGATGACTCACTTGAGTGTGGGTGTCTGTGAAACAGTATTGAGTAGTAATAAACGAGTATAAAGTTTATATAGCTTACTGGATTCTTGTAAAAACCAGCAGTACAATTGTAAAGAGCATATAGAGAGAGTTTTTAATTTCTTAATTCCCTTCATTTATTGAACAGCCTTGGGCATTGATCAAGTACTTCCCCAAGTTTATCAGAATTGTGTCCGTGTTCCTCCTTCTCAGAATTGTGGGAAATAGCAGTAAAATTGTTTTGTACTCAGAAGGGAAAGACAAAAATATATAACTCACAGGAGAAGACTTTCACCCAGATCTTCATATATGAATGGAAGAGCGTTGAGGGGGGACAAAGGGCATTAAAAATCTTCGTGAAGCCGAATTTTCATGTAATGCATCATGGTGGCCTCCGAACCAGAATGGGACAGTGTTGAATGCATTCTGCTGGTGTCCATTTTTGCTCGAAGGCACACTCAGGCTCATTATTTTACTTACTATGACATTAAAAGGTACAGTTCTTTCTATGCTCTGAAGGAGTCAAAGCTTTCATTTCCTTTAGGAGGGAGCTAACTATTTTGGAAGTTTTCCATTCCAATTATTTTTAAAAGGTTGATCCTTTAGTGCTTGCAAGGTGTGGTTTAAGGAATAAAAAGCAAAATGAGAAGTGAGCTCCAGTCCAAGCCAAGAGAAGAGTTTTGCCTTGCTAGCCAAGTGTCTGACATGTCACAAGCACTTGATAAATAATACTATTATTGTTAGTATTACCAGAATTATTTTTTTTTCAATTGTTTGAACTATCTCAGTAAGTCCTATGGCTGTCTGTATGTGAATCATTCCAAATTTATTTCTCTGGTCCCGATTTCTCAGGACCTTGTACAGCAAGCTGTTCGCCTGACATCTCATGTACCTCTTTGAGAAAATATCTCATGCTCGATGGACTCACAACAGACAGGAGTTTCATCTCCTAACTGTCCCTTCTCAGGTCTTTATCCCTTTATTTATTGTTTTCCTGAAATGTTTACTGAACGTCTACTATGTGGCAAGCACTGATACGGACATTGTTGATGAAGCCGTGGTCTAGATAGACAAAACATTGGCTTTAATGGCGTTTGCTTACTGATGCAGGAAATGGTCAAGGAAATGAATAAAGATCTGCTGTAATTCCAAAGAGTGATAATTATTCTGAAGAAAGATAAAACCATATGAAGGTCCTTAGAACAGCATCTATGTGAGCATTTGATATTGTAATAAGGAAATCTCTCTTTTTCAAAGATAATTGAAAGAGCAAAAATAATCCAAAGTCTTTATGGTTTTACAACCTTTGGTCTCTAGTTTCATCTCATTTTATGATTCCCTGTGCTCAGTGTGTTCAAGCCACACCTTCTTCACCCTGTTCCCTGACTTTTCCAAACTTTTTCACACTTCCCCTTTCCTCCTGGCTGCTCTGTTCACAGTCATGCTCTGCATGATTTCCCACGGTTGTTTCCTTTAGTTCTGGTCTTGGCTCCAATGCTGCCCACAGAGAGAGGCATTCCTGGTATCCTCGCTGAATCCTCCCATCCCCATCAATGGTACACGCTGTCATGTACTGTTTCGGAACACCTGTCTTCTTGTTTACATGTTTACGGTATGCTTCTCCCCCCCCAGGATTTAGGTTCAATAACCCACGGACCTCTGTTTCTTCAGAGCTGTATCATCGCTGCTTAGAGCAGGTGATCGGTAAATATGTGTTCGATGAATGAAATATACTGTTCCTTTGAAGATTTGGGGTGCAGTTTGAAAAAGTAAAAACTCAAGTCCCTTCTAAGACCCAACCCAGTGGAATTTTATTGTTCATTTGTTGGAAAACACTGACTAGTTTACGCCATACGGCAGTGAGCGTATCATCAAAAAAGCACGGTGAGGTTGAAATCAGGGAAGGCATCCGAGGCGTCTTTCGAGAATGGCTCCAGTCGGTTAAGGCACAGCCACTGCTGTGTCATGTTGCAGGCGTGGTGCCGGGAGACCAACACTGTGAAATGATGAGTCGGAGCAAGTCTGATTTGCTGGCTGTGTCACATTGTCAAAAGCGGACAGTGCGTAGGCACACATCTTTCATACACTGCAGTGTTTTGTTTTGTTTTGTTTTGTTTCAGATGAAAACATGAAAAGACAGGCTGGGCATCAAAACTTATGAGAAAGGAAAGGGGAAAAACGTTTCTTGGAAAATTTTTTTGATAAAGATCTTTATGTAGAAAAACGTGTGCCGTTGTCAGATGAATGCCGCTGGTTGTCCCCACAAGTGCGTTTTCCGTATTAACTTGAATTTTTGAAGATGCTAGAAATGTCTGCGCCCCGGATTCTATTTTATCCACAGTTCCAATAAAATAGAGGAGGTCTGTGGTATCTAAATCATGCAGGTCGCAGGTCCTTCAGAGTTTTAGTCCCTTAAAAGCCATGGGAACAATGTTTAGGTGTTTGTGAGACAATTCACTTAGTGAGTCCCTTTTCTTTTTTTTAATTTTTTTTTTAACGTCTATTTATTTTCGAGGCAGAGAGAGACAGAGCATGAATGGGGGAGGGTTAGAGAGAGGGAGACACAGAATCTGAAACAGGCTCCAGGCTCTGAGCTGTCAGCACAGAGCCCGACGCGGGGCTCGAACCCACGGACCGCGAGATCATGACCTGAGCCGAAGTCGGATGCTTAACCGACTGAGCCACCCAGGTGCCCCAGTGAGTCCCTTTTCTAAGTGAGCCCCAAGTGTGCCCTTCAGGGGCTGCATTTCCCCTGCCCGGCAGATTGTAAATGGTGGTATGATCCTTACAGGCTAAGCAGATCTTGGGGTTTCTCCACCTGCAAACATGAACTGTGTCCTGAGTTCCTGAGGTTGGCGGGTCTTTGGCTGCCCCGCCACCAACGTGTACAGGTGCACCATGTGAACCGCGCTGCAGGGAAGCCTCACTCTGTGTCTGGGCTCCAAGCATCTCTCTGGAACATTCTACGCCAGGAAATGAAACAGGGAGAGCCAGCATGAGTGCTAATACCTTCTGACATAGGTGAGGAGTCATTTGTTCTTCTAAACTCTGTTTAGCATCCTTTCCCACGAGGCTTCCTTGACTTCTTGATTGCAGAATAAATAAAGACTCAACCTTATTTAAACCCCTGGGCCTCACTGGCTCACAGTTCAAGCTTGGTTGTTTGGGATGCTTTCCAAGACAGCTGTCCTCAGAGGAAAGCTTTGGCACCATGGATCACTTCTAACAATAAGTCTTGACCTTTCAGGTAAATGGGACACCTTTCCCTTTACCCTGTTGACAAATTTCCTGTGTATATAGTTTGGTTGTGTCTTTCTTTTCTTCTCTTTTCTTCTTACCCCTACTTTGTGAGAGCTGCTACCAAGGTCTTCCTGCCCCACGCTAGCCTTGTTCTGAGGTCAACTAGACCTTGTGGGTGGAGATGCCTCCCCCAGCCAGCAGCAACGTGGCCCCGTGAAGTCCCTGGACCCCAGAGAAGACGCTTTATCAACCCTCTCTGCCCCTTTCCGGGATAAGTGACCCCTGATTTCGTGTGGGCACGTGTTCTGATTAAATCACGTCTTCCTGGGTCTTGAGCCTAACTTGCGCTTGGATTGTTGGGCAGGAATTTGGTCACTCACTGTGCTTTACCTTTAGATCTTGTGACACCTCATCTCTGGAGGGCTGCCTTTTCACTGCTGCCGGATCACGTGTCCCCCTTTTATTTAAGAGCTGATTGGTTTTAACTAGAAAAGGCTTAAAAGCACTGCTGAGTCTCTGGCACCTAAAAGGCGCATGGTATTGTTCCGGAAGTGCTTGTTACTGGCCAGGTTGATTGTGGCCTCCCTTCCCTTGCATGTGGCTCCGTCTGTTAAGCACTCCAGGCTCTGGTTTTTACTAATCTCTGCCCAACACCCCTCCTACCGGTGTTTCTTCTCTTCTCCATCCCCTGGCCTGTCTTACTTTTCTGACTCTGGCTTCAGTGGCTGCAATCTACTGCCACCTTCTTCTGGGTGCTCACAACCGAATTCGATTTTGTTGACGTTAATTAGTTAATTTGATGTAAACCAGAGTGCTCAGCCAGAATCCAGATGGACGTTCAGTCTTGCTGTTGGGGACCCAACCTTCCCTTTTGAGATCAAAATACATATGGGAGGCAGACATTTTTCACTCTCAGGTGAAAAGAGAAGCAAAGTCTGCCTACTTTAAATAACTATAATATAAAATGGTATAATTTCAGGAGTGTCACGATCTTATTAATAAGTGTTTAATATTCTCTTATAATTCACATTCTCTGTAGATGAACATTGGTTGAATTGGTGACTTTAAACAGAGGCAAAGAAAATAGAACAGTTATAAGTCTAAACATCCAAAATGGGCAAAACAATGAAGAAAATTCTAAATTGGTTAATGTATTTTTTTGTTATAATTCCTAAAAGAACGTACCTAATACCTAATGCCTCATTTCTATTAAAGAAGATTTTAATATGAACATTAAGCTTCATTATACGTTTCTAAATAATAATCTACTTCTACTGGTTTTTAAATTTAAGTCCTGGAATTAAATCTTAGAATCCTTAAAACTATAATTTTTGCTAAGTAAGGTTTATAGACTTAGAAATTGCAATAGAGTTTTGAAGGTGTAAATGGTGAAAAATGGATTACAATGGCATAAATGAAACATTCCTCAGGATCTATGATTTGTTGAAGAGATGTTCTTATAACTAGATGGGGCCACAGTTTCCTGTATCTGTAGGGGTTTGGTAAGGACATAAATTGGAACCTAAATTCTTGGCCATCAACATTCCCTATCAGGCCACAGGGCCCAGTGAGGACAGCCAGAGACTACCAAATGCATAATTTGCCTAAGAGCATGCAAATTAAATTAATTTAAAAACAACCACCTGAGGTTCTGGCTAAACAAACATGTACAAAAAAACAGAGAAAGACCAACAGGTCACCAGTCTGCAAAAACTTGGCAAAAACTGCAATAATGTGATTATATTTTTGAATCCACAAATAGCATACATTTAGAATGTGAATATGTAAGACAAACTTTGTCTACATAAGTACTTCAAATACTGAAGTTGACATGATCAAATGATCATTGCATATCATTTTTCCCTTAATAAAGAGCAAAGAGTAGAGACCTGGTCATGTGCAGGGTCATGAAACTCAGTTTATTTTAAGTTTTTATTATTATTTCTTTTAGAGAGAGAGAATGTGAATGGGGGAAAGGGGCAGAGGGACAGAGAGAGAGAACTTCAAGCAGTCTCCACACTCAGTGTGGAGACTGACGTGGGACTCAATCCTACCACCCTGGGATCATAGCCTGAGCCAAAATCAAGAGTCGGGCGCTCAACCGACTGAGCCACCCAAGCACCCCAAAACTCAGTTTAATTGTTCAGGCTGTGTCAGATGCCCAGTTCCTGGAGCTAGGCTCAGTACAGGCATCCTCAGTTTGTGCACAGGTCCTGGCACACAGAGCTTGGTAAGGGGCATCCTCACTCTGTGTGCCTCCCACTGCATCAAGGGGGTGTGTATATTCTTAGGGACAGACATATTCTGATCTCTCCTGTGCCCCTTTCTCCCTGCCCTCCCTAAAGAGTAGGATTCTGGGGAAAGAGCTTAACTCTGATTTTATGCACATTAGCATATTACTAATATTTGTAGGAATGGTGAGGATGTTTTACCTTTACTTGTGCAGCAAACAAAAATAATCATGTTAGGGGCACCTGGGTGGCTTAGTCAGTTGAGTGTCTGACTTCAGCTCAGGTCATGATCTCGTGGTTCATGAGTTCGAGCCCCACGTCAGGCTCTGTGCTGACAGCTCAGAGCCTGGAGACTGCTTGGGATTCTGTGTCCCCCTCTCTCTCTGCCCCTCCCCAGCTCACACTCTGTCTCTCTCAAGAATACATAAACATTAAAAAAATTGAAAAAATAGTCATGTTACTTCTGTACGGCTGAAAAGTAGCTTGAAAATGTATGTGCACGTGTGTGTGTGTATGTGTGTGTGTGTGTGTAGAGAAAGAGAGGGGGAGAGGTTGATTTGAACTTACTGTTAATATTTGCCTAGGATACAAAAAAAAATTCCAGAAAAACTTTAGTGGGAAGCAATAATGGTCTAAAAAAGTATTACAAAACAGTGTGTAAATAAATAATTTGCTATTAACACCAGGTTTTGTGTAATCAGAATTTTCTCCAGCATCTCTCAAAGCTCTTTAAGTATTGGGTGAATAATTGATTATGAATACCCCTTGGAATGTTACAAAGTAAACAAGCATCTATTTATTGCCTCCATTTTCCAGAATTAGTTACAAGGAAAGTTGGCTAAACAGCAGAGAAAATTTCAAGTTGTTAAAGGGTAATATGGAATAAATATGTGGGTTTCAGGACTATCTCCTACAGGCAGACGGGAGAGAGAGAGGGATTAGAAGCATGTGTTGGTGCGAACAGTTTCAAAATTCACAGCGGAGTTTGTGCTGCTTTGTGGAGAGAGGACATGGATGAGGGAGTATCTCTCCGGGACCTTTGTGGGGCAGGGACCCTCCCATCCTACAATTCCCATCTGTGGGAACAGACCACCCTGCTGCAGGGCCCAGGTCCCAGCTGCTCACTAAGTGTAGTTCTGTCTATTTCCAGATCTTCTCTCCGTGGTGAGGTCCCAGGGAAAAACTGATAGTAAAGTCATTTCATGTATATCTAAACTCCAGAGCCAGACTGCCTGGATGCAAATCTGAGCCCAAGTGGGTGCTTCTGAGTAGTAGGCTGGCCTCTCCAAGGCTCTGTTTCCTAGTCTGCAAAAGGGGAAAAATAAGAAGTTGGTTTTTCTGAGGATTCACTGTCACTTGTGAAAGATTTACCCATCTTACTGCACTCTGGGCATGTGTACTGTCTTGTCTTCATCTACTGGAAGGGCCGCTGATTAGCAGACAGCAGGCACGCCCCCAGAAAGAGATGAAAACAACTGTATGCTCACAAAACAAGCAAGGCACGGTCATATATCTTCCAATGCTTTGGCCAGTTCAAGGACTGAACTACCTTATGTCTATGGCTCTAATAATGTGTTTATCTAGCCTATTATCCACAAATCCTGCTGGTTTGGCATAGCACGGGTCTGGCTGGATAGATGTCAGTGAGCAGCTCTCATGTCCTCTGGAGCGTGTCTGGGGTTCCTTTCCCTCTCTGCTATCGCCATTGAATTTTTCCTGCACGTCTAATTTCTTCTTGGAAGCAAAGGCAATGCCAGGGGACAAGGCTCTGAGCTGTTTTGCTCTTCCTGTGGAAATGACGGGGTGACCTTTAACACGCTGCAAAGGTAACCTCAGTGGGAGGATTGTGCTGCGCTTCCTTAACGGTGCTGAGTGAGAGGGTTGTGCTGCGCTTGCTTAACGGTGCTCAGTGGGAGGGTTGTGCTGCGCTTGCTTAACGGTGCTCAGGAGAACATGCGGTGATGTGAGCCACCTGGCTCCGCTCCACGAAGGCAAGATTGGCTTCAGAATGTCATCCCTTCAGTGACCTAAAAGGAGAGCTTCACTAAAATGGCAAACCATAGCTGTGGTCATAATAGGGGAAGGGTGTTCGGACCTGGTGGTTGAAACTGAGGGTAAGAAGCTCCTGGATCTGGTAGCATTTCCTGAAGGAAAAATGAACGCTCTTCCTTTTACCTGAGTAGTGTGTGTGGGAAGGAGAAATGTTTGGCAGGTGTTCACGATGGGGTGCATTTTCCTTGTTGAATGAGGGGATTCAGCTCTTGCTTGCATCATTAGCATTTCAGGTAGAGATATAGAAGAGGTAATTGGCAAAGTGGTCATTTCATCTTTTCTACATCGTCTAGAATCCGAGACCTTGAGGCAATTTACTTGAAGTGGATTCCCAAATTCTTAGGTCTGCATTTGTAGCCGGAAACTCCCCACTGCTGTCAGGGAGGTGAAGATACTCCTTCCTAACGCCTTCCTCCTTCTTCACCACCACCCCTCCATTTCATTAATCAGGGAATACAGAAGGTAGTCTAGTTCTATAATGAGTTGAACTTTATTGGAAGGCATATGTATAACTTGGGAAAATAGTATTTTAGATGGGCCGACCATTTTTGAGTCCAGGAAGGAGGTACATAGAATTGGCAGCTGAGAGTGTCTATTGAAAATGTGTCTAGGACAGATGTAGGTGAAATTAGTTTATTGCTAACTCAGTAACTGTGTTGAGAAGATGGGTCCAGGTAGGGTTTAAGAAAGCCCACCAATATCACAGCCGCTAGGAAGGTTAGTCCTATCGGCCAAGTCCAGTGGATATATGAGAACTTTATGTATCTGCCTGAATGAGATCTCCTATTTTGACCATTTTTGTGACTGTGGTATAAACGCATGTTTATAGAATGTTTAATTGATATAAATTTATAGATTGTAATACTGGCATGGACTTGTCAATGTTCTAGACTATTATAGGTAGGTGCTTATCAAAAGTATTTAACCAAAAGGTCTGGTTATAAAATGGTCCTGGTAAATCATGCTATAGAAACTGAGAAACCGGTAAGAAAGTAAGGGAAAAAAAGGAATGTTAATGGTAATATTGACCTTGAGATAACAGAATTTCCAGAATTTTCTATCAGAGTTGGGCTTTATCTGAGTTCAGTCAGTTTAGCCAAGTATTCTGGCCTTCCTCTGCCTACTTTTCACCCTAAGCTATCTTGTGAGCAGAGTCCTGACATCCACTGTTTGTGCCAGGTGGCTTTCTATACCAGCTGAGCTTCCTGGCAATGACCTTTTGGTTTTGGTCCTCATCAGTGAATACTAGGGCTCCTAACAGCTGTCCTAAAAGCAGTAGGAAGGAGGTCCTTGATCAGCAGGAGGATTTCAGAATCCTTCGGTCCAAAATAAATGTCTATACACAGACATCAAGAGCGACAGTTCATCAAAGCTTTGAGGTCACCCTGCTTATTTGCATTTTTATAAGACATACATCATGCAGACTGTCTCTTTGTAAGATTATCATTCACCCCTTGCATGGCCCAGAGCGCTAGAGTTAATGTAACTCAAAGGTATACATTAGACCAGAAGGTGAAAAAGATCAGACGTTGTCATGACATATGTAAGCAGCCAGGCTCCGCCTCCTACTTTCCATCCTGTCTTCTTCTTCTCCCCCTGACTTGTGTCAGAACATTTCCTTCCATTTTTCGGACCTCTGCCCTAGAAACATAAGCATCTAAAATGTGCATCTAAAATTTGGGTTTTAAAAAATCCTAGATATTTACCTACTTCTAAGACAGTGTTTACAAAAAAGTTCCCAGTTTTCCATAACTAAAATAATTGGATCTAAGCAAAGGGAAATGTGCTGATTTTCACTGTGTAGACTCTACCTGACCTGGCTGGGCACTACAGACTCAATTGCTTCTGAAGCCACATTTTTGTCTATTCGAAGAAACCCATCACCACAGCACTGCTGTTTGTGAGAACAGCTCCATGGTGTTAGGGGCACCTGGAATATGGCTAGCCTGAACTGAGATGTGCTTCAGGCATAAAGTAGACATTGGATTTCTAAGACTTATGCTGAAAAAAAGAGTGTAAAATATCTTACTGATAATTTTTAATTGGTTGCATGTTGAATGAGAATACTTTGAATACATGAGGGTAAAGAAAATGTGTTACTGAAATTAATTTTACTTGTTTATTTTTTACTTTTATACTGTAGCTACTAGAAAAGTTACTGTTACATATCTGGCTTGCATCACATGTGTATGGACTATATATGTGTACTGACTATACATTAAATGTCTTTTTTTTTTATCATACAGGACATTTATTTGGCAACTTCTATTTTTAAGAGTATGTTGTGAATGTCTTTCCATGCCATTAAATACCCTTCTGTGACAGTTTGTTTTTACTGCCCATTTAGGTTGTTTTTTTTTTTTTTTGGTTTTGTTTTGTTTTTGCAAAAATACATTAAATGTCTTTAGGGGAGTGACAAAATGTTCTTAAATGATTATCTTATAGAAGCAAGAACTAAAAAAAAATACCCTGAAAAAAATGACTTTCAAAGGGATTCAGTATTGACTATGTGTTTCTGATTAGGTGACAGTGAGGTCACATGCCAGGGAGAAAGTTGCCTGAGAGTTCATGGGGGCACAGACAGAAAAGCAGGAGGCCATCTGTTACATTCTAGGTAACAGACAATGATGGCTGGATTTACATGATGACTTAATTTGGATGGTAAAGAAATAATCATAAAGGTATGGATTCTTCCAAATATCTAGAGCCACACAGCCAGTAAGGGAGGATTATGTAGCTGACAAAGCAAATAGGTTTTTAGTGAATTATTTTCAGTTTTTATTGCCTAGTCAAACGAAGCTAATACTGGGAAAATTGTAGCCACTACCAGTATCAAAGGAATCATGAGTTATATAGAGTGGGAAGTTATGCAAAAATGAAGGCTGCAATCAGAAAAGTAAAGAAGTATAAATTACTTCAAAGAAGCAATAAAGGATCTTTCTAGTACCTACCAGGATTAATTTGTGAAGAGGAGAATGGGGTTATCTGTCTGGCCCATTGAGATTTTTAGTTAAGATTGAAATTTTCCATGTATTTTTACTATTCCAAGGAGATATGGGGTGATCATATCCCCCACAACAAATGGCCACATAGGGGTCAAATTAGCAATTAAGAGCACAGATTTTCAGATACTGAAAGAGAATTTAAAATGAGGATTATTGATTCTTCATTAACGTGGGCTTCTTATTTGTTATAGAGTTTTTCTCTTCAACTTCCACAAAATAAAATGTTTTCATTTTTAAGTGTACAACTGGATGAGGTTTGAGAATATGGGCAGTCATGTACCACCACCCCAGTCAGGACGTAGAACAACTCTGGCACTCCAAAGAGTTCTTTGGGATCCTTTACAAGAATCCTTTAACCCCCTCTCCAGGCCATTGGTGATATAATTCATAACACTGGAGATCAGTTTTGCCTCTTCTAGAACTTCCTATAAATGAAATCATGTACTTCTTTGGTATCCAGTTTCTTTACTCAAGATAAATGCTTAGTATATATCAGTACCTAATGCCTTTTTGTTGTTGAGTAGCATTTGATTGTATGGATAAACACATTTTGTGTATCCTTTAATCTCCTGGTGGACATTTGGGTTGTTTCCAGTTTTTGATTATTATGAATAAAGCTGCTATAAATATTCACAGGCAGGTTTTGTGTGGACACAGGTTTTCAAATCAGTTGGGTGAGTATGTAGGAGTGAGACTGTTGATTGTATGGTAAGAGTATGTGTATTTTTGTAAGAAACTGACAAACTGCTTTCCAAAGTGGCTGCACCATTTTGAACTTCCAACAGCATGGATGAGAGTCCCTCTGTACACTTGCCAGTGTGAAGTGTCTGTTCAGATCTTTTGCCCACTTTTTAATTTGGCTGTTGTTTTCTTATTGTTGAATTTTAAATAATTTTTGTGTATTTTGGATCCAAGTCCTTTATTATATATGTGTTTTGAGAACATTGTATCCCAAACTATGGCTTATGTTTTAACAGGAGGAGGGGTTTTAAATTTTAATAAATTCCAACTTACCAATATTTTTTTTCTTGGATTGGGCTTTTGGTGTCATGTCTAAAAACTCATCACCTGCTATTGTTTGAATCTATCTCCCCCCACCCCCAAATTCATATGTTGAGTTCCTAACCCCCCAAATTATGGTATTAGGAGGTGAGGGCTTTGGTAGGTGTTTAGTAAGTCATAAGCATGGAGCCCTCATGAATGGGATTAGTGCCCTTATTAGAGAAGTTCCAATTTACAGCTTGGAAGAGGACCTTCCCCTGGCCATGCAGGCACCCTGATCCAAAAACTTCCAGCCTCCAGAACTATAAGCAATAAATTTTTGTTTACAAACTACCCAGTCTGTGATATTTTGTCATAGCAACCAAAATAAACTAAGATACCACCAAACCCATGCTCACCCATATTTTCCTTTATGATTTTAGAGGTATTCAGATTTTCTATGTCTTCTTGAGTAAGTTTCAGTATTTTGTGCTTTTTTTGGGAATTCATCCATTTTACCTAAATTATATAAATAGGTCATTATACAGTCATTCATAGACTTTCTTTATAATTCTTTTTTGAGTTGACAGTCATAGTCCCTCCTTCATTTAATTTTAGTAAATTAAGTTTTCTCTATTTTTCCTGGTTAGTCTAGTGAAAGATGTCAATTTTGTCGATGCTTTTGGAGAACCAACTTTTGGTTTTGTCGATCTCAATTGTTTTTCTATTCTCTTTCACTGATTTCACTCTAATCCCATTTTCCCCCCTTTCCTTTTTCTTATTTTGGATTTGGTTTGCTCTTTTTTTCCCCGTGTCTCAAGGTGGAATGTTAGGTTGTAGACTTGAGATCTTTTTTGACATTTAGTATATTTTTTTACTGCTATAAATTGCCCTCTAGGCAATGCTTTAGCTACATCCTCTACATTTTAGTATGCTGTGTCTTAATTTTAATTCATGTCAAAGTATTTAAAAAAATTTTAATGTTTATTTATTCTTGAGAGAGAGAGAGACAGAGAGAGAGAGACAGAGTACGAGCAGGGGAGGGGCAGAGAGAGAGGGAGACACAGAATCCAAAGCAGGTTCCAGGTTTCAAGTTGTCAGCACAGAGCCTGATGCGGGGCTCAAATCCATAAACCATGAGATCATGACCTGAGCCAAAGTCGGATGCTTAACTGACTGAATCACCCAGGCACTCCTCAAAGTATTTTTTAAATTTCCCATATGATTTCTTCTTGATCCATTGGTTACTTAGTGATATGTTGTTTAATTTCCACATATTTGTAAATTTTCTATTTTTTCTGTTGTTAATTCCTAATTTTACACAAGTGTAATCAGAGAATATACTTTGTCCAATTTCAATTCTTTTAAATTTATTGAGGCTTAGTTTATGGCCTAAATTACAATTTACCCTGGAGAATATTCCATGCACTCTTTAAAAGAATGTGTGTTCGTCTCTTGTAAGTTGGAATGTTAACAGATGTCTGTTGGGTCCAGTTTGTACATAGTGTTGTTTAAGTCTTTTGTGTCCTTGCTGATTACCTCCTGGCTCATTCTGTACATTATTGAAAATAGAGTATTGAAGTCCCCAACTATTATTGTAAAATTGTTTACTGCTACCTTCAATTCTATTAGCTTTTGCCTCATGAATTTTGGGACACTATTATTAGATGCATTTATGTTTATACTCTTATAACTTTTGATGGATTGCCCCCCTATCATTATATAATTTATCTCTTTATCTCTAGTAACATTTTTATTTAAAGTCTATTTTTTTTGATATTAGTATAGCCGTTCCAGATTACTTAAAGCTGCTGTTCACATGGTATATCTCTTTTCCATCCTTTTACTTTCAGCCTATTTGTATCTTTGAATCTACTGTGTGTCTTCTGTGAATTTATTATCTTACAGCTTCTGTTGAGGCTCTGGAAAAGAATCAGAGTTCATTCATGTTGTTGGTTAAATTCAGTTTCTTGCATATGTAGGACTGGGGTCCCAATTCCTCAACTGACTGTCATCCAGGGGCTGGTGTTTGCTTCTAGGTGCTACCCACATTCCTACTCATGCTTTCCATATGGCCCCTCCAGCAAAGGTGGGCTCAGTCCTTCACACTTCAAGTCTCTCTGACTTCCCCTTCTACAGTATACCTCTGACTCCAGGGCCTGTGTGATTAGAGCAGGTCCACCTGGATAATCCAGGATAATCTTCTTATTTTCATGACTGTAATTACATCTGCAAAGTCCCTTTTGCCATGTGGCAAAATGTACTCACAGGTCTCTAGAATTAGAATCTGGACATTTTTGGAGGGTCATTCTGGCTACAATAATCCGCCATCTGGAACACAAAGACTCATTTCATGAGACATGTAGAAAACAAAAAGTAAAATGGCATACATAAACCCAACTATATATTTTTTTAAAAATTGTTTTAATGTTTATTATTGAGAGACAGAGGGACACAGCGTGAGCAGGGGAGGGGTAGAGAGAAGGGGAGACACAGAATCCGAAGCAGGCTCCAGGCTCCGAGCTGTCAGCACAGAGCCTGACGCGGGGCTTGAACCCACAAATAGTGAGATCATGACCTGAGCTGAAGTCAGTTGCCTAACCAACTGAGCCACCCAGGTGCCCCCATAAACCCAACTATATTAATAATAACATTAAATATGAATGAACTAAACAGTCCGATCACACTGGGTAAATAAAACAAAACAAGATCCAACTGTATGCTGTTTGTAGAAGGTCTCAGCCTTGTGAGACCTTTGGGCACAGGACTCAGCCAAGTCTAGGCAAACTTCTGACCTACCGAAGTTGCAAGATAATAAATTCACATTGTTTTAGGTTGTGTGCTAATTTGTTACAGCTGCATGAGAAGCCAGTATGCATATAATGAGGTGTTTGTTGTTATGTCAGGTGGATTAAGTGCATTAGAAGAGACTTAAAGCCAGTCAAGGATGGATGTTTGAGGTGGACTCCACAAAGAGAAACAGGAGCCATTTAGGGAAAGATGGGTCACATATGTAGAACTAAAGGTAGGCAATATGGAGAAGAGAATTTGCTGATCAACGTTGATGTTAAAAATTGTTGAAAGTGAAATGTTTTGTATAGAATGTTACGCATGGGTGCCTGTGCCTTTTGCTCAGAGGGGAAGAATCTTAGAATGTCCTTTATTAATGAATGGTCTTTACCCCTTTTAAACATGAGGTTTATACTTTTGTTTAAGACACTGAGATCTTATTTATTGAATTGGAAAGGAGAGGGGATCAGCATATCAACAGAGATAGGATTTTTCTCATCCAATCCTGAATAGTGTAATAATTCAAATAGAAAATACAAATAGCATATGGGCTGGGTTAAACATTCTCTAGTAATAGGGCAATTTTTGCATTCATTAATTCTTGTTATTAAAGGATGGGAATTGAGTATGGGAAAACTGATGTCTCAAAAATTCTGACATGGATTGGAATTTCAATCCTTCACATTTCTCTGTTCCCCTAGTGTTGTTTGGGTCAGAGTGACGTTTTACAGCAGCAACTTATCAAAAATATTGCATCAATCTTCAATCATCTTTTTCTTTCTAGTGACTTATTCCACATACTCTTAAATCAAATGAAAATGTGAATCTTGACGTCCTTCTGATACAATTCTCCCAAGTAATAAAAAAGGTGAGAGATGGGGGGGCTCAGCTAGGGGATGAGAACTGCCATTATAAATCCAGCCGGCTGGGGTGGGGCGCTGTGATTAAATGCACAGCACCCAGGTGGGTCTCTCGGGATTGCCACTGTATGCAAGGCGAAGTGATTTCTCACCACTTCCCAACGTTTCTCCCCATAGATCATTGCGTTGATCTATCAATCTCACGAAGGATAAAAGGGACAGCACTCAAAACCTGGCCTGGAGAGGTGGAATTTCAATAGGCTGTTATGTCATTGAGTTTAAGGCTTTTAAAAGGGAAAGGTTATAGTTATTTTAAGGTTGAAACCAAATGCCATTTAACCTTCTCTCCTCAATCTCCCCACAAGGCATTATAATTACAGTAGCTAATTCATCTGCCGGCTCCTCTTTTTCATTTCCCAGTTTCTACAAATGAATCTATAATTGGTCAACATAAATATAAGCCTTTGTTGTTGTTGTTGTTGTTCAGTGGTTCGCCTAGAATTAAATCCCTATTTGAAATGGAAATAACATGTCTTCATCTGCTTAAATGCCTTTTGGTTATTTCTGACCACATTAACATCACAAAAATGTCTGCACATAATCTACAGCAGATGTTCTCATGCCAGGAATCAATTACAATGGCTACTAGGGAAAAAATTGTTTTCTGTTTTCTGTGCTTTTTTCAGACGAAAGGTTCTTCATTGGGAAATAGCAGACCCTTATGGGCCCGAGTTGTTTGTTGGCTTTTAGCCTTTAATTAGAGGAAACTGTATTATGCTCTACAGTTGAAATAAACAATGGCTTCATTAATAAATATTACCTATATCCTCAAGACGGAGCATGTGTCTATACGCTGTGTTTTGAGGTTTTCTGAGAGTCTGTCTTGCAAAATCATTCTCGCTCTACTGGCTTCTGGAAGTGCCGCCATCACCTCCTTCTTTTTCCCCGGTTGGATGTGAACACTCGCAACTATGTTAATGCACGTAACTCTACTGCCACCTAGTCTTACTGCACATGGCGTTGAGGTGACCGAATTCGTCATATCATCTCTTAAAGCACTTTGTATAAGGGCGAGGCAGAAAAGCACAGGGCATTGACCAGTGGGTCAGGGAGCTTCTCTCTCTTGAAAGACTAAGCAGGGGAGGTAGGGCTGAAGACAAACCTCATGTATTTGATTATTTTTCTCGAGATTCGTCTTGCTTTGAAAATAAATGTTTTGCTTTCCTCTGTAATTTGCCCTTTCTTTTAAAACTAAATGTATGGAATGTTATGAATGAATGAATAAAACACCTTCACAGATACCAATTAATGAAGCTAAAGATGACCCTGAGAACATTTCTTCTTTTTTTTCTTGGCATGAAAGAAAGCTTTTGTTACAGTGAACCCCTCCCTCAACCAGTCATAACAAGTCAAGAAAGACAGAGATGGGATGTTACGGGAAACGTTCCCAAAGCTCAAGTTTGGGCTGAACCTTCTTTTCTCTCCCTCTATTTTTTATAGTCTGGTTTTATTCTCACCGATGGCAGTACCTATGGCAGTAACCTATTATAAATAGCAGACTCTTCTTTTTTTGTTAGGTTTTTATTTTTGTTAGTTTAATATTTATTCTTTTATTTTTTAGCACTTGACTGTGAATATTACAATGAAGGTATGTAACATTTATTTTACTTTATTTATTTATTTATTGGTGCTTGCTATTCTCTCTCTTTTTTTAGAAAATATAACTTATTGTCAAATCGGTTTCCATACAACACCCAGTGCCCATCCCAACAAGTGCCCTCCTCAATGCCCATCACTCACTTTCTCCTCTCCCCCACCCCTTATCAACCCTCAGTTTGTTCTCAGTACTTAAGAGTCTCTTATGGTTTGCCTCCCTCCCTCTCTGTAACTTTTTTTCCCCCTTCCTCTCCCCTATGATCTTCTGTTAAATTTCTCAGGATCCACATATGAGTGAAAACATACAATGTCTGTCATTCTTTGACTGACTTATATCACTTAGCATAATACCCTCCAGTTCCATCCAGACTCTTCTTCTTACTGTAAGCTGTATTTTTGGCTTCTTTTGCTTACTTGTGGCTCTTATAGACATCTTAATTTCCTTTTTTACAATACTGGGTGTATGACCCACACAAGGCAAAGGTGCTATACATACAGCAGAGAATCTAGCTTTATTTCTGGATTATCGCTTGTAACTGGAACTAAATGGAGGCCCAATTTTCCTCAATTGGAATACAGAGGTAGGGCTTTCAACGTCTATATATCTAATTATAAAGAACCAAAAGCATGCCCTATTAGGATTTTTCAGTTAACTTTTTCTTTTTCTTTTGAAAGTTAGAGCTTTTTCCCCCTCCCTTAAGTTATATCCAGAGGATTGCCTGTTAATGATAAATATTTAAAATTTATAGCACTTACAAGGATTTAGATAAAGATTTGGAGCTATAAGCTTCTAAAATCTTTAAAAGCTATAAAAGTGAGATAAAGGTATAGAAATATAGAACTTAGACATGGCTATGGATGATTATGAAGCCTTTAAGAGATATCACAGATACAAACTACC
The DNA here is from genome assembly GCF_018350195.1 of Panthera tigris. Taxonomy (NCBI): domain Eukaryota; kingdom Metazoa; phylum Chordata; class Mammalia; order Carnivora; family Felidae; genus Panthera; species Panthera tigris. The sequence goes on along the minus strand of NC_056671.1, from coordinate 88,834,277 downwards.
TTCTGAATCATTCAAAGAAAAGTAACTCACTAATCTAAAAATAATATTGTGGATTTTTTTTCCTTTTTGGAAATTGACATGTATGGGAAATTGGCTAGAATGATAATTATCATGTACTGGGGACAATTTCTTTTTCTTTCTCCCCTATTTTACCTTGAACCATAAAAAGGAGCTTTTTATGCTTCTCTGGGAAGCACTGAGGAGAAATCTTCAGTGTTTCATGTCTTCATCCCATCCCTGTCTTTTCCCCATGGGACCAGGACTGACTTAACTGCCTGACCTGGTTCACTATGGCAGCTCACCCACCCACGGCAGGTGTTGTCCTGTCTTCTGGTGGCCTCTTGCAGGGAGGACCCACCACGCAGCACAGAGACGCCTCCTGTGCCTCAGATGGGGAGCTTCCCTCCAGGGCCATACCCATAGCTGTTTTGGTCTTAGAGCCTCATCCTCTAATCCATCAATGCCACAAATAAGGCTGCCATTTTGTTCCCCAACTCTTGTACCAGTCTAATTGTTCCTGAACTTCAGAAAAGGTTATAACAGTCCAAATCCCAAGAAAAACTTTGGAATGATCTGACTAGTCTCTGTGGAAAGAGAGAGATTGGTGCACAGCCCAGTGTTACATTGCCAGTGCAGATTCAAGGAAACCCGGGTGCTGAGTTCAGTGTCACCAGGCAAAGGGGATGGCCATTTCTCAGGGGCTGACTCATAATGATAACACGTACACAGAATAATGGCTAAAATGGGAGATGCCAGTTTACTTATTCTTGATGATAAATATTCCTGTAGAGACAACTGGCAGTCTTTTGGGTGGACTTACGCATCTTCTCTCCTTGGACAGACCTCTATCAGAGGCCACGTTAGAATCCACAGGCTTCCTGGTGAGGACAGAGGGAGAGTCTGCAGATCCCATTGGCACCAGTCATCAAGTGATGCTCAGGAACTTTTCAATGAGTCAGGGGGAGCCCCGAGGTCCATCTTTCTGACTCTCCTGTTTCCATTACTTCATAGCCATAATTCTCTCTGATGGACACATCCTTGGTGTAGGTGTCAGTACCTCCCACTAGGCCAGTCAGGGCTTGGGGAGGAAGCTCGCTGTCTTTTTCCAGACACCGTGTAAATCTGCTCTGACCCACTTGTCAAGGGGCAGCCAACTCAACAAGGGCTCCCGTTTACACCCTGGCACCAGATGTCTTTTGCACCTTGGTGAACATCAGCTTCTGCCATACTTGAGCTGCTAACAGATATCACTTGTGTCTCTTTGAAGGAGGACTGCCACATGTGTGGAACTCAAGATCTGCAGAATGGCAAGCAGGCTGGGGACCCAGGGAAGATTTGATGGCACAACTTGAGTCTGAAAGCCATTTGCTGGCAGAATTCCATCTTCCTTGGGGGAGATCAGTCCTTTCCTTTTAAGGTCTTCCACTGATGGGATGAGGCCCACCCACATTATGGAGAAAGATTTGTTGTATTCAAAATCCACTGAATTAAATTTCTGTTTGAAATTTAAAGAAACTGTTTAAAGTTTTTTGAAATTTAAAGTTCTTTGAAATTTAAAGAAAACTGTTTTTCTTCCAAGAAACAGTTTCATAGCAGCAGCATCTGGACTGGTATTTGACTACATATCTGGTGCCGTGGCTTAGCCGAGGTGACACCTACCATTGACCATCACACTGCTCCTTACTGGGAAATCAGAATCTTTGTGTGATTGGCAGGCAGTATCCATGCCCGTTAGCCAGGTCTGGATGAGTGCTCAGGGGGCCCAGGGGACCTACAGGATGTGTGGATGTGGAACTCTCACCTCAGCCTCCTCTCAGCAGTGCTGCTGCCATGGCAGCTGGCCCAGGTTCATCTTCAACACTGACATCCCATGAGCCTAGGAATAGGTAGAAATTTGTGTATTAAGACTGATTTAAAAACAGTAACTATCAAGGGGCGCCTGGGTGGCTCAGTCCATTAAGCGGCCGACTTTGGCTCAGGTCATGATCTCATGGTTTGTGAGTTCGAGCCCTGCGTCGAGCTCTTTGCTGACAGCTCAGAGCCTGGAGCCTGCTTACGATTCTGTGTCTCCTTCTCTCTCTCTCTCTCCCCCTCCCCAACTCGTGCTCTGTCTCTCTCTCTCTCTCTCTCAAAAACAAATAAACAAAAAAAACTTTTAAAAAAGAGCAACTATCAAGACCAAGTTTGAGTTCTTTTTGACTTACGCCTTGAGAGGCATTAGAAATTTTGTTTAATTTGATACTCACTTCATCCACTTGCCATTAATTCTACAAGATTAAAAAAAGTATCTTCAGGAGAGAAGATTATTACACAAGAGAAAACTGGCTCAAGACTGGTTTATGGGTCACACATTGGTATGATTAGTTAGTAGATACAGTTTAATATCTTTGAGGTCAGTAATGTAATTCTAAGGTCAAAATATTGCATATTATAGGAACAACTGCAGATAGGCTGAGCCAGAAAACATTGTGGATTATTTAACTTTGTTTATTTTTATTATGACATCTCCATTCCCATCTATTGTATTTTGCTCCTGTGTCAAACTTCCACCCTTCCCTCTTCCTCCATCGCTTTCCTCCTCTTTCCGCGTGTGCCTGGCCATCTCACCCATCTTTTGACTCTTCTCGCCCCTTTCTCACATCCCCATCTCCTGTGCTCTGACAGGTGCTTCTCAGAAGTGCTCTCCAGGCCATCCACACTAAAATCTTTTTGGGATCTTGTTAAAAATGCAGATATCTGTTTTTGAACATCTTGGTGTCGCCAGCTCACATTTACCCACCTGTGTACCATTTATTCATGGAAATATTTTATTTGCAGGTGACAGTAGCTCATTGCATTGTTTCTGCAGGTTGGTAACCCAGGGGGGTAGCTATGGTGTCAAGTTTTGAGAGGTGGGTGTTGGGGAGCATGAGGGGCCTCTTATGCCACCTGGAGGGGAAGCTGATCCTGCCCGTGTGTGGGATCAAGTCAACATGTCCCCATCTAGAGAATTGCAGTTTTCCTGATTTCTTGTTCAAGTTCTCCAGTGGTAGTTGCAGGTAGAAGGGAAAGAAAATAAAAGCTACAGTTGACCCTCAAACTGCATGGGTTGAACTGCACGGGCCCACTTATATGCGGATCTTTTCCAGTAAATATAGTACAGCACTGTAAATGTATTCCCTCTTCCTTACAATTTTCTTAATGAAATATTTTTTCTCTGGCTTACTTTATTGTAAGAATATAGTATATAATACGCATAACATACAAAATCGATGTTAACTGACTATTTATTGGTAAGGCTTCTGGTCAGCAGTAGGCTATTAGTGAAGTTTTGGGAAGTAAAAAAATTATACATGGATTTTCGACCGCTTGGGGAAGTTGGCGTCCCAACCCCCATGTTGTTCAAGGATCAACCGTATATATTGAAGGGATAAGCTTGGTAGAAACTTTTAGGATATAGGTCAAAATACACATTGCAATTATCATTTTGAAATATAATTGGCTATTTTATGCCTCCTTGACATAACTGTTATTCCTTTATCTCATGACGTAGCTTTTCACATCTTAGTAAGTTGGTAGGCACATTGGAAAGCTAACAATACTAATGAAACCATACCTGCCATATACTGTTTATTATCTTTACATCATTCCAATTAAAGCGTGTTTTCCCTAATAACAAAGGAAAACCTCAAGAATAATTGCAGTGATCACAGTATTTTAATTTGTATGAAAACAAGTAAAAAGTAGCAAATGCTTCTCAGTTAAAATCTTTCCTGTGTTTGGAGTTGCACAGATTTCTGGCTGAAAGGAGAAAAGTTAGAAAACTTTATGTTTCCTATGAAATGCTAAAATATGAATTATTTTGTCAAGATTCTTGCAGCAAAGCTTAAAAAGCTCCATTTCACTTGCTGCAATGAATTTTCCTCTCTCTCCTTTTCTTTCTCTCTCAACATAAATTATGTTTGATTTTTTTCCTGACCAGATAGCACAGCATTGCTGTTACAGGACTTAGAGGTACATGGGCCATTCAAGATTTAAAAAATATGTCTCCCCTAAGAAATGTGCATTATAATCGGAAATATAAATCTCTGATTACGTCTCAGATTTTCAAATTAAACACATGATTAAAAACTATTTGTTGTTAATCTAAAAATCTCAACAGGCGCCTGTCAACTCTGGACATTATCATCCACTTGGTTCCATGCTACCCCATGCCATGTTATGGGAGCTTTTGCCTGGATTCAGCAGAAATCATGATTCTCAGACATCATAAGATATAAAGGGCAGTATATCTGATGTGACAGCAGTAGAAGTATGAAAATATTGTTACAGAAACGGGTTATTTTAAATAGACATTCTAGTAAATTCAGGTCCCAAATTATTCACACAGGTTTAGTGGTCAGTAGGAAATGATATTTCCTGGATGCTCATTATGGAAAACTCCACTAGAAAAATATCATATTCTCTTTTTTATTCTGACGGTAACAAGCTTCCCTAAGAGACCAAGTGTCAAGAATTTTTCCTGTAGCTCCAATTAGCAAAGTGATTCATAGCCCAACGCTGGACCTGCTTTGATGTAATCAATATTTACATCAAGAATGCCACGTATTTGCTGCTTTAGGAGAAGAAAGAAATAGTAGAATATGATTAATAATGAGTTTTATGCTGGCTTAAAAAGGCAAAACTAAATAAAAATTCCATTGCCTTAGCTTTCAATATGGCACAGTAGAGATATCGCTCTCCTCTTTCTTTCTTAACGATCATTCCAAAATACAAGAAGAAAAGAACCCTAGAAAACACAAAGTCCACCATCGGTGAAAATGAAAAGGAATTGAGCAGGTGGAGGGGTGATATGAAAAACAAGAGTAAGACAAAGCTGGTTTGCCACACAACTTTGGAAAGACAAGAATGGCAAGTGTTGGACATGATGGCACCAGGATTGTAGGGGGGGCAGAGTTTCAGACACAGGTGTCAGGCACAGAGGAGGGCAGGTGAGAGGAGCTGAATGGCACGAGGTTGTTAAGTATGGTCTGCAGTTTGGATGAAAGCCCTTCCACTTCCTCTCTCCCCCAGTGTCAGATTATAGCCTGGATGATGCCTCTCCAGATAAGGGACAGGAAGGTCTTTCTCTGGAGAAACTGAAACAGCCCAAAGAAAAGACCTACAGATATTGACAACTGGGGATCCCCAACAAAAATAGGTCCAACTTCTCCACTGTCCTTCCACCAGTCTACAGGTCTGCCTGCCCTGAGAACTTCCAATCAACATTTGGGTGCTTCACCCTCCAATAGAGAGAGACACACAAGGATCGTCAGAAGGTAAGGAGTGCTAGAAGGAAAAGGCTAAATCAAGAGGAAATAGCACATAAGGGGGTACCTGACTAAGCGTCGACTCTTGATTTCGGCTCAGGTCATGGTGTCTGGGTTGTGGGATTGAGCCCTGCTTCAGGCTCTGTGCTGAGTGTGGATCCTGCTTGAGATTCTCACTCTCTCCCTCTCTGCCCCTCTCCCCTTCCCCCGCTCACACTCTCTCTCATCCTCTCTCTTAAAAAAAAAAAAAGAAAGAACAAATAAGTAGAAGAGGGGGTGCAAAGGAAACAGGGAGCGGGGAACTATTTCAGAGAGGCCATAGTTAAATTCTCAAGAAGTTGAAAGATAATCTCTTCATGAATAGAGAAGTGGATGTTCTTTAAATAATCAAATAACAAAGAAGAGCTCTTCTAAATACAAAATATATAAAAGCCTAAATATGATATTTAAGAAAGCCTTAAGGTTTGGGTACAAAAAGACATGGAAATGAACACTGGAGAGGAAGGAAGGAGAATCGGAAGATTGATGTAGGTGGTCTGGCATCTGACCGGAGGAGCCCCAAGAAGAGTAAGCGGGAAACTGTATGGATAAGCCACAGAGCAGCACAGGGGGCTTTCCTAGAGCCGATGAAGACCTGTTCCAGAGGGAGATAGTCCACTGAATGCCCAGCACAATGAATAAAATAAAAGACCTGTCCCAGGTTACGTCTCATAAATTTCAGAACAATAATAAGGAAAACTTCTGAGAAAACCCCAGAGGAGGATGATCAAAGAATCTGGAAAACATGGAAGACATCAGGCTTCTCGGTGATGACACTGGAATCTGGAAGATGAAGGAAAAGCTCTTCTGAAATTCGTATTTTCAACCTAAACTTCTATATTTATTTATTTTGAGAGAGACAGAGAGTGTGTGCACATGAGCCTGTGCAGGGGAGGGGCAGGGAGAGGGGGAGGGAGAGAGAGAATCCCGAGTAGGCTCCACGCTGTCAGCGTAGAGCCCAATGCGGGGCTCCAACCCACAACCGTGAGCTCATGACCTGAGCCGAAATCAGGTCGGACGCTTAACTGAGCCACGCAGGTGCCACTCAACTTCTGTATTTAAACAGATTGCCTTTCCAGAGTTGAGGGAAGAATACAAAAATGTGGCTATGTGAAAAGTGTTAGGGATTAACTTCTTCTGCATGTTTTCTCAGGAGAGACGTTATTTCCACAAAATGAAAGGGATTGGGGGATGAGAAAGAGAAAGACGGACTGGTGGGGGGACAGAAACTATAACACAGGATAGGGGGGTAAGTTCAGCAGCGACAGCAGAGCCCGGTTCAGGCCAATAGCCGGTCAGCAAGCCGAGAGGTGACCAGTCCAGAGAGTTGCAAATAGAGATGGGGGGAGAAGTAGACGGAACTGATGTATTTCCTGATGTGTCTACGTGTTTGGGAATATAATGTTGAGTGTGTTTTGCACAACTGTCAAAGGGTGTAAAAAGACTGAGTAAACATTCCCAGAAAATGAGCGAAAACGATGAAAGGACACACATAGCGACTGTAGTTTAAATCCAAGGTGGCATAAAAATGAAAACAGAATCACAACATATATATTGATTAGAAATAAACGGCTGTATGTGTACAACTATATAGATACTCCTTTGGGGTTAATTAAAAATAAAATTATATTGAAAGGTTGAAGACAGAAAAAGAGCATACCAGTGTGCTAAAATTCTCAGTTCTGAGAATTTTGGATTGCTATTGCGTAACACTGAGTCATCGGAAAAGCATTTTTGCATTGCTATATATATCTTTTGGAAATATCAGGGAGGGGGGAGATAGCTGCAAAGTTGAACCTGCTTTCCTCTGGGGAGAAGAATGAGGTAGAAGATGAGGAGACAAAGAATGTAGTTTTGGTTTTGTGATAACACTTCTTGGAACTCCTTAATGTTCAACACTATTTGCAAATAAAATTACTTTAACTCAACTTGAAATAAAACAAACATTAATAAAAAAATAAAGTTAAAAAAATACAGCCCAGTATTTCTAAGACCTCAAGACATAACAGAACCAGCCTCATGAGCAATTACTTGGTCAGAACCTGGAAGTCACATCCTGCTGTAGAATCTGAAATCAGTCGGAGAGATCTGCTTGCACTGGACCCTACCGAACAGCAAAATGTTCAATAAAAATGCAAACAAACAAATCCTGAAAGATTTTCTCCTGTCACTGCTACACATCAGGAATACTTTATTGTGACTCGCTTATCGGTTGAGTTTCAGCCACTGGGTGGGCCTGAAGGGGAAATCACTTTTGTCGTGAGGGACAAGGTGAGTGTGCGGCCTGAGGAAATGTTCACGAGGATTATCAGCCCCTCAACCTGTCACCCAGGGCCCGGTGTGAGCACTGTGCTTTGGGCTTCAGTGAAATGCAGAGATTAGGGAAAATGGCAGGTGTAAATAATGGAAAGACTCCTGGATTCAGATTTCAAATGACTGCTGAATTATATGAAAGAATCCATAGTTTACAGCAAATTATCCTCAACATTTTTTTAATGTTTATTTATTTTTGAGAGAAAGGGAGAGAGAGAGACAGAGAAAGAGAAAGAGACAGAGAGACAGTGCGAGCAGGGGAGGGGCAGAGAGAGAGGGAGACACAGAATCCGAAGCAGGCTCCAGGCTCCGAGCTGTCAGCACAGAGCCCGACGTGGGGCTCGAACTCAAAACAGTGAGATCGTGACCTGAGTCTAAGTCGGACGCTCAACTGACTGAGCCACCCAGCTGCCCCTATACTTTTTAACTAAAGAAGAATCTAAGTACAATCTGTATACCTATTTCTGTGGCACAGCTGTTACTGCTCATTAAACTAATTTTTTTAAAGCAAGAATACACTTCTCTTTTATCCCTTGTTGAATTTAGGCCTTTCAGAAAGGGTTGGGTCTTTACCACTTCAAATTAGAATCTTTAATTTCCCCTATAAAACATGTGCAGAACATACATGGCTAAGTATTTTTTCTCTTCCCCATCAAGTGATCACTGGAAGGCGATAGCTCTAAACAGGAGGGGACCGACAGACAGCCTATATTTATCCCCTCTACCTGGCAGTCTCGTCATGCGAATGTTGACTGGATACCAGACACAAGAACAATCATGCCATCTGTTCATGCACAGGTCACCAGCCAGCAGATGGTACACTTGGGCAAGGTGGTTGTTCTATTTCGAGATTTACTGAGAACAGGGGAGTTCATTCTGTCTCTGTCTCTATCTCTGTCTCTAATACTGGAAAAGCAGTCTTCATTTTTGGAGAGTGTCAAAGTTCTAAAATAAAAACCCACTTCTTTTATAATTGAAATAAAAAGTCTTCTGCGGCCCATCCTGCTGCTATGTGAGGGCTGTTAAGTGTTTGTCCAGGGGTCTAGGTTTGCAGGGAAGGAGCGGGTTATATGCTAGTGATTGTAGATGTCTGTGGAAGGTCACAGACAGAAAGCTCGGGGTCAGGGCAGCCGCTGGGACACACACATTTGGATTTCTGTGACAAAAGTTCAAGCCGCCCTGCTGTCTTTGTTGAGCTCTAGGAGACTATTGGCAGTTCTATCAAAGACCAAATTTAAATGGTACCCTTTCCCTATTCTGTTTAGCCTGAAGTTCTCAGTTCACTGGCTGGAAACACCAGGATTCAAAAGTTGATGTCCTTAGACCCAACCCGTCCTCAGCCTGAAGGTGAGAAGTCCTGTCTTGGTATGGCTCTGAGCATCCCCACAGGTGCTTATTTGTGTCTAAAAGAAACCCGTCCTCAGCTCTAGACGCCATCCCCGCGGTCACCCCTTGTCACCTGCGGGTTCATTGTTCTTGCGAAGCAGAAGATTTCTGTTTGCATTATGATCATCCGAGTGGGTAGAGGGGGGTTTGGCTTGAGCCCCAGATATTGAGCATTCATGATGTAGCTCTCTCACATTGTTCTGTTGGTGGCTAGCCAAGTTCAAGTGTGTAACATCCCACAGTCCTATTTTGGTCAAGCTACCCGTATCGATGGTTTGGGTTGTTGCAGGTGGTTCTGATATCAGTGGTGCCATGGGAGCCTATGGCTTCGCAGGAACACAGGGCGCTTGGGGTCCAGGCTACCCAATGAGTCAAGTGCATGCTGCTGCTTTGGTTTAACCAAGCATTTCAGCTGCCCTCCCTGCCCCTGCTGCCACCTCAGCTGTGCCTGCCTTGATGTAGCCTCTCCACTGATCCTCCCAAGCTGTGATACTTCCCTGATGGGAGAAGAGTTCTTCTTTCTGTATCACATTTAAGCAAGGCATGTCCCATAGTGACATCTCTTAGGTCCGTGCAGTCACCTTCCTCCTGCGAGCCTAGAAATGCTTGCTGGAATGAATGGCTTTGGGCAAGTTTGGTCTCACTGTGCCCAGGATGAACTCTTACTCTATGTGCTTGAGTCCTTTCAGCACGCAGTAAATCCTGTGTCGAGGGGCCCAAATATGCCTCCACAATCCGGCTTCGCTGATTTCCATGTTCTGATGTCTGACAGTCACGCCTCTAACCCCAAGACCCAGTGATAGACAGGCTCCCACAACCTGAGTGTTCGGCTCAAAATCAGAGAGACCTATATGCTAAGGGTCACGGCTCAACTCCACTGCTGGAAACATCTGAATCCCACAGCAGATGGTTTGCAGAGAAAGGTATGGTGTTTAACCCCTTTCAAGGAATAGGAGGAGGGTAATTCTGGTTCCATCTTGTCAGGAAGCAGGAGTTCCGAAAGTAATTCTGGTGCCAACTCTTAACAGAATAAAATTATCACCTTGAAACGTCAACATGTATATAACAGTTGATAGTTTACAAAGCTGTGGAGAAAGTAGCCGTTTCTTCCTAAATTCAGACTTTAAAAATTTCTCTAAAAGTCTAATGGGTTGTTTCTGCTGCTTTACAAAAAGTCCCTTTTACTTAACTACTTCTCTGCTCTTCAACATGAATTACATCTTATTTTGGTATTACTGTTTTGTTAAGTCTAATGTGGAACATTCTCAGGGTAGGGCATGCACTGATTAATAATCAAGATACTCATTTCCTGCATATGCACAAAGAGTCTTCCAATATTATTGCTAAATTCAGGTAGTCAGGCATTGATGCCCAAGGCATTCTCTCACTGGGTCCTCCAAAAATATTGTAACGGATTAATGGGTTACTTCTGTGAATAAAACTGATTATCTCTATTTTAACATGTTTGGTTGTTGCTATATGATATAAAAATATGCACAAGGAATAAAAGCCCTACTCCATTAAAATGTAACTCATAGCTTCAATATTTCCCCTCTCCCATTTAAATATGTATGTAGAATTACTGGCTTTTAAAGATCAACTTTAGCATGTAAATGCATTTGTAATGAATATAATTTCTTGCACTGGACGTTAACTTCCCCAGGATCTGAGGGCAGCATTTACTGAAGGTTAACACAGGAGATAGTGTTCCATATAGAGGATGTTGTAAGATACAGTCTAGGGTGAAAAAAATTGCTTTGCTTTATAGAATTTAAATGAATTCCAATCTTTGTGCTTCCTGACTGAAAAGGAAGAAAATTGTTTCCAGGAGAGTTTAGAAACATGTTATGTTTGTCATTGTGAACCCGTGGCTCAAGCCTATCCTGGGATTTTAAGGACATTGTGTCGGGCCAGTTCCTGGGGAACTGGGGAAACAGATGTCTGAACATGATGCTCCGGGCGTGTAGCTGTTGCCGAAGAAACACGGTAAAATATAACGAACCTCGTGTTACAACCCTTGGTCCAAAGGGAGTTCCGTCCCGGGGCGGATGTCCAGGGAGAGAGCACGGGGCCCGAGGGCCCATTTTGTGTCTGCGCCTCAGCTTTCACTGGTTGTGTGATCTTAGGGAAGTTGTTTAACTTATTGGAATTCAATTTCACCATCTGTGAACAGTTCACCTTTTGCCTATTTGTGATTTTTTTCGAGAGACAGAAGTTCTTAATTTTTATGTGGCAAAGTGGGTCACGTTTCTCCTTTACACTCAGTGTTGTTTTAGGTATTGTCTAAGAAATCTTTCCCAAGGTAGAGGTCATGACAAGATCTGCATGTATTACCTTCTAAAAGTTCAATGTTTTGCTTTTCGGATAAGATCTACGCTCAGTCTGGAGTTAATTTCTGGGCAAATTGTGAGATTTGCCTTCTGACCACTACCCATTTCTCCTCCTGTAGGCAAACTCTATCCTAATTCCACGTACTAGCTTTCCCTGCTGGTTTTTAAAAACTCTGTTACATTCCACTGGCCTTTAGTTCTACTCTTGCATTAATAGTACACTGTCTTAGTTACTATTTCATTATAATCATTGGGTAGCCAGTAAGGTAAACTTTCTAACTTTGTACTTGTTTTTTAATAGACTTTATTTTTTAGAGCGGTTTCAGATTCATAGCAAAGATGAGTACAAGGTACAGGGATTCCCGGTATGCACTCTGTCCCAGCATGCATAACCTCTCCCATTGTCAGCTTCACTCACCAGATTAGTAATTTGATACAGTCGATCAACCTGTATTCATGCATTATAATCACTCAATGTCCAAAGTTTACCCCAAGGTTCACTCTTTCTATTGTACATTCTATGGGTTTGGACAAATGGATGTCATAGATCTATCATTATGTTCTCATACAGAGTATTTTCACTGCTCTGTGCTCTGCCTGTTCAGCGCACCCCATCCCTACCTCCAGGTGACTCCTGATCTTTGTACTGTCTCTAACCTTTTGACTTCTCCAGGATGTCACAGAGTCGGAATCAGAGAGCATGTAGCCTTTTCAGATAGGCTACATTCACTTAGAAATATGCATTTTAGGTTTGTACTTCTTTTTAAATATTGTTTTGGGTATTATGACACTTTGTATTTCCAGATAAATTTCAGAACTAGTTTATCAGTTTATACACACACACACACACACACACACATATGCACACACACACAGGCACACATGCATGCACAAATACCCATTGGAATTTTTATGGGGATAGTATTAAACGTATAGATCAATTTGGGGAAAATTGTTAGGTTGGATTTAGAATATTGAGTCTTTAATTTTGTCCATTAATTTATTTACATCTTCATTAATTTCTTTCCATAATGTCTTACACTTTTCTTTGTAGGGATGTTGCACATTTTACAACTATTTTGGCTTTATTTTTTTTTTAATATGAAGTTTATTGTCAAATTGGTTTCCATACAACACCCAGTGCTGCTCCCAACAGGTGCCCTCCTCGATGCCCATCACCCACCCTCCCCTCCCTCCCACCCGATTTTGTCTTTCTAATTGGCTTTCATAAATTGTATTTTACTAGAAGTTGGCCAATTTCACCTAAATTTAAATATTCATTGGCATAAATGTGCTCAAAATATCCTTTTAAAATATTTTCAATACGTTCAGTTTCTATTAGGATGTTCCTCTTTTCATTTACAATACTGATCATTTGGACCTTCTGTTGTTTTACCTCTTGATCATTACCATGAAAAGTTCATAAGTTTTTTTAAATGTTCATTTATTTTTGAGAAAGAGAGGGAGATAGAGTATGAGTGGGGGAGGGGCAGAGAGAGAGGGAGACACAGAATCCAAAGCAGGCTTTGAACTTTGAGCTGTCAGCACAGAACCTGATGTGGGGCTCCAACTCATGAACCGCAAGATCGTGACCTGAGCCAAAGGCAGACACTTAACTGACTGAGCCACCCAGGTGCCTCAAAGTCCATTAGTTTTATTAGTTTTTTTCAAGGAGGCCAAGTTTGATTGTGTTGTTCCTTTGTCTTGTATATTTGTTTATAATTTATATATTTTTTCTTCTTCTATTATTTTCTTTCTTCTACTTTCTTTGAATGTACTTTTCTGTCCTTTATGTAACTTCCTTGCATGCCTTCTCATTAGCTCATTGATTTTCAGCTTGTCTACCCTGGTCTGCTGGGCTGAAGTTTCTGTTTTTATATACATGAATATAGGTTTACTTTTCCTTCATTCTTCCTTATAGTCTCATTAGCTATAGAACAGTAGATGACATATTTCCTAATGTCACATGCTCATGCACACACACACATGCACACATGTATATATTAGTAGTGACTTACTGAAGTGTGATCTCAGGTTTTTTGAAAGGATTTGTGCAAAAAACTGAGTTTCTCAAATGAAACTTGGACTGTGACCTTGACCTCACCACCATGGGCAGATGATTTTTATACCCAGCACCTTTACACAGCAGATAAGCCTGTTGAGAACTTTGAAGAAGAATCACATTTGCTTTTACTCTTCCTCCATAAAATTCTCACTCTCTTCCTCCTTCTGTTCTTCCTCATCTCCTTTTCTTTTTGTGGTCATTCTCAGCTCATTTTTCTCCAGATTATGAGAAGATTGATTTTGTGCCTGGAGAGTTCCTTGGATCGTAACTAAACACTTCTTTAGTTAGTTTTTCATATTGTTAGTGCCCTTCCAAGGGCCCATCAGCCAGTTCCCATATATATTTGGAATGATTTATTGGCCAGATCAAACTTCGGCACTAGGTATGCAGTTTTCCTCAAAAACAAGTTCACAAAAAATGGTATGGTATATAAAAATAGTTTTGGGATATGACTGCCAAAGCTAGTAATAGGAGCCAACCCAGCAACACAGCAGCAGCTGGGACCGGAAGCGGAATGAATTGCTGTGTAGGAACATTTCCTAACTTAGCACTGCAGGATTGGCTTGGTTGCCAGGAGCAAGCAGAGCAACCCGAAGGCTCTGAATCAAATGGCACAGGATGTGAAGCCAGACAGCAAGGAGCCGAGAGGTGAGATGTGCATTATCACCCTCACCGCCCGTATACCTCTCAATCATGTCAATTATAGAAGTTGTTTCTTTCCTCTTTCCGATATGGGAAAACAACATTTCTCCCTACTTGGTTCTTCCAACATCTTTTTTAAGTTCCTCTTTAACCATCAGTCTAGATTTTCTTTACTTCAAATCAGAAGAAAAGTATTGGTAATTTAAGAGCAATGAAAAATTTCCTAGATAAGGTGGCTCAAGAAAGTGAAAAAGGGATTTCACAACTCTGTACTATCTGACTGATTAGTCCGTGAAAAAAGAAAGCTTGATGAGGCTCTATTCTTCCCTTTGGAATGTATTCTTTGTTGGTTTGCTTTTACTCACAACTCTTGTTTGAACTACAACAATGTAACATTATGTTAGGTAAAAATTTTAAGCTATAATTTTCTGCCTACTACTGTATCTTAGACATTGGTCTCCAAAAGAATTAAGTATTACCATGTGGTTGGGAATCTACTCTCCATGGTATTGTGAGATAAACCCATTAAGGGATATAGTATAAGCTATGTTGACTAACTTAAAAACAATTCCAGAAATTCTACCCAATGTCACTCGGTATTTCAACTTATTTACCTTTATATATTTAGGAAAATGAATTCTATATCTCCCACAATTGCATCTCAAATTAAGCAATGCCCCTTCAACAGCAATCCAGGAGCCTACACTTTCCTCTGGAGATGTTTGAGTTCAGAATGTGACATGTAGATCTTCTGAGATGATCCTCAGAAGGATTAGCACATTCCTTCCAGTATTCATAGAGACAGTAAGAGTTACCATCAGAGGGTGAATTTCAGATCTGGCCAGATTCCATAAAATAAAGCCAATATACCAATAAAACCAACTGTACTGATTAAGCCAAAGAGCATACTTTCTGATTAGTAAAACTGGGCAAGTAAAAATAATAAAATTCATGTTTTCATTATGTTGTTTGTGCGTTGTGCCACAAATCAATTCTTCTAAGTGAATTTTTACATCTATTTGGGACACTAGCAGCCTCATTTGAAAAACTGTTTAGCTTTCACATGAGCATTCTAAAAGACAATACCTTTCCAGACACATACTTCACTTAGAAAAAATATTTCACGTGGTATCATACTATGTGCTGGGAGAGTGAACCAAGACTGGCAGAATTGAGAAAGGCTGTATGCGATTCACTTGAAAGCCCTTCTGTCTTTGGTTATTTTCATGTTGGTTGCAGTTTTCACTGAACTCTGCCGAGTCCCTTTGCAAGCACCTGGGACTGTCTTTTCTAACCTTTTGAGTGCCTTTTGGATGTGCAAGAAATAAGAGCTCTCAGGATGAGAAGAAACATTAAAAATAACTTCCAAAACTCCTTTGGAAATGTGATTGTCTTTAATAAAATAAGTGGGGGCACGGCAGGGATGCCCACACAATTTGAGCTCAAATCAAATGCAGGTCCTTATCAAGTGAGGTCTGGCTCTGAGGACACTACAGCTCATTAAAATGTCACAGTTTCTATGTTATAGTGTCAGGGGATAGGGGTACTGCAGGGTCTCTGGCATTAGTAGGTGAAGACTCAGCAAATTTTGTCGTAATTTTTTTCGACTAAACATAGCACAGAAATTTATGAACAGACTCCATTGTGAAAATGCTCTTTTCAGAAAAAAAAACACAAAAAACTAAAAACCTCAGTCCTGTACACTTTCAGGAGAATTGAAAAGTTTATACTGTGTAGTGATTAAATGCAGATAAAGCAATTCATTTTCCCAGTGTTGTTTGGAATACAGTTTGCTGTAAAAGATAATCCCACAATTTATAATCTGGACATTTTATTATTAGGCTTTAGAAGGCTTTTATAAAATGGACTGGATATTTGGTAATTATATTCTCCTCCTTTTAAGCTCTTTCCTGCTTCCCAATCCCTACCCCAGAGTGACCTTTGCAGGGAATTTGGCTTGGTGCCACCGAGTGGGCCTTAGAGTCAGAACATAGAGGAATAGAACTGGGAGGAGTGTGTGTCCTACAGGCTCACCCAAAACAGAATCTCTTCGATGTGTTTCCCTCAGTTGCTTTTGGGGCCCAATTCCAAATTAATACTCTGTGCTTTAAGCGGATGGAAAGACAAAAAGACAAAGAGTATTTCTACTACTTTCCAGATGTGTTTTTGAAATGTGAGATTTGTAATGGATACTGATATAAATAAACTGTGCATGTACATGAACAGACATTTCCCTACAGGTTAGTTATGGAAGAAAAACACTCACATCACATGAGGGACTTTTGTCGTGTCCTACATCACATATGCTTAGGGACATAAACTATGAATAGAACTCATGCTCGTCATTATGTTAGTATAGACTTAGAGATTACTAGTAAGCTATTGATTCATGTAAATTATTTCTGTTGGTTTCTTACTTCACAGGGAAAAATAAGGATCTGAATAAAAGGTTTTCAGACCCACACACTTAATTAGTATACTTTGTGAACCCTCAAGGTTTTTACAAAGTAAAAGTGTATATTTTTGGAAAAGCTATTAGTTCTCAACAAATAAGTCTTTTATTTTTTGCCATGCTAAATATAGCATATTGTAAATAGGTTTGCTACTCCTTTTAAACTTCAATACCTGGAGAGGAATTTAGATTCAGAATGTGGGCTGTCAATTGTTCAGAAAGAACACATTTTTTTTTAAGGAATTGCCTCAAGAATCAAATAAAAATTATTTCATTAATTTATAAGTTTTCCACAGTGCAGAGAGTAATAGGAGAACAGAAGCCTGTCTGGTGCTGGGCCTAGAGAGTCAAGCAAATTTTCCTTCCTAGGGTGAGTAGATACAAGACAACAAACTAGCTGAGCTGGAAGGTCTGGGGGGAAGCAGGTGCCTCAATCCCAGAAATCAGGGCAGAGAAGAAAGGAAGTGTGTTCCAGATTTGAGCAAAAATTTTCTTTCCCACGGCTTTCCCACAGGGTTCTTAATTTGCCCTCTCTTGAAAAGCGAATGTCTATCTGTTTAGTCCTTTTGCTGCCCTGGGTAATGGGGATACAGTGGTGCGAGAGACTTGGGCCTCTGTTTTCACGACCTTACAGGGCCCCGTGTGCATCTATGGGGGGATGTTTTAGATGATGGGATGCAGTGTAAACAGTCCCCCTGGGGGTGGGGAGTCTAGTTCAAAGATTGGGGGCCTAGTTCTGAGAGCAGAGATCCCCACCAAGCCTATGTTTATGTAGGAGACCGCGGGCCAATTTCAGCTTCTTGGAGGAGGTTATCAAACTGAGACCTTGGAGGCGCACTCTGGTGCAGCAGAGCCACTGAGGAAGAGAGTCCCAAGCAGAAGGAACAGCAAGCCTAGAAACCTGAAGACAGGGCAGAATACGTTTTTGAGGAACTGAGTGAATTTCAGAATTGCTGGAGCCTGGAATATGGCAGTGTGGAAGGCCATGGCAGAGGGATGGAAAGCAGGAAGAAGACAGAATGTGGAGGCCAATGAAGGGCTTTTATAAGATGAAGAAAGAAACGTACACTGAGAGTCGGTAACTCTTGAGGGATTTGAAGGAGAGTAACACAATTAGAACTGAATTTCAACAGCTCATTCTTTTACCCACTCTCTGCAATCCTTCTAATATTTGGAGACCTGCTCCATCCCTGTTTCTTTCATTCTTCATGTGGGATGGTCATGATCCCTTCATGATCTCTTCACGATCACCTTCTTCTGAGCAAATTTCTCTATGTTCCTCTTACAAGAGGGAATCCCAAGCAGAAAAAAACCTGTATATAGCATAGTAGGATTTTGTTACATCTTTTGCTTGGATATTATTCTTTTATTAGAGAAGAGTAAAATTTTTATGGCATACTGTTTATCCGTTTTGAGCGTATAGTAAACTAAAACAAAATCGACACCTTTTTCTAAGTGACACTGATGTTTAGTTGTCTCTCCTGTCTTGTCTATGATTTCACATACCCCTGTTAAATGTCATGCTAATGGTGTCAGTCCATCATTCATGTCTATCAGGATTGTTTTGAATCTTGGCTGTGTCGTTTGAGGCATTGGCCATCCGTCTTAGCCTGTGTCAGCTGCAAATTTAATAAAGATGATTCCTACATCTTTATCCAACTAACAGCTTCTCTCTGGAGCTTCCTCTTCTGGTTGATAAGAATCGTATTTTCTACCTCAATTTATTCAGCCAGATATAAATCCACTCAAGTATTTTCAAACCACATCTCCTTATAAGATTCTAAAGTATTATAAAGAACTTGGCCAAATGTCTTGGTGAAATCAATTCACACGATTTCTTTTATATTCTCTGCATCTTGTAGCAGAGTAAGCCATTTGAAAATGGTTTTACTGAAGAACCCATTCTGGTTCCTAGTAAGCATCTTTTTACCTTTATAACCATCTGCTAAAAGTACTCCTGAAACTTTGCCAGGTACCTGCATCAATCTCCCTTTACTTAGTTTTGGGGTTGGATTATTTCTTCCTATCTGGAATGACCCATCTGTCATCTCCATGATTTCCTCTATGATTTCTTTTGTCCTCTGTGATTTCTTGAGAATTACAAGTGGTGTGGTCCCCTGATGGCACTTCTCACACTGGATTGTAGTGGATAGCTAACTTCTCTTCACACCCACCCTCCTCCTGTGACTGACCTTAAGCTCATGAACCTATCCATATTTATGCACTGCGTAGCTTCAAGGGACATATTCGGATAGGCATCACTTCCATCCACAGAAAATACCACAAACTAAATACTAAAATACCACAAAGTAAAAACTTCCTTTTTTGGTAAAGTCAATCCTGGTAACTCACCAACCAAGTCAGACATCCTACTGGTTTGTCTGTTTCAAGTTAGTTATGAGATGGAAAACATATATTTTGCTTGGAATGACCATGGTCAGAATCTATTTTCCATTTTAATTCATTTATTACCGGTGAATTGCCTGGTTGTTAAACTTTCAGAAAATATATCCACTTAATAGATAGAAGTTTTATGTTAAACCATATATAAAATACATAATAAATATGCCTTCTTAAAATAAATTTTATTAAGCCAAAATTATATTGTCACATTTTCCCTTTTGTAGTTTCTGCCAGAGTTGTTCCATGTAATAATTCTTTGCCTTCTGTTCCAACAGAAAGGATACCCCCATACAAAAGACATGATCAGAAGGCACAAAAGGGTGGGTATGAAGTTTGGTTCCAGAGTAAGGCTGTTTTAATCAGCAAGGAACTTTGGCGATTCACGCTGTAATAGATACAGGTGCATCACGTTGCGGTGGGGACGAAGTCTAAACCAATCTAAGAACGCTTCATTTCCCCCATCTCCAACACCATTGTTCTGGTTCTGACTTAACTTAATTTTAAGGATTATTGGGAAGAATTAAATATGTTGTGTATAAAAGGCAGGCACACAGTGGTAGCTAATATCTGGTAGCTATTATGGCTTACTGCTGCTAAGTCCTCTCTCTGAATAGTACAGCCAGAGAGAAAGAGCTAAACAGACTAAACCAAAAAGCACAAAAGAGAGAAAGCAGACACCAACAGGTCAGGTGCTAGGTGGTTATAATAAGAGATTAGAAAACTGGAAAGAGCCCATATTCATTCCTGCCTCTTCTGTCTAGGAGTTGAGTCTAAGTGTGGGAATGGACAAATCGGAGAGAGCCTTTGCGGAAATTTGAGGAAAATGAAGTTAGCGTTGCTATCGTTTCTGCCTGGGTATCCTGTCCAGGTGTTGTCTGTGGGCGACTACTGCTAAATGCTGACTTTTCCTGAGTGAGCTTTCTTGGGTTCCATCGTGGCTCCGCAGAGCAGGCCAATTCCCAGCATGTGGAGCCAATGCCATCCCAGTCTGGGCTTCCTCGCCTGCCATGCTTTATCCGGGCTGGGACAAGCGAAGTGGTCTTGAGGTGACCCTAAAGCTGTCTGTGCAGGTGTCTGGAGGGGTCTGTTAGTAGCATTCAGGTAGCTTTCCCATTTACCTCTTGTTTCTTGACTGTTTTCCAGCTCCCCACTGTTCCCCGGGAGTGTTGTCACACCCTGATGGGATGCAGAATTCTTCCTGCCAGAGACTGATTAGTTTTTGTTTAGAAGTCAACAGTCTGGGATTGAAGCCACTTCAGAAAGAGGAATTAGGTTGGGAAGAAACAAGTGTTTGTGTGTATATGCCTTGTCCTGTTTAGAAAAAAAAGAACAAACAACAAAAGACAAATCAGCCCTCAAACTTTCCTTTAGCATCAAGAAGAACTCCTGGTGTAGTGAAGCCGAGCATCAAGTGTCTGAAAAGAAAGCTGCTGATAACCAGGGGAGAGTATTCTTACCGACTCTGTAAACACAGTATGCAGCTTACCTCTGTTTGCACATCCAAAATTCATTCCCCTTCCTTCCTTGCAAACAGAATTACCTGCGCCTGGTAACTCACCTTCCTCTACAATGTAAGACATGTGTAATGTTTAATATTTAAAAGGAAAAAGGAGAGAAACTAATACCTTTATCCTCTGGATGAAGGAGAAAAACAGAGAGAGAGACAGAGAAATTCTCCTTGAGTTGACATGAGGGCATTGAATGCTGTCATTGGCAAAATAATGCCACCAACAGATGCCCACGTCCTAATCCTTGGGACCCATGACTGCATTAGTTGACGTGGAAAGGGGAATGAGAGGTGCTCATCAGCTGACCTTAAGCGAGGGAGGTTCTCCTGGATTCCCAGGGTCATGTGACCACGGTGCTCTTCTAAGTGGAAGAGAGGCAAAGAGTGAGCGACAGGACACGAGAAAGACAACCCCATTTGCTGGTTGTCAACATGGAAGAAGGGGCCACAAGCCAAGGGGTGCAGGTGACCCCCAGAAGCTGGGAAAGGCAGGGAAACCAGTGCTTTGCCTTTGCCCCAGAAAGGAGAACAGCCCTGCTGATGCCTTGGTTTTAGCCCGGGAAGACCCGAATGAGAGCAGTTTTAACCGAACTGAGAGTAATAAGTGTGTATTGATTCACAGCACTCAGTGGTAGCTTTTATGGAGATGTCCCCTGACACATTCAGTGTATTCCACACATGGCTTCTTTCCCTCCTCAAGTGCTCCACGCTGGCTGCATCCCAAAGTGCTGGCCTGCTCTGGCTCCTCTGCCTGGAAAGCTCATCCTCCCCTCCACCCATCTCAGCCCCTTCCTTGTCCTTCATGGCTCTGGCTCAAGGTCACCAGCACCAGTGGCCTCCAACCACCTGACGTACGACATGTTCTTTTTCCCGCCCGTTACTTTGGTCTCCTCTATCCTGTTCTTTCCTTCACAGCATGCATTAAAAATTCTAAGTTATATATTATTATTCCCTTGTTTGCTATCTATCTATCTTTGCCACTAGACAGAGACTCACGAAGTTGGGAACCGCGTCTCTTGTCTTCTGATGTGTACCCAGAGCTGACACGGCACCTCCTCCATAGGTGCGCACAAGTATTTGACGGTTTCAAAAGAAACAAAAGTAATTTAAATTAACTTCACAGTAATTTTCTTTCTGAGCTACTGATTTTATGATATTTACCTATCTGTGACTCTGGGCATAACTCTTGTAATGTTAAAAATATTTAATATAAGGTAGGAAACTACCCCCTCATCTAATTTCTAAAATTTGCCTTGCTACTCTTAACGTGCAGACTTTTTTCTTATCAGCTTGATAATCATTCTATTATGTTCTCTAAAAATCATATTGAGATTTTGATTGGTAGTAAAGTCAATATGTGAATTAATTTGGGGAGGAATCCTTATTCTTCCACGGTGCTGCCTTCTCATTACAAGTCACAGTATGCTTCTCTTTTTATTCAAGTATTCTTGTACTCTTTCAGTAAAGTTTTATACTTTCAAATAAAGGTTTTGAATCCTAATGTTTTTACTAGGCTTACTCAGTGGTACTTTCTTTTAAATGTTGCTGCTGTAAACTGATTTTGTTGTTGTTGCTATTACATTTTCTTTTTCTTTTACGTTGATTTATTTGTTTTGAGAGAGAGAGAGAGAGAGAGAGAGAGAGAGAACAAGTGGGGGAGGGGCAGGGAGAGAGAGAATCTCAAGCAGGCTGCACGCTGAGCTTGCAGCCCACACAGGGCTCTGTCTCACGACCACGAGATCGTGACCTAAGCGGAAATCAAGAGTAGGACGCTTAACTAACTGAGCCACCCAGGTGCCCTGCTGTTATGTTTTCTACTAGTTGATTGCCAATATATAGGAAGAGATTTTGGTCTTTCTCCTTTGGTTCAGCTGCATAGTTGAACATTTTTATCAATTCGAAGAGATTATTTTTAATATACTCTGTAGGATTTGGGGAAGGTTGAAGAACACTGGTATATATGAAATGGTTACCATATTGTTTTACGAATAATAAGTCTTCAGTAAGCATTTATTTTTCTTCCTCTCCCTGTCCTCCCTCTCTTCGTCCTTGTCATGACACGAATCTGTTTGTAAATGGTGTGCAGGCATTTTTTCCCCCTGCTTTTGGTACTTACGGTTCTTATTTTGTTTCACATGTTGCTAATTTGCTAGAACTTCAAAAAGAGTTTTAAATAGCAGGGGCTATTAATAATAGTCAGTTTAAAGAAGCATCTTACAATTCCCGGTTTCCCAAAAGAATTTTTTTCCAGGAGTATATTTTTAATTTTATCATATTTTTTTTCTAAGTGTCTTTCTGGATCTTTTGATATGATTCATTATATGTATGTATTTTGGAATAATCTATTGTCCTTAAATTTTTACTTGGTCACAGGGTAATGTATTTTTTAATGTTATATTGATTTGGGTTTGTAAGTATTTTGTTCAGAGTGTTGGCCTCTCTCATATAAGTAAAAGGGCCTAGGTCTTTCTGTCTGTTTTAGGTTTTCATGTTAGAGTGACGTTAACTTCAAAAGGTGAACGGAGAGACTTTGTGACCGCCTCTGGTGTCCTGAGGTCTCTCTGTCTCCTACACTTCAGTCAATGACACGATCATATACCCAGTTATTCAAGCAACTTAGGAGTTACCTTGGTCCATCAAATATAAAATACCATGACTCTTAAACTAGATCATTAGTCTGTGTGCCAGTCAGAAAGGAGGAAAATGAAGCCTGTCGAACTGTGACCCAAAGGCATCTTGTCACTTAGCATTTTTCTTGCATAGCGATTAAAAACTTGTTTAGATCTCTTAGAAACACAGGTTGAAAGAATCCGATGTTAGTGTATGTAACAAATAAGAATGTATGTAAAATAAATGTAAGGATTTCCTCATTTCTTTCCCATCCTGGAGCCACAGTCTCCTGGATCTCCAGACCCCATGTGGTTGTGGTCCACACAACGCCATCATCCAATCAACGGTGGGCAGGTGAGTCATAGCCCACCGTTGTCTCCGGGCGTTTCCCCAGCTCCTGGAGGCCTTCTGCGAGTAGGCTGTGCAGCCCCGGCAACAGCAGCCGCTCTGTGCCTGTGCCAGACACAGTCATTTCAGATGCATGGTGACTCCAGAGGTGGTAAAATTGGAGAAAGATCATGTCTTAGTATGAACGAACCATGCTGTCTGATTTCTCTCTTCCTCACCCTCCACGTCCAAACTGTTAGTGAGCAAGTGCTTTCAATTCTATCTCAAGTAATTTATAGTGTGTAGTTCTCATATCTGCTTATTTCTGTCCGTCCCCACTGTCGCACCCTTGGTGTGGTTGACCGTGAATGTCATCTGGGTGATGCCAACCCTCTAAGGGGCTCCCTGTCCCCGCCGCCCCCCCCCCCCCAGCCCTAAAGTCTCATCTTCACAGGGCACCACAAATTTCCTTAAACTCCTTCCCATGGCCCTCGGGCCACTCCATGTCTGGTCCCTTCGTAAATGCCATATTTTAGTTCCTCAGATATGCCAACCTTCATCTAACTTTCACATATGCCTTTTTCTCAGCCTGAAATGCTTTCCCTCACATTCCTCCCATTCCCTGGGAGTTAGCCTGAATGTCATTTCTTCAGAGACGTCTTCCTGATGTGCCTACTGACCTTTGTGCACTTGCTTTTGATAGGGTCTATTCCCCAAAGCATCTCAGGAATAGTTTGTGGGTAGTATTTTCTCAACGTGTGCATGTCTTTTGATCGTCTCCTGTCATGAATGACAGCGAGGCAGAGGGCATGGCATGGGCCAGAGTTTCTCTCCAACCTCCTCATCTACGTGGTGTGGCTCAGCTTGACAAGGGAAGTGTAACCCCAACCCTGTGGTCTGGAGCTGCCAAGCTGTGAAACACACAGTCCAGTCCACCGGCTGGTCAGTGACTAATTAAGCCGTCTTTCTGAGTAAGTTGAAGTAAGAGATGTGGAGAAGATGGTTATTCTGTGGTTGAGGTTTGATCTGCAAAGCCACATGGAGTTAGCACCAGGCAAGAAAGCACCAACAGGTGGTGGAAGCCAGAGGAGGGGTGGGAGAGAGAAGCAGACCAGCCAGAGGAGCAGGTTGACAGCACGTGTCTTTGAAAAGGAGGCGGGGCGGGACGGAGGCCAAGAAACCCAGAGGCACCGCTGCATCATGGACTTTAATTCTCTTTTTCATCAGAAACAGCAACTTGTTTGAGTTCTACCCCGGACACACACGGTATATGCATATACGTGTGTCCAGGCACATGTCCGCCCGCATAGTCTCCTCTTGTCTGTCTCCTGAACTTCACACGTTTGATATTCAAATATCCTGCAATACATTCTTTAGGAGCTTGGCCAGAGGGGTTTCTCAGGGCCCGTACGTACCCAGCATGCATGTGGTTGGGTCATGCTCTCTCTAGCCTGTTTGATAGTCCTCAGCTAGGAACCCTGCTAGGTCCTGTGAAAACCAGCTCAGGAGACGAAATCATCCTGCCCCTCCTAACTCTCTCTTCTTCACAACTATCACTTTCGAGTGATGCCCACACCACCCCTCCTACTCCTGCCCCTGCCCTCCTGTGTCTTTGTGAGAGACCACACTACCAGAATGCAGGGCCCCTGTGTCCCGCCTTGTCCCAGCCTTTTCCAGGAAGAAGCGTGGCCTCTGATCTGGGTTGGAGTCAAAGGCAGTGATGGCCATGAGCACAATGCCGGAGAGGATTTAGCAGCAGGACCTCCGGAACGAAGGCCTTCCTGGCCTTGGGATGCTGTGGACTCTGCTTCGGAGCTGGAGGCCGACGCCAAGGGCGGACACCGTCTTCCTCTGTCATCGGCAGGCAAAGCCAGCATTGCCAGCTGAAAAGCCAGTGTTTTCCACTGACTTTATTCTTTTCTTCATCTGTGTTGATTCCCTTTGGAGTTAGTGGCCATTCCTCCGATACTGAGAACAGATTCACTCAGGTTAACTGCTGGTCCTGTTGGTTGTTTTGCGAATGTTCTTTTAGTTTTCATCCTTCTACGCATTTTCACGGGTACTTTGGCGGTGACTGCAAGAGCTGTGTCCAGGGCTGCCGCGGGATTATCAGTTAAGCCCCAGGCCCCAGACTCTCCAAAGTGCACCTGATTCCTCGCAGAACCTGGCAAATCTATGCCCTTCGGAATCCAAGTTTAGCCAAGGAATCTGCTCACAATCCTGTGTATTCATTTCACGAGCTGGGAGCCATCCTGAAAGTATGTAGACATTTTAAAATAGTTCTCTCTTATTTAGAAAAAAAAAAGTCTGCTTTCATTTAAAGAATCTCCCTTTTCTTCTTGTTTCATATAAACCAACACAATTGGTTTTGTAATGCAAATGTTTCTTTGTTCTTCCAAGAAATTGTAGAGGATACGATAATCTCAATTTCTAAAATCTTGCATAGCATCAATGCAAAAATTACACTGGACACAGTTCGACATGGAAGGAAGACTTCGTTCAAGTCTCCTGCAACAAAAAGGGGGGCCAGGACTCGGTCTGAGTTGAACTCCCCTGAAACAAAGGCTGGACAGATTTAAGAGCTAGGGTGGGGGTTCCTTGGCCACATGTGTTCGTCAGCTGGGCTTTCCCCAAGGAAAAATGAACGTGCTCAAATCAGAAGGTAGTTTTCCAGCTCAGTCAGGTGCCTCTGACTTTGGCTCTTGTCTTCCCACAGAGCCTGGGGGATGGGGGAGCTATGTTCCTTGATGATGACATTTCAAAGGGACCCAAGTCCCTGAGAAAGGCAGCCCTAGGTTGTAAAACAGACACGAGGCTTTTAAAAAGATTATGTCTCAAAGGGGCATTTGCAATTATAAGTTTTTTTTAAAACGTAAATACTGAACAGGTACCTGGGTGGCTCAGTCAGTTGAGCTTCTGACTCTTGATTTTGGCTCAAGTCATGAGCGTGGAGCCTACTTGGGATTCTCTCTCTTTCAGGGTGCCTGGGTGGCTCAGTTGGTTAAGCATCCGACTCTTTTCTTTTTTTTACATTTATTTATTTTTGGGAGACAGAGACAAAGCATGAGCAGGGGAGGAACAGAGAGAGAGGGAGACACAGAATCTGAAGCAGGCTCTAGGCTCTGAGCTGTCAGCACAGAGCCCGACACAGGGCTTGGACTCAGGAACCATTAAGATCATGACCTGAGGCAAAGTCGGGTGCTTAACCGACTGAGCCACCCAGGCACCCCTAAAAACCTTATTTTTATTTTGCCTTTAAGAGGGCATATAATATAGTGCTTAAAGTAGTTATTACTTGATGTAGAACATGATTATTTTTTAAAAATTCTTTTTAATGTTTATTTTTGAAAGAGAGAGAGAGAGAGAGGTGGGGGGAGGGTCAGAGAGAGAGGGAGACACAGAATCTGAAGCAGGTCCCAGGCTCTGAGCTGTCAGCACAGAGCCCAACATGGGGCTTGAACTCACGAACCACAAGATCATGACCTGAGCCGAGGTCCCCCGCTTAACCGACTGAGCCACCCAGGCACCCGAGCATCCAAGTCTTGATATTGGCTCAGGTCATGATCTCACCATCATGATATTGAGCCCCAGGTTGGACTCTGCATTGACAGTGAGGAGCCTGCTTGGGATTGTCTCTTTCCTTCTCTCCCTCTGCCTTCCTCCATTCGCACAGTTCTCTCTCTGTCTCTCAAAATAAATATAAATAAACTTAAAAAAAAAGATTCTATCTCTCTTCCCTCTACCCTTCTCCCCTGCTTGTGCTCTCTCCCTCTCTCTAAAAAATAAATAAGTAAAGATAATACTCAAGAGGAAAGAGGAGGGCAGGGCAGGGCCTAGAGCTTGGAAGGAGACTGTGTGAAGGCTGGTCAAGCTGAGGGGAACAGCAAGGCCACCTTGGTCAACAGGGAATCAACAAATGAAAGGGCTGAGAGATGATGGCGAATTCCCCACTTTGGGGTATGTGTGGGCATGTGCGTGAGTGTATGTGTGTTTTCCCCCTGAGCCACAACAGCCACCCGGCTTGTAGATCTGTGGGACGCTTCTCTCTGTGGCACTGCCCCTGGGCACTTTGTGCTCCGGGTGTCAGGTAACAAAGCCTCGGGTGGCCCTTTGGGCTGAAGACAGGAGAGCTGGGACACGAGGAGATGCTTCAGAGCCCAAACCTAGTCTTGGCTCAGTGGCTGTCCGTCAGGGCTATTCCTAGGGCCACTGAGGGGTGAGCGGCCTCATGGGGAAGGCGCTGCCAGCTCGCTCTGTGCTGTGCCTTCTGTGCTGTGCGTGTCACCTGCTCAGAGCTCCAGCTCCACGGCTCTTCCAGAAGCCCTGACCTCTGGGTCTCCTCCCAGATGCGCGTCGGGCGAGCTGGGGCACGCGGATTTCCCCGGGTAGCTTCTGCAGGTGCGGGGGGGGACCGTGGTGCCCGGGCTGTTAGAAGAAAGGCGACCTGGAAGGGAGGTGACAGGAAATCCATGGAGCTTAGTAGGTCAGTTGTAATTAAGAAGGAGCTTCCCCCTTATCTGTTTTTTCCAGACCATCTCAAACATCTTCCTGAGAATAAACAGACCTTATCTGTAATACAATCTGACAGGCTGTTAATACACAGAGAGTGTGATGTGATATCAGTCGGGAAGGAGGTTTGCAGTTGACAAGAGTCTCTTTTTTCCCAAAGCCACTTTCTGTTCTGCGACCCAGGATCCCTCCAGTCACACAAAGGCAGCTGCTCCTTAAGGGGAAGTGAGCCAGCTCTGCTGTGCCCTCATCTGGAGGGTCTGTGCAGTTAGGCTGTTGTGGTGGCCTGGGGACAGGGGACCTGGGCGGCCATGAGGGAACCCCCTGATTGCACGGAGCCTGTTCCTGTTCCGAGGAAGGCAGGCTCCCGAAGACTGAGAAGAGGCTCTAATGTCTGTCGGGATTTCCTTGGGCCGGAGGCCCGGTTGGTGGGAGCACAGCCCTGGTCTGTGTGTGAATCACCACCCCCCCCCCCACCGGGGTGGCCCTGGCCCCCCTCTCCTCCTTACAGCAGAGTGCCCCCCCCCACTTCCTGCAGCCTGGAAGCCTGGGTGTGGGACTCACCTTCCACATGGGACAATTGTGGTTTCCCAAGGCTCCCTGCTCACTTCTGTTGTCCCCCGTGTATTACAAGTAGATGTCCTGGGTGCACCCCTTTCTTGTGGTATTGAGAACCCCAGATGCCCCTGTATCACTACCTGAAGAGTCACCTTTAGAGCCCAAGAAGGGGGTCCTTGCTGGTGCTTCAAGAAAGAAAAGTTTTCTGATGTCTTGTGCAAGATGGTGATTTCTGTGGCTCTTCTAAAGCCAGCTGGAATCTTACCTCCTGATGGAGATGGTATCGCCGTGGTCCCACCCGTCAGATCTAGATCCCCCGGGAGGCTTTCATTTATATGTTGGCACTAACCACGTGTCCTCTCTTAGGGGGGTGTGTGTGCCTCTAAATCCTGAACCCACAGAAATTGGGGACTGTGTCTTAATTTTCTTCATATGCTTTAACATAGTGAGTGTTTAATAAGCAAGCATTGAATTATTGTTCAACGGAGTTTACAGTCTTCCTGGCTCTGAAGCGAAAAATCACGCTAGCTATATTCCTTGTGGAACCTTCTTCCCAGAGTAACACTTCCTCCTAGGCCATTGCTCCAGGGTGTTGCTGGTGAAGCTTGTGCGCAGGAGGAGGTAAGACCCTGGAGGGATTCTTCTTGTTTACTTTAGCGAGAGTATTAATTCCCAACATGACATACAAACCTATCGTAAGAGTTACTATTGAAAAGATACAAGGGTGTTGTCAAAAGTCGATTTTAGGGGAGCGGCTCTGTGGACGGTGATGCTGGTGGAGAGGGGGCTGCTGTGATCCAGGTCACAGATGTTGGTGGCCTGAACCTGGGTGGTAGCAGCCGGGAGGAGAGGTTGTTAGGGAGCAACCAGCTCGGTTTGTTCCTGGAGGAGAGGAAGTGAGTTCTCCCTCCTACCACAAGTGCTTCTGCAACCGGGTTGATGGCGGGACCACCTGCTAAGCCACGAAACGTGGGAGGAGAAAACTTGGGGGCTGGAATATTTGAGTTTTTGACTCTTGATTTAAAGATACCGTGAGACATCCCGGTGGAAAAGTACTTCTCTTCTTGGGCGGGTGTCTGGAAGCTTCAGGACAAAGCCTGGCTGACGACAGACGTGTGTGTGAGTCACCAGCATCTATATGCAAAGAGCCCTTGATGAGGGAGGTCTGGTTCTATGTCAAAGGTTTCATTCACTAGTCAACTGAAAAATAAGAAAAATGAACATAACTTATTAACATTTAATAAAGCTAATTTAAAAGAATGTGCTTTATTCTACGATCAGGACCTTCCCTAATACTTGTTATTAAAATGTCTTGGAAAAACTAAAACCTGGTATTCATATTTTGGCTCCCTAGGGATTATAGTTTGATTTTCTGTTTCATCCTATGGGAAATTAGTAGGCATGTATGGAGGGTTTAAAGCAGGGAGTGGCAGAGAGCCTGGGTGGTTCAGTTGGGTTGAGCGAGTGTCTGACCTCAGCTCAGGTCATGATTTCAGGGTTCGTGGGTTCGAGCCCCGTATCGGGCTCTGTGCTGACCGCTCGGAGCCTGGACCCTGCTTCGGATTCTGTGTCTCCCTCTCTCTCTGCCCCTCCCTTGCTCACGCTGTCTCTTTCTCTCTCTTTCTCCCTCTCAAAAATAAACATTAAAAAAATTTTTTTTTAAAAATAAGGCAAGGAGTGGCATGACATATAAAGCATATGCGAGTGGAGATTCTACCCACTATCCCCCACTGGAACCCACCAGATTACCAGGTTAATTCGTACGGCAGAGAGATTAATTTTAGGTTTTCCTTGCAGACACGGTCCTTCACCTGGCCCCAAGCTGCTCAGTCCGCACCTGTTACCACTATGGCGGGCTTGAAGCAGATAGAAGCGCTTAGGTCATTTTTGGTTGTGACAAACGTAGGTGCCAGAGCCAATCTTCTGCTGAGTTAGATCTGACACACCTTAGAGGAAAATCTATTTGGAAACGTAAAACACGGTTTTAATTCAATTAATTACATTGTATTAGACGCGATTATCTTCTCCTTTGACTAACAGTGTTCCAACATCTGCACCAATGTGGGGTCGCTAACTCTGGAAACGGCAGACATTGTTTCTATCGTTTCCAAAATGTATGGCACTAAAAGTAGCTTGGAAGTTTCCAGAATTTTCTTCTGCGGTTCATTCATTCCCAATGCATGGGTACACCCCTAAAATGAGCGGGGGCGGTCTTTCCGTGCTTTGCCCCTGAAGTCTGGCGGGTCTGCTACCAGGTTCCTCTGGGCCCTTGGTCACCTGGGGAAGCGATGTGCTGTTTGTGAAGGCGTTTTCCGGAGAAAGTGCACTTATCACCATAAATTCAGTTTTACATGACTCCTATAGCAAGAAATTTAAATAGCTGCTTTCTCCTCATGATCCTTTCTGTTTTCCTGCTGATGCTTTGCACAGTCTGTTGATTACAAGGAGCTTGTTCCTAAAATAAGACGCTAAACCACTGAATGGCAAAGGAACACATTGAACAAAAGTCCTCGTAAATCCTGTATGAGTTTAGCGAATGCCTGCTCCAGTTTAACATGGAGACAGACAGAATGACAAATTAGATGCCAAGTAGGCAGAGACATATTCTGATACCAAATGGTCCAAGTGCTGGCGACATTTTCCTAGTGTTTCTGTAATCCTTAATGTTAGGAGGATTCTATCAATTTTTACTGCAAATTAAAGGGCAACAGGGCACCGATCAGTGTTTCCCTGGTGGAAAAATGGGGTCACAGGTTGTACTTCCAGTAATACACGAAGGTGACATGGGCCAGCCCAGAATGTCAGCCACATTTCAGCATATACGGGAATACTCCATTCAAATGACTTTGATGACATCTAGCCTACTCCACACTAGATACTATGGGGATTGTTGAGCTTATGTTGGTGAATGGGAAACTTTTCTTACCTTGAAGAAAGAGAATTTTTGCTAGTGGAAATGAGCAAGATAGAATTGGGCGTAGCATATTGTGAAATGTCCCAAACTTGCTGAATATAAGCAAATATGAAGGAGGGGCTATTTTCTTTTCCTGGGGCCAAAACATCTGACTTGAGCTTCTAAGTTCGTATAGAGGGAGCCAGGACATAAGAGTCATGGCAGGCAAAGGAAACAGCAGCCTGAGTTTTCTGGTCCACATAAAAAGATTCGGAAAATGTCTCACACTGTAACATATCATTTGAAGAAAGGATTCCACTGCTAATAAAACCACTGATTTAGGGGAACTCGGTACTTTCCAGACTTGGATGGAGTGAATAAAAAGGACTTTCTCTGTGATCTGGTTATCATTTCTTCCAATATTGAAGAGAGAGGGAAAGACTAAATAAGAATCTGTCCTGACACATGGACTAAGAATTCTATAACTCAGGGTTTAGAGCAGCAGTTTGAATTCCCTGCAACTGTCACAATCTCAGAAAGTGCAATCAAGCTAAATTTGGTCTTGAGACTCTCTGCTAGTCTTATATTTCAGGCAGAAAAAATGCGGTGCAGATAAAGACAGAAGTAGTAAAAACGTATTTTGGAATTTACGTAGAGGCATATTTAGTTTTCTGGCAAGTAGTGTTGGGTTTAACTGCTCTGTTTATCACTAAATATTTAAATCAATGTTGTATGTCTCTGAGCAGATGTGACAAATCTGTGGTGAGTACAAGAGAATGTCTTTTATTGCATTGTAACAAATCCAAGGGGTGATGGTCCAGGTACGTCGGCTCTGGCTTGGGGTAAAGTGCGAGGACGGTGTGATACGGTGAGAGTGTGACACGATACAGGGGAGAGACACAGCACAGGAGCCAGAGTCAGACAGCCCTGGTTGGGGCTTCTGAACCAGCCACTTACCAAAAACACATCTAACCAGCGAGCACGACTCAGAGATCACCTTGTAAGTGGATGCCTTGTTAAGATGCCGTAAGCATTAAGTGAGATTGTAGGAGAAATGAGTTTGTCTCTTTGCCTTGGCGGGAAGCAGTCTGAAATGAAGCGTATAACATATTTCTGGTTGATTAGCAAACAAGAAGATATAAAGAATAATTAAATAGGGGCGCCTGGGTGGCTCAGTTGGTTGGGCGTCCGACTTCGGCTCAGGTCATGATCTCACAGTTTGTGGGTTCGGGCCCCGCATCAAGCTCTGTGCTGATAGCTCAGAGCCTGGAGCCTGCTTTGGATTCTGTGTCTCCCTCTCTCTGTCTGCCCCTCCCCTGCTCACGCTCTGTCTCTCTCTCTCAAAAATAAATAATAAACATTAAAAAAAAATTTTTTTTAATAATGAATAATTAAAT
Organism: Panthera tigris; assembly: GCF_018350195.1. Lineage (NCBI taxonomy): Eukaryota > Metazoa > Chordata > Mammalia > Carnivora > Felidae > Panthera > Panthera tigris. The sequence goes on along the minus strand of NC_056671.1, from coordinate 88,801,558 downwards.
AAACCCTTTAGGAGCAAATTGTGCTTGATTATATTATTTTCTGAAGATGCTCAGTTCTCTTCCCTCAAGGCGGAGGACTATGCTTCTCTGCCACAGGGATGTTGGCCTGGTCATGGAACTTGTTCTGGAACGTGCATGACTGTGAAAAATGATGGATGGAGCAGAGGCTTTAAATGTACTTGTGTGGTTCGGTTTGTTGTTTTTTTTCCTCCTGTTTTCTGCATGCAAAGATCATGTCCTAGGTATCTTCCTCTCTCTCACCCTGGATTGTGGAATGGGGCAGACAGAAAACAGGCCTGAACTCTGCTCGTACCCTGGAGTGTGGCCTCTAGCCGAACCACAAAGCCACAAGTGAGAAATAAATGTTTATTGTTGTAAACCACGGAGATTTGGGAGATATTTGTTACTGCATCAAAAGCTGGCTAATACACCTAACGTATCTTTTATGTTGTCACATGGAAAGAAATGGTTTTAGGGTAGAGAAGCATAAGAAAAAGATTATAAACCGTGAACCCCTGAAATTTAACTTATTACAATTCTAGTCATCCCCCAGTGGGAGCAAATCCATGGGTCTGCTGGCATAAAGACTTTAATAAGCTCATTTTAAAGTAGGCATTTCCATTGGATCCGGGCAAATATTTATAAAAAGTTGCAAGTTTGTGAAACCAGAAGTTCCTGGGGCTGGAAGCACAACACCTTTATCAACGCACTCACTTGGGATACTGTAGAATGATTTGGATATTAAAATGTCTATTCCTGAAATATGAGATTGATTTCCATACCTTGTCATATGGTTATCAAAACATAGCATCATTTTAAAAGTCTTGGTCCTTAAAAGTCAAAAGATCAGATTTTTATTCTTATAACATGTCAGCTCTGTGTGGGCTGGTGTATTTGTACTTTGTTTTCTGTTTTCATATATGTTTCTTCTTATCTTACATAAAAAATTCAGTAGAGTTGTAGTATGATTTGCTATGCACTTGTTGACTATGGAATTATATTACCTTTAAATTTGTTACAGCATGAGTAGAACATTCTGTCTGTCCCATCTAAGAGCAAGGATGATACCAAGAGATGTATTAAGAGGTGTTACCCTTCATTTCCTTTTCCTCCTCACTAGAGATGGGAGGTAATTAAAAAAGAAAGACGTTTTCCTCCCTATCTTATATATCACATTCCCATTTCTCTTTCTGTGTAGAGATCATGGCACATTTCATACTCTGTGAGAATGTGTCCGAAGACAAGGCTGGCTATAGCTTTCGAGAAGTCATGTGACAATTTTGTGGCAGGTCCTACGATGCGCCTACGCAGAGGCAGTAAGCATCCTCATCCATCCATATGCTTCTTGAGTACCCACTCTGCCCGTGGAATTATACCGGAGTACTTGAATGCTGGTAAACCAAGTGAAAAGGATGCTTTCTCACCTTCTGTGATGGATGCGCTGATGAAAGGTTTAGCATAATTATGAGTTAGTCTACAGAACTGAGGCCCAATTGTGAGATCCCTTTTAAATGCAAAGGACAAACACCTCCAACGTGAAATCAGGTTACATTTCTCACTCTGGTACTAACTAATGATTCTGTTTCAGTTTTATTTTATGCTGTAAAAATTTTTAATACCATTTATTATTTTTGAGAGGAAGAGACAGAACATGAGCAGGGGAGGAACAGAGAGAGAGAGAGAGAGAAAATTCGAAACAGGCTCCAGGCTCTGAGCTGTCCACATGGAGCCCGATGCGGGGCCCGAACCCACGGACTGTGAGATCATGACCTGAGCCAAAGTCAGATGCTCACCCGACGGAGCCACCAAGGCACCCCTGTCTCAGTTTTTTAATATCAAGAATTTGGGTTCTTTTGGCAATTATCTTATGTATGTGATTTCTTTTTTTTCCTTTTTTTCTTTTTTCTTTTACTTAGGTGAATTTTTAAATCTAGACGAATAAACACCAACACAGTATGGAAAGAGAAGTAGGATTATTGGGATCTAATTTGGGAAGCAAGCACGTAAAAGAATCATTCATAAGATGCTGGGTGAAGTGCAGCTCCCACCCAGGTAAGAGGCAATATACCGAAGCAGAGAACCGCGCTCCTAGCAGGTGGCTTGTGGAGAGAGGAATCAGCGAGCATTCTGGGCCCGGGTGCCACTGATAGTTCTGAGGCTCCAGCGCAGGCCAGTGAGGAAGCCCTGGTGCGACAGCATCCTGATTCAGTTCATCTCTGAGAACGGAGAGTTGGGAGAACTTGAACCACAGAAAGCCATTTTACACGTCTTTTGTTCCAACTGTCTTTGTAAACTCATATGTAAATCAAATCACCGCGAAGAAATGGACCCCCTTTTGTAGCGGCGTATGTTTGAGACATTTTGGTGTTCTGGTCCACTGGCATGTCCTCTCCTGACAGGTCACAATAATGCTTTTCAAAATAATACCTGGTAGGTACGTGTCAGTTTGTGATAGTCGGGGTGTACTCAAGTCCATTCACTCCTTTGGTCTTTGCGGCTAGCATGCCTTATTTGAATATTCATTCAGCAAACATAGGCTGTGCGTTTGTCATGCGACATAAATATAAAAAGAGACATAGTCTCAGCCTCCACCAAATGTTCAGCTTCATGGTCAAAATTCACAACACTAGTATACGACAGACACAAATCTTAGAAATCAAAAACGTTTAACAGAGACACTAAATAAAATCTTGCAGACTTAAGCAGGCAGTGAATATTATAACTTAGGTTAAAACGTTGACTCTTGATTGAGTACTTTCACTAAGATAGCCTAGTGTTAATACCATGTTTTTTAAAAATATAAAATGTATGTTTTGAAGAATATACTTTTGACAAAGAATAAATTTGTTTTCAATGCCACTTAGTTATTTTAGGGGGGGGAGTAAAAAACAAAAACAAAAACAAAACCCTTTTGTCAATGAACCTTCATGAGCCAAGGCCAAAACAAAGATGTAACAGTGAAAAGCTGTCTTTGCCTCTGGTCAGAAAGAAGGAGACTGAGTACTGACCAGAGACCTTTAATGGGGAACAACATGACTGCAGCATTAACCAGGGGGCTAGTGTGCAGTTCGGGACCACAGTGACCCCTCTGTGTGTCTTGCCCTTCATGTGATAGTTAGAACTCACATTCGGGACTTGAAAGCTGGGGTCAGCTCTTAGAGTCTGGGATCTTAGGAAAGTGTCTTAAGCGTCGTAAGCTTGTTTTATTGATTGCCCTTTGATGTCGTGCCAGATCCCAGTAAGGAACAGAAAGTAAACCAAGTCAGTGATTCAATGTTGCCATGATTGAGGGTATAATAATAAGGCATCTAGAAAGTAGCACAACTTGGCGGCATTTTGGAAACTCTTGTAAGAACAACTGATTAGGGGAACAACATCAAATACCCAGTTATCCAAGGATACAGGTGCCCGTGGGCCTATGATACTGCAATTCATTTTGATTGCCTTGAATAGTGAGGCTAGCTTAATATATTGACATTAATTAAAAAAACAAAAACAAAAAAATATAGACCGGGTATACAGCCAAACATGTCTAAGAGTTACAATTTCAAGCTTAAAAATTTTTCTTAGAAATATCCATGCTAGGGGCACCTGGGTGGCTCAGTCGGTTAAGCGTCTGACTTCGGCTCGGGTCACGATCTCACAGTTTGTGGGTTCGAGCCCTGCGTTGGGTTCTGTGCTGACAGCTCAGGGCCTGGAGCCTGCTTCGGAGTCTGGGTCTCCCCTTCTCTCTTCCCCTTCTATGCTCACGCTCTGTCTCTTTCTGTTTCTCAGTAATAAATAAATGTTAAAAAAAAAAGAAATATCCATGCTAAATTCTGTCTAATTTGTGCTACTTAAGCAGCATTTACTAAATCATTCACAGGCAGACCAAAAACTGATTTTCACCTGGTAACAGAAAAGTACATTGAGCTCAGTCCACAGTCAGAGTGGCTTTTTTGTTGACGTCAGATCTGCTAGAGGAAAAAGGAAATCTCTGAAAATACAAGAATCTTGGTTGCTTCTTGGTCCTGGAGATTTTCGAGGTCTGATCCAACCTCAGTCTTCCATACACCCACCACTAAGGTCTTCACCCTGCTTTCAAGCAGCCGAGACAACTCGGCAAAATGGTCCTGCAGCGAATAAATCCATTGTCATTGTTGCATTTGTGGTGTCTTTCCACTCAGCACGAGTAGGCGGCCATGCTGACCTTGTGCACCATGGTTTCAGCAGCACGGAATCTAATGCTTGGCACAGGAAGCAGTTATAACTGTTACTGAACATTATCCATGCCACTTTCTCTATTGTCTTTATTCCCAACAATGCTGGTTTGCGTGAATTCTCCTTTTCTTAATTTCCGGCAGACAACTCTTAGCATCTGTTACACCGTCCGGGTCAGGCCATCACACTGGTGATACATCCGTTCGCCGCTTGTGACCTCAGTTTCTTTCCCTTCTTTCCCTTCTTTCCTCTTAGAGGCCTCCCCTCCTCTTTAGAGCTAACCCGTTGTCGGAGCAAATGCAGACTTAACTAAGAGGCTAATACTCTGCTGAAAATATGAGGAGAGATTTACTGCTTCTCGTTTTTAGAGCTTTTACCGTAGAAAACTCGTAAGCAGTTTTCCTGTCTCTTTACAATGTATGGAGATCTTTTTAAAAAGTGGGTGGTGTAGTCAGTTAAGTGTCTGACTCTTGGTTTCAGCTCAAGACATGATCTCATGGTTTGTGAGTTTGAGCCCTGCATCCGGCTCTGTGCTGCTGGTGTGCAACCTGCTTGGGATTCTCTCTGCCCCTCCCCTGCTCTCTCTCTCTCTTTCAAAATAAATAAATACACTTAAAAAAAAACAAACCCAACCATAGGAGATAAATGGTATTATGGAAAGAAACAAACAAACAAACAACAAACAACTAAGCAAGACTCCAGCCAGCTTCACGACCCAGGACTGTATTTCTCAAAGACCCGGAAATCACTCTTCCGAAATGCAGCCATCTCCCGGTGTCTGTGGGAGGGTAGGAGCCTAACTTTGGTGGGCTTCTTGCTCCAAGTTGCCAAACGACCTCCTGTTATGAAGATAGGAAGACAGGAGAAGTTTCTTTTTCCTCTGCACAAAGCCAGTTAGCCAACGCGGACAGTCACCCCCATTACCAGGTGAATCTAGGATGAGCTGTTTGTGACCACGGTGTGTCGCATCCTCTCCCCGGAGGACTAGTCAGTGTTTCGCTCGAGAACATATACGCAATGGGCTGTATCTGCTTGGATATACAAAGGTGGGATTTCTTTCATCTTTGCAATTTCCAGGGAGATATCTGTGATGCATATAATGTTCTGCCTTAATACTCACTCAATAATAAAATTGTTTTCTTTCTCTTCTACCTTTGTGGAGAGGTTCCGAGCTTGTTGAAAGGTTTTATTCTTAATTCTATTTCCCCGACATGTATGCCATTGAGCCTATCAGCAACCTCCTAGCAGGCATCTACTTTATGCCCGATAAATGCTACTTATATTAATACCTGACTTAATTTTTACAATTTATTGAAGCAGGTTTTCAGAAACCACGACTTTACACTTGAAGAAACTGGGACGTTAAAAAACACATTAAGTAGTTTGTCTAAAGCCCGTTAGCTTTAACTGGCAAAACCACAGTTTGAAATCCCTGCTGACCATAAACTTGTGCTTTTCAGCACTACATTCTATTTCTGCAGTTCTCTTTCTTGAGCCTTCGGTGCCTGCTTTTCAAAGGCTGAGGTGTAGACTTACCTATAGAACCTGAGAGAGACTGGAGCTCTTCAGAGTCACAGAGGCTACCAGCCTGGGATGTGGGAGGCACATGACTGGGGCCCGAGGTCCCTGTTGGAACTTCCTAAGCAGGTGGGAGCGGAGGGTGGGTGTGTGTGATTAGACACCAGATGCTGTGGTCAACAATTTCTATCATTAGTTCTCACAGGAGAGTGATGAGAAGGAAGCTGCTATTATCCTCATTTTGAATATGTATGCGTTAGGCTTGTTACAGAACTCGCAGCAGGTTGACCAGCAGGTATGGAGCAAGCTAACCCACATGTCCTTAAGACTATTAAGGCAACAGCAACAGCAACAGCATTTCCTACCTGGTCATAAGAATTGTATCAGTACTACTTAAAAATACTGAACGATCAGGACATTTCACCGGACAGCCCTGTTTAGTACTTTTGCCAAATGCCCCTTGTGGGTCTCTAGTAAGTAAGTAGAGACGTCGGCTGCAGAGGGTTCTGAGAGATGGGAGGTTGACGGAGTGGGGGTGCACACGGGGTTGTTGGAGCAGGTGGTGTTGACTTCCAATAGAGTGGTCTTTAGAGTGACAGTGGTAGAACCGTCACGAAAAGTAAGGAATCCTTTGGGTCCCTTTCTTAGGTGATGAATTTGGGAGCTTGGAGAGAACTTGTATTAGAAAGAGATGTGAGCGAGGGGTGGCCATGTGGGAAAGATGTTAGACGTGAGATGTCTGCTGACTCTGCAGACCCAACTAGACCCCAAATTCCAAGGTCTCAACCAAAGCAGCTTTCTCCTCTATAATTAATGAGAAGCCCAATGAATTAGCAAGCAACACAGGGTTAGATCCTAGGGCAAAGAAGTGTGTGGTTAAAACAAGGGAAAGCAAAGCAGTTTAGCATAGCCATCGAAGGTGTGTTCCAGAAAATCCATGAGAGGTGAATGAAAACATGTAATTCATGAGCGTTAGCAAGAGTCTTCCTAACAGGAGTGCTGATGCATAGGGGCACTTGTACCCCAATGTTTATAGCAGCACTCTCAACAATAGCCAAATTATGAAAGAACCTAAATGTCCATCAACTGATGAATGGATAAAGAAATTGTGGTTTATATACACAATGGAGTACTACGTGGCAATGAGAAAGAATGAAATATGACCCTTGGTAGCAACGTGGATGGAACTGGAGAGTGTGATGCTAAGTGAAATAAGCCATACAGAGAAAGACAGATACCATATATTTTCACTCTTATGTGGATCCTGAGAAACTTAACAGAAACCCATGGGGCAGGGGAAGGAAAAAAAAAAGAGGTAGATTGGGAAAGAGCCAAAGCATAAGAGACTCTTAAAAACTGAAAACAAACTGAGGGTTGATGGGGGTTGGGAGGGAGGGGAGGGTGGGTGATGGGTATTGAAGAGGGCATCTTTTGGGATGAGCACTGGGTGTTGTATGGAAACCAATTTGACAATAAATTTCATACATTAAAAAAAAAGAGTCTTCCTGGATTTGGAAACAAATGAATTGATAGTGAGTCATGGGATGTTAACACTGAAGTGAACCCTAACAACAAACATCAATTCCAGGTCTCTCGTGTTATAATGAAGCCAAGACCCAGGGTTGGATGCAAGTTTAACTCCCCTAGTTCTGTGTTTGCCTGGACAGCACACTCAGCCAGCGTCCTACAGGCTCTGGGCCCTGCCCAGGCACTTCCCAGGGCTCGGTGCACGAAAGGGTGAAACAGACTGTGGGCTGGTCTTGTCTTACTCATTTTTAATAATAACTTTTCAGGTTAATCAAAGGCACTAACAACTCAACGTTATTTCTCTGTGCATTGATGCCCTACAAATTCAGAGAGCCATGCTTAATGTGGCTTTAGATCCACAGCAACCTCTGCCTTTGTTCTACCTTTGCTTCCCAGTGTAAAGTAATTCTGTGTTCCTTTGATGAATAACAAGGTAAAGCATTTCACCTTCGAGTGAAAAACCGGCACGTAAACAACTTCTCTCTGATTCCTGCTTGGCTTTCTCCCCCTCTGCCTTTGGTTATTTTCCTCAATGAGAGTTCAGTAATATCCCCACATTCCCTCTGCCTTCAGCAATTTTGCTAGCAGTTGTTAGTGGTCACGAATTTATTCCTGCTGCCTGAAACATTTCTTTGCTATTTGCTATTTGAAGATACTGGGGAAAAGATTTTAAAATCATGAAACAGAGCCTACAATAGAAGATAAGACGCAATAGAAAGTTCAACTGTGTAGTGAGCTCAAGTTCAGTATTTGTAATCAGCGAATGGGGAACCCTTTAAGTTGACTAAAATGTAGCCTTGAGCAGCATCACTTAAAATTACTTACTCTAGTGTGAGGAACAGTAATGAAAAGATTGGGCTGCCCTGAATGCACGAGGGGGTGCTGGACCCACACTTTCCTTAAAGAAGAATGCCAAGTAACAGTAGGTTTCCTTGAGGATAATGGCTGAAAATGTACGGAAATTGCTAATAGTTGAGAGTAAAGAGGCATCACTACCCCCCTGAAATGGAAATGCAAACTTTGGAGTTAGCCTGGATTTTAAACTGTTATTTTGGGCTGGGCATACATGATCTAGCCATTTAACCCCTTTTGTAGCATTCTTAAAAATCCATTGGAGTTCTCAAGTTAGGGAAGCACAGAAGTATACAATTACTAACGTTCTGGGAAGGGTTAGCTGGCCGAGGAATCAAAGCCAGTTACTGAACTGAGGATTTTCTCCTGTTGACTCTCCCTCTCTTCTTCCTGGTGTCGATTCTTTGGCATTTATTCTCCACTTGCAAGATGGCGTGGAGAGGGTAGCAGCAGGCTTGAAATGTAAGTGAATTCAGTTTGCAACCTGCTCATGTTTTTGGAAAGCACTTTGCTTATAATTTTGTTCTTACTTGTCATATGATAGGGACTTTGGAAGTGAAAACACCTAGGTAATAAATGTACTTCTATAAATGGGTATAAGATGGCTCTTACTAGGTTATCAGCACCTTGGGGCCAGGGACCATCTCTTGCTGTTATATTTTGTGGCCATTAGAAGACTTCTTTTATGGAACCGGGGCTTGGTCAATCTTTCACAAATTATGGTCCTTTTTTTTAGAAAATTTCCAGAGGACCAAATTATACTTCTTTTGATTTCCAGATTCCCGAAAACACCTAGCTGTCGCATAATTATCAGAATTTTATGGTAGGATCCAATGACCTAATACTGCTTCCCACTACCTCTGTCAAATTTGGTAAAGAGGTTTTTATAGGGTAGGCTTAGTGTCATAATAAACTATCTCCAAATCTCAGTAGTAGTAGTTAATTTCTTGCTCGTGTAACAGGACAATGTGTACATTCAACAAGCAGTCTTCCATGTAGTATATCAAGGACCCGGTCACTTCTGCTTTGTGGCTTCAGGAGCCCCAGTGCCCTGAATCTCTGCATTGGCTGGCAGGTGAGAAAAAGAGGGAGAGTGCGGGATTGTTGCGGGAGGGCCTCATGGGTCAATCTTCAAAGGAGGAACCATCACTTCTGCCCACATTCTCTGCCCAGAGCTATCACATGACTATTCCTGTCTGTAAGACAGACAAGGGCATGCCGGCCAGTTGTGTGCTCAGCCAAAGGAAAGTGGTTTCATGAACACATTGAAGTATCTGCCAGGTTACTGGGGATAAAGAAACAGGAATGGGAAACGGTCACTAGGATTTTCTCAAACCCAAAGAGAAGTAGGAGAGGAAGTCTGTGTGTCTCCTTCATCTTGACTCTCCCTGCTGATGGCTGAGTCCTTCACTAGAGTTGAAGACAGAGGTGGAAGGAAAGTCTGCTAAAGGGGCAGAGAAACAAGGAGGGTTGCTTCTTCTCGAAAGCTGATTCCGCAAACCAGACATTAATGCCACTTCAGTTTGTTCCTCTCCGGCAGGGCTGTGGGTGAGTCATCTCAGTTCATTATTCTTTAAAAATAACTCAGGAGAGGTGGAACAATGGGAGGAAAGTCACCTCTGGCATTTAAGAAACCCATTGGCGTCTGGCTCCCACGGGCTGAGGCGTGGACCCTGGCACTCCAGGAGCGGTGTGCCGTCTTCAAATAGAGACCCAGCTGCATGGGAGGGAGGCTTCTGCCCACATTGACAAAAACCTTTGGCAGATTTTCACAATCCAGCTCTGCGATGCACTTTGCCAAATCTTTTCAAGAAAGGAATAGTTTCTTAATTTTCCTGGAGATACAATGCAAAATTATCAGCATCTTTTAGGTTCCATTTCCTGAATAAATCAGCTGCTTGTCAATTTATTTCTGGCAGAGGGGTAAATGAAAGGGAAGAATCACTTATTCTGCCCTTGAAGAATTAATTTATATACATGGGATCATTCCTAGTCTTGTAAATCTCATCAATGTGGAATTGATTCTTTATCTCCCCCTTTCCCTCCCTCCCTCCCTCCCTCCCTCCCTCCCTCCCTCCTTCCTTCCTTTCTCTCTCCTTCCTTCCTTCCTTCCTTCCTTCCTTCCTTCCTTCCTTCCTCCTTTCCTCCCTCCCTTCCTTCCTCTCTTACTCCCTTCCTCCCTTTCTTTCATTTGTTAAATATCCAGGGACTTTTCTCAGTGCAGGGTAAAAATTAGTGAAGGAAAAAAAAATATTCCTAAAGAGGTACTAGTCGAGTGGGGGTGTTCAATAGAAACATATTATGAGCCACCTAAGTACACTTAACTTCTGCAGTAGCCACATTGAAAAAGAACTTAAACAAAAGAGGTAAAATAAATTACATTATATATTTTATCAAACCATATACATCCTAAAATGTTATCACTGACATAGTCTCTTTATTTGGCATCAAGCCCTCAAAATCTGGTGTATATATACCAGATTTTTTTTTCTAAGTCTTACTAATTTTATTTCTGTCTTAAGTTTTTCTTCTAATCTTTGTTCTTATTGCAGGCCACTTTGAATGAAGAATTCTGAACCTACCCCCAGGTTATATATTGAGATATAAGTGACAGATAACATTGTAGCAGTTTAAAGTATACAACACAATGATTTGATACACTTATGTGTTGCAAAATGATTACCAAATAGGGTTGATTAACCTCCATCACCTCACATAATTATCTGTGTGTGTGTGTGTGTGTATGAAAGTTTAACATCAACTATCTCAGCAAATTTCAAGTATATACTACAGTATTTTTACTATCGTCACCATACTGTAAATTCGATCCTCAGAGATTATTCATCCTCTAACTGAAGGTTTCCCCATCTCCCAAACCCTAGTAACCACTACTCTACTCTCTGTTTCTCTGAGTTTGGCTTTTTCAGATTTCACATATAAGTGAAATCTTACAGTATTTGTCTGACTTATTCCACTTAGAATAATGCCATCCACATTCTCAAAAATGACAGGATTTTCTTCTTTCTCATGGCTGAATAATATATAATAAATTCCATTATACACACACACACACACACACACACACACACACACACTTAGATTGTTTCCATATCTTCACTATGGTGAATAAAGCTGTGAAAAACACAGAGTGTAAATATCAGATTTTTTTTTGAGATTGTTTCACTTCATTTGGACCTATAACCAGAAATGGGATTGCTGCATCGTGTAGTTGTTTTATTTTTATTTTTTTCAGGAAACTCCATATCGTTTTCCATAATGGCCATTCTAATTTACATTCCCACCAATAGCGCACAAAGATTCCTTTTTCTCCTTATCTTCCCTAACACTTGTTATTTCTTGTCCTTTTGCTAATAGCTGTTCTACCAGGTGTAAGGTGATGTCTCATTGTGGATTTGGTTTGCATTTCCTTGATATTAGTCATGTTGAGCATCTTTTCATAAGCCTGTTGGTCATTTATGTCTTCTTTGGAAAAATGTCTGTTCAGGTCCTCTGTCATTTTAAAATCAGATTATTTGTTATTTTGCTACTGAGTTGAATGAGGTCCTTATATATTTTGGATATTAACCTCTTATCATGTAGATGATTTGCCAATATTTTGTTCCATGGAAAGGCTGCCTTTCCATTTTAGATGGTTTCTTGTTTGTGCGTAAGCTTTTTAGTTTGCTCTTTTACCACTTGGCGATAGCATTTGTTTTTCTTTTGTTGCTTGTACTTTTGTGTCATATCCAAAAAATGTCAAGGAATATTTGTCATTTGTTTTCTTCTACTAGCTATGTGGTTTCAGGTCTTATGTTTATCTCTAACCCATTTCAAAGTGATTTTTGGGAGTGGTATATGATTGGAGTTCAGTTTCATTATTCCACCTGTGATTTCAGTTTTCCCATTTATCAGTTTTCTTCACTTAATGAGTAAGCTCCCTTATCAAATATTAGTGGATTATATATATGGGTTTAGTTCTAGGCCTTCAATTCTGTTTCATGGTCTATGCCAGTACCATACTGTTTTGATTACTATAACTTTGTAATATAATTTGAAACCATGAGTATGATGTCTCCAACTCTGTTCTTTCTCAGGATTGCTTTGGCTATTTGGGGTCTTTTGTGGCTCTACACAAAGTTTGAGATTATTTGTTTTTCTATTTCTGTGAAAAATGCCACTGGAATTTTGGTACAAAGTGATTTGAGTCTATAGATGGCTTTAGGTAGTATTGACATTTTAAGAATATTAATTTTTCTGATCTATGCTCAAAATGGATTAGACAATTATAAGACAACAAATTGGACAACCTAGAAAAAAGTGAGTAAAGTCCAAGAAACATACAACCTACCAAAACTAAATCATGAAAAAATAGAAAAACTAAAGGAACCAATAAGTAAGGAGGTTTATTTGTATTTCCATTTATTTGTGTTTTTTTCAATTTCTTCTATCAAAGCCTTAGAGTTTTCAGTGTACAGATCTTTCACATCCTTGGTTAAATTTATTCCTAAATATTTCATTGTTTTTGGTGCTATTATAAGTGGGGTTGTTTTCTTTATTTTTTTTTTTCAGATATTTTATTGTTAGTGTATAGAAACAACTAATTTCCATATGTTGATTTTCTATCCTGAAATTTTGATTAATTCATTGATAAGTTCTTTTTGTAAACTTTATAAAAATTTTTTTAGGTTTATTTTTGAGAGAAAGAGAGAAATACAGACAGACAGAGTGTGAGCATGGGAAAAGCAGAGGGACACACAGAATCCGAAGCAGTCTCTAGGATCTGAGCCGTCAGCACAGACCTGGACATGGGGCTCAAACCCATGAACTGCAAGACCATGACCTAAGCAAAGTTGGACACTTAACCTACTTAGCCACCCAGGAGCCCCAGTGAATTCATTAATAAGTTCTAACAGGTTTGTGTGTGTGTGTGTGTGTGTGGAGTACTTACTATATTCTAAATGTAAAATCATATACAGAGACATTTTTATTTTTTTCTTTTCTGATTTGGATGCCTTTTATTTATTTTTCTTGCCTAATTGAGCTGGCTAGGGCTTCCAATATTGTGTTGAATAAAAATGGACAGTGGGAATCCATGTTTTGTTCCTGATCTTTGAAGAAAAAATTTCAAACTTTCACTATTGAGTCTGAAGTTAGCTGTGGTCTTTTCATATATGGTCTTTATTATGTTGAGGTATGTTCTTCTCTACCTAATTTATTGAGAGTGTTTATCTTGAAGTGGTGTTGAATTTATCAAATGTTTTTTATTCATTTATTGAGCTGGTTATATTATTTTTATTTTTTTTAATGTGGTATATCACATTTATTGATTTGCATATGTTGAAACATCCTTACATCCCCAGGATAATCCCACCTGGTCATGGTATGATCCTTTTAATGTATTATTTATTTTGTTAATATTTTGTTATATTTTTATATCTATATTCATACGGGATTTTAGCCTGTAGTTTTCTTTTAATGTAGTGTTCTTGTCAGGCTTTGATATTAGGGTATAGCTTGCCCCATAAAATGATTTTGGAAGTGTTGCCTCCTATTACATTTTTTTGGAGTAGTTTGAGAATAATTGTGATGAATTCTTCTTTAAATATTTGATAGAATTTACCCATGAAGCTGTCTTGTCCTGGGATTTTATTGTTGTTTTTGGAAAGTTTTTGATTACTGATTAAATCTCCTTACTTCTTATTGGTTTGTTTCGACTTTCTATATATATATATTTTTTCATGATTTAGTTTTGGTAGGTTGTATGTTTCTCGGCCTTCATTAATTTTTCATGATTTAGTTTTGGCAGGTTGTATGTTTCTCGGCCTTCATTATTTTTTTCCCTAGGTTGTCCTATTTGTTGTCTTATAATTGTCAATAATAGTCCCTTATTAACTTTTATATTTCTGTGGTATAAGTTGTAATGTTTCCTCTTTCATTTCTGATTTTATTTAAGTCTTAACCTTTTTTTTTAGTCTAGCTAAAGTTTTGTTTTACCTTTTTTAAAAAAAACAGCTCTTAATTTTGTAGATTTTTTAAATTGTTTTTCTGGTCTCTATTTTATTTATTTTTGCGCTGATCTTTGTTATTTCCTTCCTTTTGGTAACTTTAGTCTGAGTTTGTTTTTATTTTTCTAACTCCTTGAAATATAATGTTAGGTTGTTTGAGATCTTTATTTTTTTCTTAATGTAGGTGTTTACTGCTATAAACGTCCTTCTTAGAACTGCTTTTGCTACATACCATTAGTTTTGGTATGTTTTCATTTTCATTTGTTTCAAGATATTTTTTTTTTTTGATTTACATTTTGATTTCCTCTTGGATCCATTAAGTGTTAATAGATCATTAATATGTTGTTTAATTTCCACATATTTGTTACTTTCCCAGTTTTCTTCCTATTACTGATTTTAGTTTCATAGCACTGTTTTTTGAAAAAAATACTTGGTGCAATTCCAATCTTCTTGTTTTGTGACCTAATATGTATGATATATCCTTGAGAATGTTCCTTGTGCGTTTGAGAAGAATGTGTATTCTCTTGCTGTTGGATGGAGTGTTCTGTAGTTGTCTGTTAGGTCCATTTGGTCTAAAGTGTAGTTCAGGTCCAATGTTTCCTCATTGATTTTCTGTCAGGATGATCTATCAGTCATTGAAAGTGGGTATTGAAGTCCCGTATGATTATTGTATCATTGACTATTTTCCCCTTCAGATCTGTTAGTATTTGCTTAATATATTTAGGTGCTCTGATGTTGGTTATATATGCATTTATGATTTTTATATCCTCTTCATGAACTGACCCTTTCATCATCATATAATGACCATTTTGGTCTCTTGTTACAGCTTTTGAATTAGTCTATTTTGTCTGATATAAATAGGTACCTTTTGGCTTCCACTTGTGTGGTATATCTTTTTCTGTCTCTTCACTTTGAGTGTCTATGTATCCCTACAGTGAAGTGAATTTCTTGTAGGCAACATATAGTTGGGCCTTATTTTTTTGTTCATCCAGCTACTCTATTCTTTTATATTGGAGAATATAATCCATTATATTTAGAGTAATTATTAATAGATACAGACTTACTAATACCATCTTATTAATTGTTTTTTGGCTTTTCTCCCAGCTACTCACTCCTGCCCTCCCTGAATTGTGCAGCTCATGACTCAGTACTCTGGATGGGGAAGAAAGAGAAATATGCTCTTTGTCAGCGTCTCTCACAGCTGGGAAAGCTGGTCACTAACTTACATGCTTATTTTCCTCCATGGGAGAAATCATGGACCGATAATGGCTCTCTTGGCACTGAGCTCCACCTCTTTGGAAGCGGGGTGACATGGGTAAAGTCAAACTATTCATCTTCTCTCCGCAATGCATCCAAACTCAGAAGTTTTTTTGCTATAAACTTGTGCTAGAACTTTTCCACTGCGGTGGATTTACACAAAGGCTCTCTTGTCTGTGGGTGATTGTCAAAGTCATTGTTCTCCAGGGGCTTTTGGACCACATCTGAGAGGGTCTGAGGCAAGTTCACAGGCCACTGCAGAGTGCACAGCTGGGACAAGATTACCAGACACATGTTGGGCAAGGCTTTGCCCGGGTCCCTTGGCCTCCGGTACTGGCTCCCACAATTTTTACAAAGGCAATTTTGCCTGTGGGTGGATGCCGGATTGCTGTTGTTGACAAGGGGATATGATGAGGGGTATCTTAGTCAGCCATCTTGCTGATGTCACCTGGTGTATATTTTACACTGCCATCTTGATTTGGATTAGCCATATGTCAAGTGTCCAGTAGTCACCTGTGGGTAGTGGCTGCCTCTTTGGGGAGTGAAGGTCTAGTGGAAGATATTGATGAATAAGCAGGCACTAAGGTAAACCCTAATAAGGGGGCACCTGGGTGACTTGTCAGTTACGCATCTGACTCTTGGTTTCAGCTCAGGTCATGATCTCACAGTTTGTCAGTTCAAGCCCTGCATTGGGTTCTGTGCTGACAGTGTGGAGCCTGGTTGGGATTTTTCTTTCTCCCTCCCTCTCTGACCCTCCTCTGTTCTCTCTTTTGCTCTAAATAAATAAATAAACTCTAATAAGTACCACAGTCTAAGGTTCAGTGAGGTACAAAAGAGTCATTTGACATAGGTTTAGGGGTCAGAGATGGCTTCCCAGAGGAAGCTGTCAGCTGGGACATTAATGAGAGTTATCAAATGACTTGGTAGAGAGTGCAAGTGGGCAAAGAAGGATGTTCCAGGAAGAAGGCATAGTCTACAGTGGTGAGAGAGTATATCTTCTGTCAAAGAATCAAAAGGTCTGAGTGATTTAGAGAGCAAGGGCAGGAGTTTGGGGTAGAATGGTGAAATTGAAATTGGAGAGATGAACTGTGGCTCTTAAAGCCACATTAAGGACTGGCAGATTCATATCACCCCTTCCTCATTTTAAGTCCATTTCCAGATATTGTTCCAGACTGTTGGAACAAAGACAGACTAGGGGCAGGGAGATAATCAGCAGGCCCTCACAATAGTCAAGGCACAAGTTGAGGAAAGGTAACTTATTTAGGATTGTAGAGGTTGTAAAGAAATATTTAGCAGGTGGAAAAAAGAAAATGGTAGCACCACAAAATCAGTTTCTATTTAGTGAGATAATATTATAAGTGGTTTCTGCATCAGCAGTTCCCTACCCTTCAAAATGAATCATCGAGTTAGCATGTGACCTAGCAGTTGCTCTTTGGGGACATTTATCAGGGGGAAATGGAGACTTATTTTCATGCAGGAAACTGTACACAAATGTTTTTATCTGCTTTATTCATAATGCTCAACACCCCAAATGTCCAATGGGTAAATGGTTATGCAAACCATGGAATACTACTCAGTAATGAAAAGGAATTAACAGTTGATTGGTGCTCTGATGAAATGCAAGGAAATGGTGCTGAATGGAGAAAGTCAGTATCAAAAGGATACATGCCGCATGATTTCACTGATGTAACACTCATGACATAATTTTAGACATAAAGAACAAATTGGCGGTTTCCAGGGGTCAGGGATGGTGGGGGGAAGGGTATGGGTGCAGGGGTAATGAGAAGATGTCTTCTGGTGACAAGAGAAAGTACCTCGATTGTGGTAGTGGTTATACAGGGTGATACATGTCCTAAAAATGCATGGACTTATATATACACATACAAAACAGGAGTGCATGTGTACATGACAAAACCTGAATAAACTCTATGGATTGTACCAATGCCAAGTTCTTGACTTAAGTATTGCACTTTAGATATGCAAGGTGTTCTCAGTGGGGAGGCTGGAGGAAGGACCTCAGTGGGGAGGCTGGAGGAAGGAGGACTTTTTTTGTTTTGCAATCCCCTGTGATTCCATAAGAAACAAATCTCAATAAAATGTTAAAACATGGCTTCTAAAAATTAATGGCGTTGCCTTTGCATTGGTTCCTTTAAGGGAGTCCTAGAAAATGTTTCAGTACTTCTTACCTGAGTGCAATCAGAGAGCTTTCTGCTACTTTCACTGTTTTATCGTCAGGATTTGGTCATCAAGGACCTTTATTGAGTACAGTGGGTGCCGTATGCAGACATAAAACCTGGAGGCCACTTGCACACTCTGGTGCGTGACTGGCTTATGATCAAGCTTGGCTCTACTCCCCTTTAGTCCGAATCTTTGAAATGTACAGCCTGACAATAACTAGTTTTTTCTTTGTTCACCCTATCCCTTTTAAGAGCCTGAGCTTTGTCTAGCATCACCCTGTATAACCACTACCACAATCGAGCTCTGGGTTTTTGTGGGATTCAGATGACTCCTGCTTATGTAGAGACACTGGCCCACAGTGATCCCTGCTAGTACTTGGACTGCCGGTGAATGTTGTCTCTGAACTCTCTTCTCAGGGTGGATTGAAGGGGTGAGGTGGGGATAGAATGTATAAAGGATCCTGGTGCTGAGAGTTTTTCAGTGCACACAATGTGTAAAAGTACTTAGATAGCTTTCAACTTTTCCTACTCAAACCACAGGGTCCATGCTGACAAACCACATTTTCTTTTACTCAGTCTCCACAGCATTGGACGCAGATCACTCTTCCTTCATTCTTGGGACCTTTTCTTTGCTCAGCTCCCAAGGCGCTGCCTTGATTTCTTTCTTCCTCTCGAATGGGTATTCCTCACTTCTCATGCTTCTTGGATGGTCCCATTCCTCTTCCCACTCTCCAAATAGCTGAATCTTCAAAGGCAGCAGTGCCCAGGCCTCTTCTCCAGCTACATTCACTATCTGAATGACCTCATGTGGTCCCATGGCTTGAGACATGATCCATTACCCCAGGGATCACAAATTTATATCTCTGGCCCATCCGCTTCCCACCCCTCCACCCACCTCCAGACTTTGGACAGCTGCCTTAGCATCTCAAAGTCGACATGGCCAGATCAGAACATGAGATTTATTCTTCATCAATCCCTGCTCCACGACCTGATCCTTCTCCACATTTCTCTGCTTTAGAAAGCTGCACTGCCATTAACAGCATTTCCACAGCCCCAATCTTGAAGCCATCTGCTCCCCTCACACAATGTATCCAAGAACCAGCAAAGGCTGTTGGGATTACCTTCAAATATGTTCTAAATGAGGCTTCACCACCTCCATGGCAACACTTCAGTTCAAGGCATGATCATCTCTCATTAGAACTCTGCGGATACCCTACTATAGGCTGATTTGTGTCCCCTCAGAATGTCTACGTGCAAGTCCTAACCCCCAGACCCTCAGGATGTGACTGTATTTGAGGAAAAGACCTTTAAAAAAGTAATTAAGGTAAAATGATGTCATTAGGGTGGGCTTTAATCCAATGTAATTGTCTTATAAGGGGAGAAGATTAGGGCACAGACATCCAGTAAGGATTGATCTTTTTGAAACCTACATTGAATCTTACTCCCTTGCTCAGAAGCCTGCAATGGCTTTTCATCACACTTGGAAAACATTCTGAATTCCTTGCTAGAGCTTGCAAGGCCCTACATGGGCATGTGGGCCCAGCCCTCTGACTCCATCTCAGACCACTGTCATCTTCACCTGCCTGATCAGCCCCACCGGACCTCTGGGTGCTCCTGGAGCACACAGCCCTGCCCATGTTCTTTGTCAGAGCCTTTGCTCTGTGGATCCTCAGCTCTCAGTGCTCCCACAGATGCTCATAGGTCTTGCTGGATCCCCATATCCAGATCTCAGCTCAGAGGCAAACTTCTCCAAATGGACTTCACCAGGCACCCACCTGCTTCCTGGCCCATCTACTTCCTGCTCTGGTTTTTGCTGACTTCATCATAGCTATCACTATCTGTCATTCTATTCGGTAATGATTTGATCTTTTTTCTGTTCTCTCTTTTCCTTTTACCAATGGTTGAACACATAATCCATGAAGGGTCTTCTCTGTCTTGTTCACTGCAGTGTCCTTGTGCTTAAAAAAAATAGGCAAATGCATGAATTCAAAACTGTATGGCTGGATTCCAACCCCTTATTTGACTTTGAAGCAGGTGTTCAATTTTTGGCCATTTTGGAAGGAAAGCTTTATCTTGTATAAATTTGGCTGGTGTCAATATGTTCATCAACATCTTGACAGTTTTATGAATAGGCTGGTTTTTACTCCTATTTGAATTTGTTCTATTATCTCACAGGAGCATTTGTTCACTATTAGGACCTAGTATATTAAATCCTCAAAGTGGATACAGAGATGCATTCCCTGTGACCATGAGCTTGGGAGTCATTTATACAGATTGGAAGGTAGTTAGGGATTCCAGCAACCTGCTTGGCTGTTTGCAGGGGTGAGCATGTTCTTCAGCTACTGAGACGATGGCTTAGAGCGGGAGGTATGGGACAGAAACCAGAGCTTGGGTGCAGGAAGTACAGGCCACAATCTAATTGATACTAGTATCATAAAATGGCAGATTCAATATGAATTTTCTTACATTATAGGTGTAACTATGAAGAAAGTAAATGTATAGGAGTAAATGAAAGCCTCTCTCTCTCTCTCTCTCTCTCTCTCTCTCTCTTTTTCCTTTATGAAGTAATCTTATCACCCCATTATTTATAGACCACTTTATTGCTTTCTTACGGGCTGACTGTGGAAATGGTTCTCTAAGGATGAAGGTAGAAACCTCCGGAATTATAGCCTGTCTACACAATTAGCGTTATGTAATCCTCCAACGGCCTCCCTCTGCCTCCGAGCTCTGAAATAGCAGCACGCAGGAGTGGGTGGTAAAACTGTCTAATAGTTAGCTGTTAGAAGACTGATTTGCATTCATTCTGTTCGCCAAATTATTTTGGGAAAGGAGTCTTAATTGACAGCATCAGTACAAGAAGCCTAAATTTTAGCTCAGTGTACCGGCCACTCCTGCGCCAACCACATCTTGGGCTTTATGGGCCAGGTGGGTCCCCCCCCCCCAGGGGCGGGGATGCACATGCCCCCAAGGGACCTGCCCTTTGTAGACCTCCCTCTGGCTGAACCCTACTGAAGACTTTGCTATGACACCTCCTGTCCATGTGGCTTTATCCTTTAATCATCTGCTTGTCCCATATGTTCCCAGGAAACATGGGGAGTCATATTAAATAGGTAAGTGTATCTCATTGTTGGTTTGTTTATAGTCGCCAACTACTTACAAAAAAGCTCACCCTGGAACAGGAAAGAAGAATCTTTGTGTGTAAACAAATTATTGAAACACACACACACACACACACACACACACACACACACACACTCACCACCCTAGGCATGGTTCACAGGTCTCTATCTTACCCTAGATGTCTGTCTGCTGTAAGTTTGAAGGGTAAACCTTTCCTTCATGAGGGTTTCCCATAATGCTAAAAAAAAAAAAAACCAGTTTCAAATAAGCAAAGGAATTCCTACTTTATATATAGCTCAATAATTAGCAATAACAAAAAACTTTAGCCAAAGAAAGTGACAAAAATAAAATTTGGTACATATAGAGACATATGATTTCTTGGTGTTGTTATCTATAAAAATACAGTGATGTTTAGAATGAGCTTTGGAAAAATAACAATTACACAAATAAAATAGGCTTTAGTATTAATCTACATTGATGTGTTTAACTCATGTATTCCCAAAATAAAGCTTATTTTTTATAGGGTTAGAGAAGATTTAACTGAATTTTTTTGGGTTGATGTCTTCCTTCCATAATTGATCCCTTCTTTACATTGTTAAAACTCTGGCCACTAAAATATGTTTTTCCTAGAATTGTTTTCTGCTACTGCTCAGATAAGCTTTAGGCCGAATTTGCCTCACACCTGCTTGGGATCACTGAATATTTTGCCTCCTACAGAAACAAAAAGCAAGGGTCCTGAGTGGCTCAGTCAGTTAAGCCTCCAACTCTTGGTTTCGGCTCAGCTCATGATCTCCCCGTTCATGAGTTTGAGCCCCACGTCGGGCTCTGTGCTGACAGTGCAGAATCCCTGCTTGAGATTCTCTCTCTCACTCTTTCTCTGTCCCTACCCCACTAGCATTTGTGCTCTCTCTCTCTCTCTCTCTCTCTCAAAACAAATAAATAAATATTTTAAAAAAGAGAAATAAATGGCAAAGGACATGGCTGCCTCTTAAAACCCTTATTTCCTAGAGAGTTTTCCCTATCGAAATTTATGTCAATTGTTTTGGTTTTCCCTTGTTCTAAAGCTTGAGTCTCTAAATTTCTAGCAGATACTTAAATTCATTCCTTGAACCTGTTTTTAATTTTCTAGAAGTTGACTCTTGAAACTGAACTTATAAATGGTTCTCTGTGCCCAGAATGTAACAGTTACAACCCATTTAAACAGAACTTATAAAGATTTTTAAAATGGTTTTCAAAAGTGAATTCGCTCAACCAACATTTATGAGTGCACAGTCCTTACAATTTCTTTAATTTTCAGAATAGCATTTTTAGATTCTGAACAATTTTGCCATCTAAATTGCATTTGCTTTCCTGTTACTGCTTCAGAGAATAGTACCTGTTTTACTTTTGTTCTGAACGACTTTCTCTACTTTGTCATCACCCATAATCTCTAGAGTGTATCCGGCCATTATACGAAGAGTGCCAGAAGAAATGTAAAAGGAGACTGAAAGGCAATGGAAAGTTATTTGATCATTGTACTTCTTTTTATTCTAGCACCTGAATAGAAAAGATGAAGAAATCGAAGCACTGCATTTTTTTTTTCTAGGAAAAACTTAGAAAAGTAATTGTCCTCTACACGAAATCTTTTGTTACTTTTATCCTTCTCTTATTACCAGGAGATATTTTTGGGTGTGATTATCAAAAGTGGTAAAGTATAGGGACAATGAGAGGAAATTCATCTCATAATTATCCTTCGGTAAAAGAGCTTTTTTGCCCACTTGAACCGGAAGAATGAGCAGATAGCGTAGACTGTGAATTCTTTGATGCCATAAAATCGCTCTTCTGGTATAGTTTCCTTTCGCAGTTTCTCGACAATGTCTTAGCAGGAAGCTTACTACTGTATTTGCAGCTGTCCAAACATAACCTTATTTTGTTTCAGTGGAAACAATATGGAATTGAAACAAAAGAAGGCACCCAGAATGTGCTTACTAATATGTATAGAAAATTTTAATTTCGATGAAAAATACTATGTTCTAACTGCAGTGAGAGATCACCTCACAGCTATTAGAATGGATATTATAAAAAAGACAAGAGATAACAAGTGTTCTTGAGGATGTGGAGAGAAGGGAACCCTGTCCACTGTTAAGGAGAATGTAAATTGACACAGCTATTATGGAAAACTCTATGAAAGTTCCTCAAACAATTAAAATAGAACCACCAGGGGATGCAGAAATCCTACTGCTGGTTATATATCCAAAGGAAATGAAACCAGGATCTCAAGAGGTATCTGCACTCCCATGTTTACTAAGCACTGCTCACCATAGCCAAACTGTGGAAATAGGCTGTGTCTGGTGATGGATGAATATATAAAGAAAACGCAGGGGTGCCTGGTGGCTCAGTCAGTTAAGCCTCCGACTTTGGCTCAGGTCATGATCTAACAGTTCCTGAGTTCGAGCCTCATGTCGGGCTCTGTGCTGACAGCTCAGAGCCTGGACCCTGCTTTAGATTCTGTGTCTCCTTCTTTCTGCCCCTCCCCTGATCGTTCTCTCTCTCTCTCTCTCAAAATAAATAAACATTAAAAAAGAAAGAAAATGTGATACACACACACACACACACACACACACTGAAATATTATATATTATTCAGGAATAAAAAGCAAAGGAAATTCTGATATTTGTGACAACATGGATGAATCTGGAGGACATTATACTAAGTGACACAAGAAAGATGACTACCGCATGATCTCACTTATGTGTGGAATCTGTAAAAGTTGAACTCATAGAACCAGAGAGGAAAATATTGTTTGCCAGGGGCTGGGGGTGGGGGAAATGGGGAGATGTTGGTCAAAGGGTACAAATTTTAGTTATAAGTTGAATAAGTTCTGGGGATCTAATGTATAGCATGGTAACTATGGTTAACAATACTGTATGGTATGCTTGAAATTTGCTAGACAGTAAATCATAAATGGTCTCACCACACAAAAAAGGTAATTATGTGAGGTGATGGGTATGTAATTAGCTTGAAAGCAACAATCATTTCCCAATGTATATGTATGGACTTTAAGAAAACAAAACAAAAACATCATGTACCTAAATGTGTACAATTTTATTTGGCAATCATACTTAAAAAAAAAAAAACTAGGAAAAAAGCAATAAAGAAAGAAAACATACAGTTTTGTGACCTGAAACTGTTAAAACAAATTAAGCTGAGAATATTTCTCCAAGAGTACAAATGGGAATTTTTGTATTTAGTTTAAAAATATTGTCGCTAATTTTTATTCATGAAACAGATTTTTAAAATTGAAAATGTACATTGTCCCAGGCATGTTTCTACAGGCTGGTGATACAACAGTAAAGAAACAGTCTTTACATCCATCTAGTGTTAAATCGCATGGAGGAATAGAGCATTGAGAGAGACAGAGGACCGGCAATACACCCTGTGATGGAAGGATACTTCAGAAATCAATGATGGCCAGGTGAGGTTCACAGGCAGGTGAGGTGTTTGGGGAGCATATAGGTAAAACACCGTGCACTGAGGAGGCCCATAGACAGCACAGGCTTTCTTAAGAAATGAAAAGCAGTTGTTGAGGTAAAGGGCAAGAAGGGAGTTGGTGAAGGACACAATGAGCGAAGCCTAGAACCTTCCTGTGACTAGTGGACCATGTGTTTACACTGGAATGTACAATGGGTTGTGGTGGGTGAGGCTAAAAAGGCAGCCATCTTGGACATGAGGGTTGGACGTGAGGGGAGCCATGGATGTGTTTTTACACAAGGGATTTTGTTCACTCTGGAGGCTGTGGAGAGGGGCAAAGAGGTAAGGTGATGGGAAATAATGGAGAATAGAAATGATGAGGATTTTTACTAAGATGTGGTAGTGGGCATGAGAGAGAAATTTGGAAAATGCAGAGAAGGTCAATTGACATGACCCTATGATTGAGGAAAAGAGCGTCAAAACCCTTGTTTCTTACCTATTTATCTATTAGTGAGTTTTAATGGAATATTGAAGAAATTTGAGAAAGCACTATTTTTGCAACATAAAACAATACTTCTGTATTAAGATTACTAGCAATGTTTAGGGCTCTCAGTTCTAGTATGTGGGAAGTATATTGGATTGAAGAGATATTTGGGATTTGGTCTCTGGTCTGCCACTTAATATTTGTGTGATTCTCTTAATTTTATTTATTTACTTTGAGAGAGAGAGACACACACAGAAAGAGAGAGGGAGATGGAGAATCCCCAGCAGGCTCTACACTGTCAGAGAAGTCTGACATAGGGCTTGAACTCAAGTTCGAACCATGAGAGCATGACCTGAGCCAAAATCAAGAGTCGGATGCTCAACCGACTGAGCCACCCAGGCGCCCCTGTGTGATTCTTTATTTTTTTATTTATTTTTTAAAGAAAATATTTTATGTTTATTTATTTTTGAGAGAGTGAGAGAGACAGAGAGTGAGCAGGGGAGGGGCAGAGAGAGGGGGAGACACAGAATCCGAAGCAGGCTCCAGGCTCTGAGCTGTCAGCACAGAGCCCGACGCGGGGCTCGAACTCACAGACCATGAGATCATGACCTGAGCTGAATTCGGTTGCTCAATCAACTGAGCCACCCAGGCGCTCCCCACTGTGTAATTCTTTACTGGCCATTGGGTGCCCATCCATTTTTTTTTTAAATAAAAATAAAGATATCGAGAGGTAGAAATTTGAGAGGACCTGTCAGTTTTAATATTTTCTAACTTTGTGATTATGTTTTTCCCTCCCATGTTTTTTACTCACAGAGTAAAGGGCAAATGTGCTGTTTGCTGAGAGAGTTTAATCAGGAGAGGTATGTCTTGTGAATCAATACAATCCAGAGCACTGATACAAAGAAGCACGTCTACTGTCATCTGTAGCCTTCATGCACGCTGACGGATGGGCAGTCCATCGACCTCTATGTGGGATGGATTGATGCTTTGAGACACCTCAGTTCTTGTTCAGACCAGTCCCTATGACACATATCTGGTCAAATCACACTTTTAATATCATGATGCTCTTTAATCTCTGACAGTAAATGGAAGAGATCTTTTTACAGCCTAAGCAGTAATACAGAAAAATGAGCACAAAATGAAATGGTTGGAACAATAAATGCAAAAACATCCATTTCCCTGCCCCACCCCGGAGTTCTAACTGGTCCCAGATGTTCAGTTTGCTCCCCTAGATAGCTATGTCTGCAGCCCCACAAGTTTCCTAGTGTATGAGGAGGTAGCAAAAGACAATTTGACCATTTCCAATATGTGAGTAGATGGACCTCAATTCCTTCTTAAGAGTGATTCTTGATGACCACTTGCCCTGGGCTAGTGTTGAATTATGGCTCATGTGTGTGTTTCCCAGGGACTGTGCCTGAGATATTCCACTTTGAACACCAAATGCATCTCTTGGAGGACAGCTAGCTCCACATACTCTTCAGAACCAAATTAAAGGGACCGATGAAATCAAGAGTTCCATTCCTGGGCCACCCAGTCAAAGCTGGCTTGCAAAGGAGTATCTTCGAACTGTCTGGGTTGCATTGGGTACCACGCAGCGACCGACGCAATGGAGCGGCCTCCTGCCATCCTTCCTGCCAATGTTTAGCCCACACCTATGCCTCTTCCTTGGGCAGCTTGTGTCCACTTATTAAGACTTCCATTTACAAATGGCCCCGTCATCCCTGACCTTTCTGAGAGATTCCTTCCAAAGAATTACAGGGAGAAGTCTGATTCCCTCTGGATAATCACTGTAATAGACTGCATGCTTGTGTCCTCCTAAAATTTGTATTTTGAAATCTTACCACAGTGTGGGCATTAGAAGGTGGGGCCTTTGGGAAGTGATTAAGGTTAGACGAGGTCATGATGGTGACCCCCCCCCCTTGGTGGGATTGGTGTCCGTATGAGAAGGAAAGAGAGCTGAGCATCCTGTCTCTGCCAGGAGAGGGCACTTGCCAGCCTGGCACTGCCGAAACCCTGATCTCAGACTCACAGCCTCCAGAACCATGAGAAACAAATGTCTATTGCATAAACACCTAGTGTATGGTATTTTGTTACAGCAGCCGGAGCTGATTAAGACAATATCCACACTCAGGGATGCAAGAGACTTTACAGAAGGTCTAAATTCTAGTTCGTAAGTCCCTGCAAAGGAGTATATATAAAACACCGAAGAGAGCCTGGGGTAGCATTTCCCCTCTCCTTTCAGAAATACGAGCTTTCTGAATTCTGATACTCTTCTTATCAATTCCATAAGCTCACATAATATTATACTCCTTAGCCAGTGGCTGCAACTATACTTTTTCAAAGTAGTCTTTTTACGGACATGATAGGGGCCCCTCTCAATTCTCAGTCATATTTTTCTCTATGATAAAAACCCTCACTGGCAGAGAAATCCTTGACTACAAAAAATGATATCTGTCTATGCCCTGCTGCACAACAATGAGACTGGATTTTTCCTCCGTGGCCTATGCAGTCCACTCTCATTACTTTATAGGTCTAATACATTGATAGTGTAGACACCCCGTCTAAGTCTTCCTTTATTTGGAAGGTAAATTAATGTAACCCAGGTGGAGTGAATTCGGGCAGAAATGACAATGGTTTGAGTATAGGTTGATGAATATTCTAGCTCAGCCCTTGGAGTATGGCATGCCAAATGTGACCAGGATGAAAGTAGCAGATTTTATTAAGACTCATCATACTTGGATGAAGAAGGCACCCTTTTCCATGTTGTGTTTTCATTGGGTAGGGGACAATGTGCAGACAGTAAGGGTCCTCCCCACGGCTGCACGGAAAATCACTGGCAAAGCTGCCTCAATGCCATGCACATGGCCTGAGGCCCATGCAGGTCTACACAGCCTCCTCCCATGCTAGGGGCCCATGCTTAGTTTAATGTTCTGCAGCCATTTTCTTGAAATGCTTAATAAGTTCTGAACAGAGGGCCACACACTTCCATTCTTCATAAGTTTTGAGCATTTTGCACACATCATTTGGACTTCATAGTCTGGAATTACAAATTATACCTTACAGCTGAATATTATTAAGAACCTAGTACTATGAGGGGAGAAATGACTTAACATTTTCCAGTTGACAGGTCAAGCCCCGAAAGCAGTGGCTCCAGGGACTTGTAAGAAGGTGGGTGAATTCGTACACATAGTTCCTAAAAAGGAAGGAGACGAGGCGTACCATAAAAAGTTGCTGTAGTGTATGCAAAGGCTTTCTCAACCCTGGCAGTAGTAACCTGAGATTTTTGCCCAAAGTTAGAAACTTTGGAATTCATTTAAAATCATGAACCAGAAGCAGAATTTGCAATGTTTGGGTTTCTGTACTATAAAGTACTATAAATAAATTGGCTGTGCATTTAGGTCTTTGAAACTTTAAGTGCATTTAAATCATAAAGTGTGGGTAGGACTGTTTGAACTGTGCTAATCCAACTTTTATTGTGAATCCAGAGTGAATGAGTTTTAGTTCGTTTTTCTTGAAACCTATGGATTCTTGGTGATCGCAAAGGCGTCATCAAGTTACCGTACATTTAACTCCATTCTTTACTTAACTCCAACATGGCCCAACGTAACCCATTGCTTGACTGATCCGCCTATGTGGTGTCATTCTTTTTGCCAATCTTATACTTTGCTTTGATAGAGTTATTTTAAAAAGCAGAGTATCAATGTGATAACGTCCTATTGCTTAGCGACCATTTGCCTTTTACCTATTTAGTGTCATTTTGTTTTCAGATCGTGGTGCAAGAAAATACCCTCCTTTTATACCCTGTCTTTCTCTACTGCAGTGGTTTTCAATTAGGGGTGAATTCATTCCCCAGGGGGTCTTTGACAATGTCTGGAGGCATTTTTGATTGTCAGAATTGGGGATGCTACTGGCATTTAGTGGATAGAGGACAGGGCTGCTGCTGACCATCTTCTAGGGCCCTGAAAAACTTCCCCAACAAAGAACTCTCTGGCCCCACATTTCAATAGTGCCAAGGTGGAGAATCCCTGTTCTGTAGCTTAGAATCCACCTGCCGTGTTAGTTTCTGCTGTCCTAAATAAGGTGAAAATGGGAATGCTCGTATGTAGCTCAGCTACTTGATTACTGACAAGGCAAGTTGCAGCTAGACTGAGTTATTTTTTAAGGTAAAGAGCCAGGAGTGTTCCCTGCAAAAGGTACCGAGGTGTAGGCACTAGCGTTGTTCTGTACAAGGCAAACTTTGCCTAGATTAGTCTAAAGAGTGAGGCTTTCTTTGGGTCTCAGTCTGTGTTAATACCCTGGCATTCTCTGTAGAAGCATGGTTTGGGAATTTGTTGAGCAAGAGTAGCAGTTTGAAATTGGGTTTGTCTACGTGACCATTGAATTCTGTAAATGTTTGTGGAGCATCACATAGGCCATGGGCATTAGGGTGAGTATTTCAGGAATATAAATATCAGGCGTTGTCCCTACCATCAACAAGGGCAATGGCTGGTCCTCCAGGAGGCAGAGAGAAGCATGGAGGGGAAATATTTTCACCTCCCAAGCAGTTGTGACTTTGGGGGTTTATGTTCATTCCCATT
This sequence comes from Panthera tigris, assembly GCF_018350195.1. Taxonomy (NCBI): domain Eukaryota; kingdom Metazoa; phylum Chordata; class Mammalia; order Carnivora; family Felidae; genus Panthera; species Panthera tigris. The sequence goes on along the minus strand of NC_056671.1, from coordinate 88,772,391 downwards.
TCAGTAATGGTTCAATGGTCCGATTTACAGTAGTAAAGCCAAGTCTCTGGGCTTTGGAGGGACCTGGTTCGAGGCATAAGAACTCCTTTTACATTCAGTAAGCTGGAAGTCACGTCAGCATAGTCATGGTGTGAATGAGTGTAGCTCTGAGAGATTATACAGCCGGGATGTCATTAGGTCTTTTACCAATCAGGGACTGCTGATTTTCTCAGTTCTCCTCTGCTGCTGGGGCACAAGTGGGTAACTTCTCACCATCAACCGGTCATCTAGGTACCGTCACCTTTTCCATAAGATCATGAAATCCGGTGTGAGGGAAGATTGAGCCAAATTTTACAACCCAAGGAAGTGTCGCTTCTGCTGGGCAGTACATAGCTGACATGCTTGATGCAGATGTGTCCCCCACCAGATGCCAATGGAAAATAAGGGTGGCAATGTATCCGAGGTGACTTAAAGAAGGTCTTTGATCAAGTGAGTGTCAGGTGACCTCTGAGCTCTCCCACAGTCCTTGGGTTCCCAATCGGTGCCCTTCTCAGGGCTTTGCTAGGTCTGCTCCCTCAAGTCCAGGGCAGCCGGCCCTCCCTGTTCTTGGGCAACCTTCCCAGAATCGATTTCCGTACTCTTCTGATAAGTTCCCTCCTTCTTTCATTTCAAACTTCAGTTTCTTATTTAGATTCAAGGAAAACCTTCATTCTTCAAAAATTGTCTCTTTTCTTCTCCTTTCCTGTCAAATCTCATCTCCCTTCAACCTGAGCCTGAAACCCAATTTTGTAGATCAGCACTATCCTGTAGCAATTCAGTGCAAACCACATATACATATTTAAAATATTCCGGCGAGCACAGTACATAAATTTAAAAGAAACAAGTGCGGTAAATTTTAGAAATAAACTCTATTTAACTCAATTCATAAAAAATAATGCCACTTAAACAATTGTGTGTTGGGGGTTGTTGTAAATAATAAATATTTAATATTAAGAACACTTATTAAGTGCTGTTATTGCTGATAACATGGTGACAGCTATTGTTTATATTTCCTTTGAGCAAAGTTCCAGGCTTCTCTCTGATCCTTGTATATTTATCCCTGGTCTGGGCAAGGGCCTGCCGGAATTTTGCCATTATGGAGTACATTTCAGAGAGCAGAGAGAATGTGGGATTGAATATGTATAAATAGAAAGATGCATATGTAAAATATCCATGACTTCTTGAGGCTCTGGCATTTCTAGAAATCTTAACATGAAAGTCATACAATTAATATTTTGGATTACAGATAATAATATTTCACATTAGCCAATTTATACACATTCCTTGAAATTAAAATCTAAGCATTATACTAGTTTTGACATTAAATAATTTTACAATAAAAAGAGATTATTTGTAGACATTCTGTCTCACTGATTCAAGTAATACTTTAACCTTGACCAATCGCCATTTCTGAGTACAGAGAGTCTAGAGCACTGTATCACGAGTTTCACTAATATTTTATCTTGATTGAGCTTTTATCAAAACAGGCCTATTAGCTAGATAGTGCTTTAGTAACACCATAAACATTGTGGCTCAAACAACAGAAATTTATTTTCTCCGAGTTCCGGGGGTGGGAAGCCCAGAAAAGGTTGGTTTCTTTTGAGGCCTTTCCACATAGGTTGCAGATTTCTGACGTCTTGCTGTGTCCTCGTGTGGTCTTTCTTCTGTGCAAATGTAGGTCTACATCTTAATTTCTCTTCTGATGAGGACACCAGTCATATTGGACTAGGGCCCACCATAATGCCCTCCTTTTATCTTGATTACTTCTTTAAAAGCCCTGTCTCCAAATGCAATCACAGTGTGAGGAATTGGGGGTTAGCACTTCAACATCTGAATTTTGAGGCCGTGCGGTTTAGCTCATGATGTCTTTTATGAGAGAATATCTTCTGTCTTTACCCATCCACCTTCATTAGCCATTTAGCTGTGAAACCATCGACACAAGTCACCTATCCCTTTCTATTGACCACCTTAGAATTCTGAGGGGTTTGTTCTGACTCTTTCCCCAGACATCTCTCTCTTTGATTAATGTCTACCCTGCAAACACATTTTCCTACCAATCTGACTATGGCTCAGTGAAGAAATTCTCTAAAAAAAAAATTTTTTTTTTTGCTTGGGATATTTTAAAATGTATAACGACACTTTCTACATTTAATTTCATAGACTGGAAAGATGATTTGGTTTTGACTTTTTTGCATTAATTTTAAGATTGAGTATCTCAGAAATCACTTGGACTCTGCTTTTAATTCTCAAACTTGCTTCAAATATGAAAATTGTTTTTCTATGGCCATATAATCAAACTAGTTTTAGACCAAATGACTCTTATTTAAATAATACTCTTGCAGGTATCTTGTGTTCTCAAATCCGTACAGCTGATAAAAGACTGAAGAGTTAATATTTGACCTTTCCCCCTTCCAGTTGCCATGGTCTTCTTTATGTCCTGGGTCAAATCTCTTGTCCTCTGTTTGCTTTTGTGTCTTTTAGGAAAGTTCACATTACACCCAAACTTTCTCTGGCTATGTGTGTATTCACACTGTGTGAAAGGAGGTTCAATGCACCGTGTATAATCCTTATAAGTCTCAGGAAAACTAACTGATTAGCAGTTATTATGTAGAGTTCCTGTTCCTCAGTCTCTGTCTACATAATGTCAAAATGAAATGCTGGGTTGAAATGAGAAAATTTTGTCTATCAGTGATATGGTCTGACTGCATGATACTCCAAGAAAACACTCAATTAAATTTTCTTATGGTGAAGCTAGTATTATTTATAGACTTTTGGGGGGTGGGGAGTGGGAATCTATCCTTAGGTGTTTTTCTGTTACTGGCAAATTTCTATTTTTTCTAATCTGTCCTAAGACTTATGCATGGCTTCTTTGAGTCAGGGGTTGATTTTTTTGTTGTTTGCTCATTTGTGGATGAGCTCTTAAGTAGCTGGCCATTATAGAGTTAGATTTTGGCTCTATAGTGATGTTCTTCTAAACAAGTTCAGTGATATTAACAGTTAGAAACAAGATACACAGGGTTCTTTTTTTATTAGATGTTTGGACTTACCTACGTACGTCAAGTGCCGTGTGGGCAGTTATTAGCCCCCAATTCACACAAGGCTTTGTCTGTGAGAAAGTGATTCCTTACCACTGCCCATTGGGTGATGGCTCCCGCAGCTTCTATTTGGAGGCATCATATGAAGTTGTTCTTCCCAGTCTCATTCCTTGATTCCATGTCCTTCTTGGCTTTTTCACTGGCTCTTTGTTTTGCACGAGACAGTTTGGAGCCATGGTGACTCATAGTTTGAGTAGAACCATCTTTCAAGTGCCATGAGATGACCACTTCTCTGCTAATGTGGTCCGTGCATTTCACAAACCCAACCTGAGTGTGTTTGTTTGGCCAGTCAACGTTAAGTACGGCTTAGGCAATGGTGAGGTATCATTTGAAAACATACATGTTTTATTTTAGAAGGTTCAGGCTGCAGGATAAATAGAAGTTTGATACGAGGAGCACTGCATATGTTTTCAGCTTGCTCTGCATCTGTGCCACAGTGTTGCTGCCCATTTTTTGCCAAGCTTCGTGAAGGACATGTCTGGATCTGGTAGGATGGGGCTTGTCAATTTGATTATATCGAGGAGACCACTGCCTCTCTTGCTTATTGTATGAGAGATTCTTTATTGTTATCTCGTTTTCTGTAATAGTGGTTCACATTTGTTCACAGATGCACTCATTCATCTACACACACGAGTACGCACGTTCGGCACATGCGCATCTGCCTGCTGTGGGGCACTGCATGGGCACCGGCGATCACAAGGCAAGTAACAGAGACCATTCTCAGTGGGCTCACAGTGTACTGGGAGAGAAGCACTTTCAGCCTGCTATACGGGATGATGTGCAATCAGTCCAGCCTGTACCGGTGCCCTAATGAGAACATGTCTCCATGGTGGAGTGGGAGTTAGCCAAATAAAATATGGAGAAAAGGTCTTCTAGGCCATAAAAGCATAAGTGAAGGCACATGACGAGAGACAATCTTGTGCCTTGGAGAATTATGAGCAGTCGGTACTACTGGAGCTTAATCATGAAATAGCGAGAGGGGCTGGTTGTTGATAAGAGACGGATATGGAGAAATAGGCGGCTGGTCGGGTCACCTGGGTGGCTCAGTCGGTTGAGTGTCCGACTTCGGCTCAGGTCATGGTCTTGCAGTTCATGGGTTTGAGCCCCGCTTTGGGCTCTGTGCTAACAAACAGCTCAGAGCCTGGAGCCTGCTTCGGATGCTGTGTGTGTGTCTCTCTCTCCCCCTCCCCTGCTCATGCTCTGTCTCTCTCTGTCTCTCAAAAATAAATAAATGTTAAAAAAAAAAAAAAAAAGAAATAGGTGGCTGGTCGTGGAGGGCACTGATTGCCTTCAAAAAGTGGCTCAGGTTTCCTCCAGTAAGACAGAGGGTCTCATCCCTACCAGGCACAGTCTCTGTGAATTACAACGGATGTTTACAAACACCCCTATTTACTGTGCTGAAATCTGCAGATCCTATAAGCTATCTGCAACCTTAATTTAAAAAATCAATATAACGCTTTTACCATGATGTGAAAAAAATACAAGAAAATTAACTTGTAATAAAGTAATACGTATTTAAGGATGTAAGTCTTTGAATATAACATCATTAAGAAACACGATGAAACTGAGCGGTTTAAATGAAACATGGGATAATAGGACGTGTGACAGCTCCAAACGCAGACTGGTACAGGTGTATCATACCAATGACTCAAATGCCACGAGAACATTGCAGTGACGTGATTTCTTAAAATGTTAAATAACATTTGCTATCTTTCAGAATAAAGCAAAGTGCAAAGTAGATGCATGGCTGGGAAATATCAGCATATACTAAAACAGTAGAAGTACTTTGTGTTTATGGGCAAGATATAGCACATGTCACAAAACATCTGGAACCTCTGGCTTCTGTCCCCATCATTGTGATAGCCAAACATTCACACACACGTTTCCAGACAAGCAAGTGCTGTCTCTATTGAGAAATGGTGTTAGGAGACCATTCTGATTAGATCTGGGTGTAGACGGATAATTCTAGAGTGTTTTGACTTGAGTTTGAGGAACACAAGATAGGAGGCAAGAGGGCCTGTCACTGGGTGACCACAGTGATCCAGGTGAGATATTATGTGGACGGAAGATATTATGTGGAAAGAGGACAGTAGCAGGACAGCAGGAGGGGAAGAAGAGAGGGATTTGGAGAAACTTGATCTTGATGAAATAAATTTATAAGTCTCAGCCACAGACTAGTTGGAAGGGGCAGGAGTTCCCCAGTGTGAGTCCCAGAGTTCTGTCCTAAGAGATGGATCAGCTAGTCTTGGAAACTGAGAAAACGCTAGAAGGGGGGTACCTGGGTGGCTCAGTCGGTTAAGTGTTCAATTCTTGATTTCGGCTCAGGTCATGATCTCATGGTTTGTGAATTCGAGCCCCGCATCAGGCTCTGTGCTGACAGCACAAAGCCTGCTTGGGATTCTCTCTCCCCCTCTCCCCGTCTTTCTCTGTTCCTCCCTTGTTTCTATTTCAAAATAAATAAACTTTAAAAAAAGGAAAACTCTAGAAGAATGGATACAGAGGAAAGATAATAAAATAGTTCTGGCTGACTTTGAGTGCCCACAGATAGGCAGGAGAAGATGTTTTGCAGGTGTGTGTGTGTGTGTGTGTGTGTGTGTGTGTGTATGAATATGTCCAAGATTCAGTGGACAGGTCAAGTTTGGAGATACCGATTTAGAGTCACTGGCATACAGTTGATAACAAAAACTATGAGAGCATTTCCCAGAAAGAGTGTGTGGCATTGGGTTAACAGAAAACCAAGGGTGAAACATATTTTAATGTGTTTTAATCTTTACCAGATTAAAAATCATTTTAAATCTTGATCTCTCCAGAAACAAGATCTTTACTAATTTTGAGTCATTCCAGTCATTTGGATAACCAAAGGAGCGGGGAATCCTATTTCTTTCACATTCACACCATTCCAAGAAACTATTTTTTCTAAGCTGTGCAGTTCGATACTTAGTCAAACAGGCGTCTAGTTTTAAGGGCTCAAAGTTAGCTTAGAGAAATTTGTTCGCGAGTCCCAGGCTGCAGTTGTAAGCAAGACAAGGAGAAATATCACCATCCCCATTTTACAGACAGAGATCTGGATGGTCATTCTGGAGAATGAAGCAATTTGCACATTGCCCAGAAAGTCACCCTTGGTGAGCTCTGACGGTGCTTAATTGAGCCTAGCTTGCATCAGATTGTAACAGTGTTTTATACAGAAGATAAGAGACAAGATGCCACTTCCCAGATCACCAAATGGCTTCATTGCCAAGAGGTCTTCCTGCTACGGAGACATGTCATGTTTGCAGAAATCAGTTTGGAAATGCAGTGTCAAATTTCATTAGCACAAAGACTCCCCTTACCTTTCGGTTAATTCGCCACAATCAGTATTAGCTAGAATGGAGTTTCAGGTTTTCCCTGCAGTGAAAGAGATTCACCTTGTCAAACTGAGTAATTGGAAAAACACTGAAGACAATGGCGTGACCAGTACATTTGAATTCGACACCCTGAGCAGATCACTAACAGGTGTCTCTCTACACAGCAGGTTAGATAACTACCACATCATACCACTGATGAAACATTTCATTTTCTAGGTTCATTCTTCAGTTTTATTTTTTAATTTTTATCTATTTTTTGAGAGAGATTGGGAGACAGAGTGTGAGTGGGGCAGGGGCAGAGAGAGAGAGAGGGAGCCACAGAATCCGAAGTAGGCTCCAGGCTCCCGGCTGTCAGCAGAGAGCCCGATGCGGGGCTTGAACTCACAAGCCGTGAAATCATAACCTGAGCCAAAGTCGTACGCTTAGCCAACCGAGCCAGCCAGGCGTCCCTCGGTTCATTCTTTAGTTTTAGGACAAATATTAACAATTATAAAGGAAGACACACTACCCATTGTAAAGTCATTCAAATCCAGTAACGTCTTCTCTAAATGTTTTCTGCTTGTACCAACATTTGCTCTTACTAAACAAAAATATTATACCTCGCACTTGAAACTACTTCACAGTATTAAAATTTAATAATTTTAAATTATTAAATAATAAAGAAAAAATAAAGAAAAAATTCCAAATGGTCACAGAGAATGACAAAAATGAAGTAAGTCGATTCATTTTCTTAGTCTTTACCATCACTGTGTTGTCTTTCCATATATATCGTTTCAATGCAGCTTCTGCAGAACAGAGAAAACATGAACTGAGTCCGAAGCAACTACACAGTTCAGAGTTGTAGCTCCAACTGCAGCAATGTCATGGAAAAACTGTATAATTGGGAATCCCCCAGACGTGACTTCCACGTAGACCATGATGTCTGTTAAAGAAGTGTGATAAAAATGGGTTAATTTGTAGCTCACGTATTTATTATTAAAATTCGCTAGTAACCACAGCAACCATTTGGCACTTGGGACAACAAAGTATTTCCTTCCCCTGGGGAGGTATAGTTTATCAGTGCCCTTGTTTAGGATGTTTGGTTCATGGTGATGATAAAAAGCAGACAGATTCTAGTCAGTTCGGTTATTCATCCTACATTTATACATTCAATGCTCTTTCCCCCTCTTAGTATCCTAATGTCAGCTGTAATTATATCCAGTAATCCCAGACTTCAAAAATCTGTGTCAACCAATTTACAGTTGGACACCATCTTGTATGATTGTCGTGAACTGAACGCGTGTGTCCACCGGCAGTTCATATGTTGAGATGCTGGCGCCCCCCCCCCCCGCCCCCGGAATGGGATTAGGAGGTGTTAGAGGTACTTAGGACTGGTCATCAGAGAGCTTGCTTCCTCCCTCTGTGCCAGGTGGACACGAGGAGAACGTGGCGGTCTGCAACCTGGAAGGGTTTTTGCCCTGCACCCTGACCTTGGACTTCCCGCTCCAGGACTTCAGGAAATAAATTTCTGTGGCTTATAAGCCACGCAGTCCGTGGTAGTTTGCTATGGTGGCCTGAACTAGGACAGTGTTTTGCTTTGTGTTTTAAATAGAAGCCGCGCCTCAACCTTAACGATGGTGGTGTGAATGGGCCAGTATAACGGTGATACGTGCCTTCTAACAACATGCGTTTAAAATAAGTCTTAATGTGGCCCAAGGAACTAGATTTGGCCTTCCATCTCAGACAATAATAAAGGGTCTAAAGTAATGAAGCTTATGAAGGCTGATGGAGAAAAATAGATGCCACTGGGAATTTGAAACTACAGCCGGCAGTGAGGAAATCGTAATTCGGTCTTTCTCATAAAGTGCTCGATGGGCTAACGTCTAGCATTTTGCCAAAGGCCTTAATCACGGCTAAATGAAATCGAGGATACTCCCTCACCACCTCATCAAAAAGAAATCTGGGCATTTGGATAAGGAAGGTTAAAAACTCAGGCATCATTGTACTCCACAACCATACATGCCAGCCTCGCTTGATTGGCCACGTCCTTATCGGGGCACTGACTGAATAATGGCCCTCTGGTGCGCTGAGGGGTTGGCATCACAACGGTTTCCTCACAGAAGACTCTTAGCCATTATGCAAACACCACCAGGCATCTGGAAATGGCAGCAATGTACCGAAGCAGACCTGTCCCCGTTGGCAGATAAGAAAGACAAGTGGAGGGCTCCAGAATGACCACAGAGCCGTGTCAACCATCTCTTGTCTATTAAACAAATGGCATTATAGAGACGCTAACGTGTTGACCTTGCCCAAATGTTTGTCTGGTTTCAAGCTACTTTTCCTAAAGGTTTATTCTTTAATTTTCTAAACATTTATGTGTGAAGAACATTCTAAATGTGCAGATATCTACCTGCTATGTATGCAAACACGTTATTTGCCTCTGTCAGGGCGTTAGTTTAACCTATCTTGGTTTGGATGAAACAAACAAACAAACAAACAAACAAAAAAAAAAAAAGAAAACTGGAATAAAGACTTTCATGAGTAGTCTGGAATATCCCAGAACCAGACAGTGAGGTGAGGTGGGACCTCATGTAACTTGCCCCCAACACAGTCAAACCGTTGCTTGTCGAAATACAGGTCTTCTGTCACTCTGAAGGCTGCACTTGACCTTAAGAATTTCACAGAATTTGTGTGTCTCATGTAGTGAGAAATCTCCCCCTGCGTTCCTCCCTGATTCCTCTTTGTTTCCAGTGTTTCTTCGGCTCTGACGAAATAAAAATTAAGAAGTTTGAGACCATGACTTACAGCAGCTGTTCAGCCAGAAACACAGAGATAAAGGGCCCCAGAATGGTTGCTTTAAATGAATCTCTACCTTAGAGAAAAAGTATTGACTCTATTTCTGTTTTTCCAGATGGAGAACTAATCAGCTGCTGTGGGAATCAAATCTGACATTTCTACCTCTCAGGAAATTGCAGAAGAATTAGTAGGTGGGATTAGGGTGCAGACATTTGCTACAGACGTTGTCCTCAGCTCATCGCACATATACGCTGGCCTGAATTGGGACCGGGTATCTGAAGTGAAGCCATGTCACCAGAGCTGGCAGTTATGCCTGGTTGCATCTTTCATTATTACTAGACTCTGCCTTTCCATCACCCTGAAAGCATTTATAAGTGATGTTCTGTGCAGGCAAAATAAACCCTATTTTACTGTTGGAAGATCGGGCTCAGATACGTGGAATGATCACTCAAGACACAGACAGAAAGGAGGGCACGAGCTCTAGAGTCAGTTTGGTTCAGTTTTAACTCCACCACGCACCACGTGCGAGACCCAAGGCAAAATATGCAACCACTCTGTGCTTCAGTCCTTCTTTGTGAAAGAACGTCCATGAGAAGACTGAATGGGATAATGTATGCGCCGAGTTAACCATAGCGCCTGACACACGGTAGGCTTTCAGTCTTAACTACTATCATGACTGTTCCCAGGACTAAATGAGAGATTGAAGTACTAAGAGTAACTGATATTATGAAGCTACTATTTTTTGACAGGTAATTTGAGGTAAGTGACTCTGTCACTTGGATGGGAGGCCCTTTTGAATTTAAATGCGATAAATTATTTCGGCTTTTTAGTTTTATGTGATTTTATTGTGGTAAGAATACTTAATATGAGATCTATCCTCTTCACAAATTTTTAACAATTAAAATTTAATTAACTATGGCATTAACTATAGCAGATGTCTAGAACTTACCTTGCAGAACAGAAAAACTCCATTTTGCCCTCCCTAAGACCCTGGTAACCACCATTCCATTCTGTTTCTATGACTTTGACTATTTTATTTATTTATTTTTAAATGTTTTTTAATGTTTTTATTTATTTTGGAGACAGAGAGAGACAGAACATGAACAGGGGAGGGGCAGAGAGGGGGTGGGGAGACAGAGAATCGGAAGCAGGCTCCAGGCTCTGAGCTGTCAGCACAGAGCCCGACGCGGGGCTCGAACTCACGGACCGTGAGATCGTGACCTGAGCCGGAGTCGGACGCTCAACCGACCGAGCCACCCAGGCGCCCCTGACTTTGACTATTTTAGATACATCATGTACCAAGGAATGTGGGAACGGGCTCAGCCGTGCCTGATCCCTGACACCAAGTACACTCCTAGGATTGGGATTGGGATGGGTCAAAGTGGATGAAGATCAGAAGTACAGGGTGAGGGGTGTGAGTAGTGCATGTATTAATGTTTTATTCTATATTTTGATGGCCAAAATGCAGTATCTATTCCTAGTCCATCTCCTCAAACAAGTTTCCAAGTCCTTCTAAAGGTAAAATCCCATATTTACCTGAACTATCTCAAAGTTTGTACTTGAACTGGCAGTGGAGAACTGCCTCAAGGGGGCAGATATTCCATGCAGCTGAGAATTGACCCAGGTCCTTATTTTCCTCCAACGTCCTATTCCAATGTTCTGTTATTTAAAAAAAGGCTACAGTCTAAAAATCAGGCACAAATGTAGTGAACACCCTTGCTGACAATTACTACTTCCTTAAGACAGGCATACTTCTTTACGTCTAAATCCTTACTTTTATCTCTGCAATGCTTTCTTCCCTGAATTAATCTGTTGAAATCTTTCTGTCTTTCTTCTAGATTCATCTTGAATGGGTCTAGAATTCTATTGATCCTTGACTAAAGGGAAAAAATTTTAAATTAAAGAGCTTAGAGTAAATCTTGCAAGCCGACCTACAAAATGTGTTCCATTAAACGCTAGTAAGTCTCCTTGAAAAAATGGCTTTGGTGGTCACATAAAGTTTAGGAACCACTGAGCCTCATTTCTTCCTTCTAGAAAACTGCTGGTGCTCATCCTCATGTTAAAGTTCCTAAGGTCTGTAACCAAGAGGACCAGTTTGTCAGGACAGTCTTCTAGAATGAATGACCATAGAGCCCAACCCCTCCCTCATTGTTCATTAAATATCCCTTAGCTTGGTTTTGCATACACAAGACTGCTTTGGGAAGCGCTTGCTCAGGGCAAGGGAAGAATCAACAGTATTAAGTGAAGGTATAACCTCATTGATATTGTTTACACTGAGATTACAGTAGGTCGGGTGGGGGAGCTTCAACTCCATCTTCAGTTGTTAAGAAGCTGAACAGAGAAAAGATGACAGCTACACAGAAGGGGGCGGTGTCAGTGGGCACAGACGGAGGAGAACAAACAAAAACCAAGATGGCAGAAGTGGAATGTCCTCAGGTTGGGAACTGAGTGGATGGATTACAGAGGACTTTAGAGTTTCAGGAGTAGCGGGGTGGGAAGAAGGTGGTGCCATTTCTTGACTGAGGCGTGTCCTGGCTGATTTCAATTTTGGCCTGCTGAATTGTAGGTTTCAAAAATATATAAATTAAGGAATTGGGGGGGGGTGGTAATTGGAAGAACACTGGCAGTAACTGGAAATTCAGGAGAGAGGCCTAACCTGGGAAAACAGAGGCTGGGAAGCTGTTTCATAAAATAAAAATGAAAATCAGATAACTGACTCTGCCCATTGTGTTTGGGTTCAGAGAAGCACAAATTTTATTTTTTAAAAAATTCAAGTTGGTTGTGGATAACCGTATATATGTTCGTTGAAATTTATATAATTTTTAGAATGTTTTTCTTTTATCATCCTTTTACCACAGAAGTTCTTCTTTTTCAAAAAATGGTCATTTTAATCCTTATTATTTTTTTTCTATCCAGCTTCTTTTTTTTTTCAGGCTGTCAGAAGCACAAGCTGCAATGGTAATGATAGGAAGATGATGGGTGGGATGCCAGCCTTAATTAGAGACTTGATTTCTCTGTAATAAAAAGCTTATATTTGATTGGATGGTTCTGGGTTGTCAGGTAGAATGAATCAAACGTGTCTGCACGTTCATTTCAAAATGTGAAAAATGTGAACGTGCATTATTTATATTGTATTTCATGGGTATAATTAATTATGTGTCTGTGGAAATGATGTCCCCAAAGACAGTTGATTTTATGTTCAATCTGCATGTGCATTTGTAAAACTAATTTGTTCTCATTAAAAATTTTAAGGGTTTATTTGAGCTACACTCAGGAGGCCTTTCTGGGTATAAAACTCAGAAAATACAAAGCAAAGTCTAATTTCAGTTTTTACTAGTGAACGAACTAGTCAATGCCTGAAGCGCTGTACTAAATATTATTGTAGTGAATATGGTTGGACCATAAAAATAAAGAGAAGACATACTTCCCTCCCAGAAAGTGCTTTTAAGCTTGTCTGGAAGACGAGGGTATAAAACAAATGCAGATAATGTAACGTGACCTTCTATTGCTTAGCAAAAGAATATTATGTTTAGCCAATGAAATATTAAGCCAAATGATGGAGTTGTCTACTTGTTCTTATTCACCTATAGAGATTTTGAAGTTATTTTGCTTCTTTTTGAAGTTGCCTGCCATTCCTTCCAGTTTGTATTTTCTAAAATTTCTCAATGCACTAATTACTGATATTAAAGATATTATTTCAAGTGGTATAAATAAAACATTTTTCCTTGTCATTGTCGATGGTAAGTTGACTTACCTTCAAGCAGACCCACAGTTGAATTGCAATGTTGCAAGCGATTTATTTCAAGTTCATATTAATTAAACCTATTCATTGCGGTAGGATATATAATTGCAGCCTTTAAGCAACATTTACTAAAAAACATTTTTTTCCTCATTTTCACTGCTATGATCAACAGTTCAATGGGACATGATAGGTAGTTCATAGATCTATTGGAGTTAACGTCATTTAAAATATTATTAATATTAATGTAAGTACAAAGAATATTTGTGTCTGAGGTAAACGGGTTGGCTTCCATAGGTTATGAGTGTTTCATTCTTTGTCAGTATTCTTCTGTTAATTTTCCACATGATGATGATAGTAAAACAAGCTGATTCCTCTGTTTTATTTGATCCAATTTCAGAGATCAGTACCCTCAACAAGATGAAGCAATTATTTCCCTCTTTATTTGGTGTTTTCAGAGACCATTAAGCTTATTTTGTCCACATCGGGAAACAAAGTAATTTTCTATTCAAGGTATTTCTGATTCTCAACAGCTCATTTTTTCATTACTGTCAATCCCATTCTTAGAGAAGTCAGACTTCTTGGCAGGCCCAGCTCCGGCTAGAACATGGTCAGGAGCTTGGAAGTAAGAAAAATAAAGGATCTCTGATCAGTGATGGTCACAAAGCTTCGACAAATAATCCTACGGTGGTATTGGATTGCTTTCCTGTTTAAGCATAGAGATGGGTAAACGATTAGAAGCAGAGAGGGATTGCACACTGAACTAACAGTAGCTGGGGGAGGCAGAGCCGGTCACATTACAGGCCTACACCAGCAAACAGACCGAGCTCATGAGATTAACATCAGGGCGACCTTGGAGTCTGGTGATTGGGCAGGGCAATGGAACAAGGGCAGGACACCTGGAAACACCTCCAACAAAGGAGCAAGAAGCCTCAAAGAACCAATGAAGGGGACCAAGAAGTAGACACTGGGTAGGAGGAGGGCGGGACTCAAGGAAGTAAGAACATTTCAGAAAGACATCAAATCAAATACAGCAGAGAGGCATTGCAAGATGAAAATGGGCCTTGAATCGTGTAGGATGAATATGAGCATTAACTGCTCGCAGAGTTGTCACAGCGATGCCTTAAGGGTGAAAGCTAGATTCCAATAAGGGAAAAGTGAGGATCAGAGACAGCAAGTAAGGTCAGATCTTTCATGGGAGTTGGTTCAGTCGTGTTTCTGCTCTAGGCATATACTTGGTGCTAAATAACTGGAAATGATTAAAGTCGTTATCATCAGGAGCACTGGCTCTACGTGCTACAAGAATTAGATTCTGGGTTTGCTCATGTCTCCTAGAGATACACTGCATCGAAGGCCATAAAAATTCTCGATTCTCTTTTCTCTCTCTGGGGTTTATTTTGGGCACGTGAAGATTCTAGAACTTCACAAAATGGCTATCCTTGCGGACTGTTATCTTGAGAATTCTGTTATCTCATCAGGCTTTACTGTATAAAAGTTTTTTTCTTATTCTTTTTTCTTATTCTACTTTTTCTTATTCTGTCAATTTCCACACAGCCAATTAGTTGAAGAACTTCTGTTCATAAAGCAACCGATTTGCAATTCAGTCAGGACTACTTGGAATTTCAACCTGTACCGTGAGCTAAATTGATCTGGGACCTTAACTACATTCATAAAATCTCTTCAGAGCAGCATTCCCGTGGATAATTAAGTCAGTAATCAGTGGTGTGTGCAGGGGTTCAGGGGGTCTTAGAATTCTACCTACCACAGGTCTTCAGTGTTCATGCCTCTGTCAAAAAAATATTTAAGTGGTTATTTATAATCAACTTTCTTAAAATTCAGTCTCCGCGTCAGGTCAGGAAAGATTGTAAATCATAGTGATCTGGCATAGAGGAATCATGGAATGATGATAGAGACCAGAGGCTATTAGTTTCAGAAAAAGAACATAGAGATTATTTTTGAAGAAAAAATAGTTTCACCTATTAAAATTGGCATTTCTAAATTTTTCTGGAGAAAAGATGTAGAAACCGACACAGTTGCTAAAGTTCAACAGAACTAAACACGTGCGCGTGCACACACACGCACACACACACAAGTACAAGTAAAATGAGAAAGCTGAATGAGTAAATTTTCTCAATGTAAGTATCTTGGTTATGATGTTATACTTTAGTTTTTTACAAATGTTGACATTGGGGGAGACCGAGTAAAATGTACAAAGAACCTCTTTTGTGTGGTTTCTTAGAAACTGCATGT
Source organism: Panthera tigris (assembly GCF_018350195.1). Classification (NCBI taxonomy): domain Eukaryota; kingdom Metazoa; phylum Chordata; class Mammalia; order Carnivora; family Felidae; genus Panthera; species Panthera tigris. The sequence goes on along the minus strand of NC_056671.1, from coordinate 88,757,170 downwards.
AAATTTACGATTATCTCAATAAATTTTCAATTAAAAAAAAGTTAATTTCCTTCTAATCGCTGGAACATGTAATGAGGTCATCTTGGTTTTCCATCAAAGTTGGAGCATTATCACCACACACGTTAGCGCTCACAGTGGAAGCCCCTGCCTTCCTTTGCTCCCTCCGAGTTCAGAAAATGGTCTTTCCACTTATAAGGAGCTATTGAATAGGGCTGATTCTCTCTGCTATTATGAAATCCAGAGATTTTAACAGTGTTTATCATTGTAAAAAAGTGCATGCTTCTTTTTTTTTTTTTATTCCGGACTTAAACCAGCACAGTGTTACTGTTCTCTCTGGAGGTTGTGTTTGAAACTATCTCCAACTTAAATCACTATAGCAGTCATTGTGCAAAACAGCTGAATTTGGCTTGGCAAACCATTATTTTTCTCAGGATAATGCTGAGTATGCCTGCCATCTCTCCTGTGAGAAGTTGGCAATTGGCACCCGGATTTTATTACTCTTTGTAATGCCCTTGCAAACCCTACCTGTCTGTAATTTAGCACGGCTATAATTTCTTGATATGCCTATGTTTTAAACTTTAGCTTTTGTTTTCATTGTGTTGACGGTTTCTTGACCACGGTAAAAGTCAGAGGTAATGATTTTCAATTTTTCTCTTCCACCTACTTTGGCTACAACCTTGCCCGGGTAAAACCTTAGGTTTCCTACGTATCTTTTTACATTTTAGTGGGCACTCAGGTAAATTGTATAATTTAAGTCGCGGTAAACTTGTCAGGTAGGTACTTTGATCCCTCACATACAGGTATGGAAACAGAAATTCTGGATAATTTTCTGAGCTAGGAGGCAAGACATCATGACTTGAATTCGAGGTATCCTCATTTTTAAATTGAATATCCTTCCCACGATAATCACAATGGCTGGAGTATAACAAAGACCGCCAGGCCGACTGACTCATTTGACCTTCATGAGTAGGTGAGAGCAGGTGCTCAGAGCCTCCCATGGTGACCTCCATTGTATTCCACAGAAGCCCTTCATTATACAGAGCATAATCCAGGACAGTTAAAATACTGTGCTGGAAAGCACACGTTTTTCTTAAGCTTTACTTCCTTTTTGGCATATGGATTTTCAAAAACATTTACTGAAAATAATATTTTAAGATCGTGCTTCCGGAGTTGTTGACAAATAGGGTAACTGCTTCTCAAAATGCTCTTGCTCTGTCATGAGACAAGAATGTCTTGCAAGCCCAAGCAAATGATGACTAAATCCGTCTCCATGGAAGAAATGAACACATGAATGAATACATGAGGACTGTCACTCTGTGATGGAGAACGGGGCAGTAAGTACCTTGAAAGCAAATTCGCTTAAAGGTAACATGAAGAAAAACAAATTATGCTAACTGCTTTGAATATTGAGTATTGAAAGATGATTTTCTTCATTTGTTCAGTCTCTTAACGTTTTACATCTTTGTTGCAGGAACTTGTGTTTTCTTCCCGGGCAAATGACACATCTGTGCTGACAGTGTCACTCTAGAGAAGGAGGTCCAATTGTATTCCCCTCTGTGGATGAACTGAATCAGCCCATCGATGCATGTTTTTAAAAACTCAGGATACTGGAAGTTTCCTTCTGTTTCCCCTGGCTTACTAGTATCTTAGAGCATCGTGAAAAGTCTGAAGAAGCACAGTACTGAGGGTTTTCACGGCTGTGTTTTATTTTTTTTAATTTTATTTAAATCCAAGTTAGTTAACATATCGTGTAATAATGGTTTTAGGAGTAGAATTTAGTCATTCATTGCGTACATATAACACCCAGTGGTCATCCCAGCAAGTGCCCTCCTTAATGCCCATCACCCCTTTAGTCCATCACCCCATCCAGCACCCCTCCAGCAACCCTCAGTTTATTCTCTGTATTTAAGAGTCTCTTAAAGCTTGCCTCCCTCTCTGTTATCATCTTGTTTTTCCTTCCCTTCCCCTATGTTCCTCTGTTGTGTTTCTTAAATTCCACATATGAGTGAAGTCATATTATATTTATCTTTCTCTGACTGACTTATTTTGCTTAGCACAATACACTCTAGTTCTATCCGCATTGTTGCAAATGACAAGATTTCATTCTTTTTGATTGCTGAATGATATTCATACACACACACACACACACACACACACACACCACATATTCTTTATCCATTTGTCAGTTGATGGACCTTTGGTATCTTGCCATAATTTGGTTATTGTTGATAGTGCTGCTATAACATTGGGGTGCATGTGCCCCCTTTAAATCAGTATTTTTGTATCCTTTGGATAAATACTTAGTAGTACAATTGCCGGGTCATACGGTAGCTCTATTTTTAATTTTTTTGAGGAATCTCCGTACTGTTTCCCAAGTGACTATACCAGTTTGCATTCCCACCAACAGTGCAAAAGGGTACCTCTTTCTCTGCATCCTCGCCAATATCTGTTGTTACCTGAGTTGTTAATTGTAGTCATTCTGACAGGTGTAAGGTGGTATCTCATTGTGGTTTTGGTTTGCAATTCCCTGATGATGAGTGATGTTGAACATCTTTTCATGTGTCTGTGAGCCACATGGACGTCTTCTTTCAAAAAGTGTCTGTTCATGATTTTGCCCATTTCTTCACTGGATTACTTGTTTTTTCTGGCGTTGAGTTTTGTAAGTTCTTTATATATTTTGGATACTAACTCTTTATCATATGTCATTTGTAAATACCTTCTCCCATTCTGTCAGCTGTCTTTTAGTTTTGTTGATTGTTTCCTTTGCTGTGCAGAAGATTTTTATCTCGATGAGATCCAAATAGTTCATTTTTGCTTTTGTTTCTCTTGCCTCCAGAGACATGTCTAGTAAGAAGTTGCTGTGGCCGACATCAAAGAGGTTGTTGCCAGTTTCTTCCTCCAGGATTTTGATGGTTTCCTGTCTTACATTAAGGTCTTTCATCCATTCTGAGTCTATTTTTGTGTATGGTCTAAAAAAGTGGTCCAGGTTCATTTTTCTGCATGTCGCTGTCCAGTTTTCCCAGCACCATTTGCTAAAAGGACTATCTTTTTTCCAATGGATACTCTTACCTGCTTTGTCCAAGATGAGTTGGCCATACATCTGTGAGTCCATTTCTGGTTCTCTTATCTGTTCCATTGATATATGTGTCTGTTTTTATGCCAGTACTATATTGTCATACTATAATACCGCTTGAAGTCTGGAATTGTGATGCCTCCAGCTTTGGTTTTCTTTTTCAACATTACTTTTGCTATTTGGCATCTTTTCTGGTTCCATACAAATTGTAGAATTGTTTGTTCTAGCTCTGTGAAGAATGCTCGTGTTTTTTTTTGATCCGGATTGCATTGAATGTGTAGATTGCTTTGGGTAATATTGACATTTTAACAATATTTGTCCTTCCAGTTCATGAACATGGAATATTTTTCCATTTCTTTGTGTCTTCTTCAATGTTTTTTCATAAGATTTCTATAGTTCTCAGCATACAAATATTTTACCTCTTTGGTTAGGTTTATTCCCAGGTATTTTATGGTTTTCTGTGCAATTTTAAATGGGATTGATTCCTTGATTTCTCTTTCTGCTGCTTCATTATTGGTGTATAGAAATGCAATCAATTTCTGTATGTTGATTTGATATCCTACAACTTTGTTGAATTTATGTATCAGTTTTTGCAGTTTTCAAATACAAGGTGAACTGTGTATTTTTTCCATTCCCATCCTGAGGGTTCCCCTTGAGTACCAGCCTGCAAGCTAAGGTACGGATATGAGGCTTCTTGTCCCAGCCCTGGTCACTGGGGACACATGAGCTGGAGAATCTGGAAAAATGGGAATAGTAGCAGTGGTCCATAGGGCTTTGTTACCTGGATTAAATAAAATAGGAGATATAAATGCTTGTGGTCCAGAATTTGATTTATAGTATGTGCCCATTTAGTAGTTAAGTGGCACAAATCTCTTTTATTTTAGCTCAGCTCCATTCGCTTTTCCTTTATCCATGCCACTAACTTCTTTTTTTTTTTTTTTAATTTTTTTTATAGTACGTACCCATTTAAAGCTATGGCTTTTTCAAGTATCCATTTACCATTGAAAAACTAGGTTATGTATAAGACAATAAAAAATAATTATATAACTAGCATCCAGATATCTACCCCCTAATTAAGAAAAATAACCATGTTTTCCCGTATTCTTAATATATGAGGTCCATCTCCTTCCCTCTTACCTAAAGTAACAATTTTCCTGAATGTGGTTTTTATCAAGACGTCTCTTTTTTTATGTCTCTATATATGTAGTGAGACTATACGTTTGTATTTTTATTTGTATTGAATTGTATATAAATGGAGTTATATTTCATGTATGCTACAGTTTGAGTTTTTGCTCACAGTTACATGTTAAAAGATGAATGATGCAAGGGGAAAGAATAGAAACACTGCAGAGAGAGGGAAGGGGTGTCGACAACACCAGCACTGAAGGGTGGGGTGCCCTGGATCATCCATGGGGTGGTCAGTGTGGCTCTTGTTGAGAATTACCATAAGGCCATGCCTGTCTTCCATGCTGTGGCTACCTCTAGGAAGTCATAAATTCCCTTTTTTTTGGAGTTCTTATATTCCTTTTTTCTTGACAGAAAGTTAAGGGTTTTTAACGGATTTTCTGTTTGATCCAAACAGTTTTAGCTGTTTTTAGCCAGAGGATGGACAAAGTATCAGGACATCTGTACCACCGGAAATAAAGACTTCTTTCTTTCTTCATTATAAGATTTATTAAATGCTTAGGACATTTTAGGACATGCTTCTCTAATTTCTATTTTCTTAATTCTTTCTTTTTTTCTGGATAATACTTTAGCAATTTCTAACTCTGTCTCAATCCGTTGAGTGTTTACACCCTTGTTGTTCTTGATGTGTTGAGAGCAAGGCCATTAATTACAAAAATATTTATTGTGGGTTTTTTTTTTTCCGTGGCATGCACTGTGGTAGATGTTGGGGGATATAAGGAGCAAGAGGGGCATAAAGTCTGGAGTGACCTTGGAAGGAAGGGTGGTGACCTTGAGCGCAAGCTAGCCTACTGAGGAAACTGCCGGCCAAGGTGGGGATGCTCCAGACAGATTTCCTGCCTCCAGAAGGAAATGATTTCAAGTGGAGTGTTTGAATATAGCCTTGTTAGCCTGGTCACATGCAACCTAGTCAATCAGATTAAATCTTTTTCTTTCGAACCATTTCATCATTCATATTTGAGAGTCAATCTCTAAGTGCCTTTTCGTTTCTCATCAGCTCAACCTGACGCCACAAGTCCGATCTGAAACAATTTTAGGTACGTGGACATTTAAAAAAAATGTTCCTGTTGACATTTGATTTTGCTGTACATAACTGGGTTACTGGCAGACATGAAGGAGGCGGGCACGGTGGACGGAAACTGGCAAGGAGCCCCGGGTGGGCAGATCTCGGCTTCCATGCTCTCTCTCTGAGCAGCTGAACCTCCAAGGACAGCACCGGACCTCTCTGAGCCTTGGCGTCCTCACGTACGGAATAGAGGCAGGGACGCATCTCTTCTTGCAGTTTTGATGCAAATACAGATCATGAAAATGTGATGCTAAAATGATGCTTTCAAGTTTTGAATGAATTCATTTCCTGCTTAACTCTTCAACGTCTTGTCATCTTACTTGCAGTAAAATCCCTTGCCTTTCTGAGCGACCTGCAGAATTTGGTGCCCTTCCCGCCCCTCCCCCTGTAATTTCTGGCCCCGTCCCCTCCTCCACCAGTGCATCCTTACAGAGACCTGTCAGTGCATCCAGTCTTTGTGTTTGCTCTTCATTCTGCCCGGATGCTTTCCTCCTGGCTTCTCATCCTTCAGGCCTCGGTGCAGACACAGCCTCTGAAGGGGTTTCTCCCTCCCCAGGGCACTGACTCATGGCCTTCTGGGCACAGACCGCACACATGTTCCTCAGGTGGCTGTCTTCTGGCTGACCCTCTAGGAGCTAAGCCCTTGCTGGCGAGGATTTTGTCCCCTCTTGGCCAGTGCTGCTGAGTTTCCAAGCTGTAAGGCGTCTAATAAATGTGTCTCAAATGATGAACCAGCAGTGACAACGAATGCATATTTAAAACTACAGCATTATTCAGATGCATGGCATTTTGACTCGATTTTTTGTAGTTTACTTTTTTACCTAAACTGACGTTGTCAGAAAAGTCAGATTACATTGTCATTCAGATTCAGGGCCTGATGTTCCAAGCCTCAGAGCCTCTGCTGTGTGGCCGTAGGTCAGCAGCAGGGTCAACCACAGCCTGGGCTGCTGCTCTCCGCGTGGTGCTCCGAGCCAGCCCTGTGCTTGACCAGATGGACGTTTCCAGCTGCCGTCTTTAGCACATTTTCTAAAAAGGACAGTTTACCCACCAGTGGCCTCAGTGTTCTTCTGGAACTCCAAATTCAACAGTGCACACTGGGAACTGGTACCGAGGCAATGGCCGTGCGATAGCAAATACATCAGACTCTAAACCCGGCAGGCACTGGGCCAGCAACTTCTCAGGAACCTCTTCTTTGTGCAATAACGTCAGCAGGAGACACTTTAATAATACATTGACGCTTTTCATGGACATTAGCAATTCCCTTTAGTACAGCCCGTTGTATCTCAAGTCGTAATTACACTCAGGCCTATTTCCGACTTCTACGATGAGCGTCCTATTACCAACCATGTGGCACTTGGCCATTCACAGACGTCTGAAATGTATTGCCTCCTTGAGTTCCTGCAGCAGTGGGCGAGTACGTAACGTAAATGCTGCCCAAAGGTGTCAGGCCACAGGGCAATCCAGGTGGGACAAAAATGGTTTAATGCGTTCGGATGCTCTTTTCAAGCATGCCAAGCCCCAGTGGAGCACGCTCCATCTCTCCGTTGACCAGATCGTTGTACTACTGAACTCATCAAGTGCCTTAGAACCCCGCCCTGGTTGTCCTGACAAAAGTCCTATTGTTCAACATCGATTTGTTGCTAACATGCTGATTATTGTTGCATTACAGTTGCTGGTACTTCCTAACGCACTTCATCAGGAAGAGCCCTGTGTTTTTAAACTGTACCTTAAGGGCCTCTTTTAAGGCTTTTGATATGATGATGATGATTTATTTATTTATGTACTTACTTATTTTGAGAGAGAGATAAAGTGTGTGAGCACAGGAGAGGCAGAGAGAGAGGGAGAGAGAATCCCAAGCAGGCTCCACGCTGACAGCATGGAGTCTCACACGGCCGCCATCTCATGAGCCAAACTCGAGTCGAGCGCTTCACCAACTGAGCTACCCAGGCACCCGTACAGGCTTGACTCTTGATCACCAATCGATCTTCTTTACCTGGGAATGTTGTCTTCTGTGACTGCACATTTATTTAGAGGAAGAGACAGGGGCTGGTGAGGGGAGGGGACACCTACCTGTACCGGTGGACCAGTCAAATCTACTTGAGTGTTTATAGAACGATGGGCATAGAAACCAGGTTACACTTAAAGCCACATAAACCCGTTGAAGTCCAGTCCTGCTGTCCCCTCATCATTGGCAAAATTCCATTCTCCACCGATATCCCCATCTGGGTTTGTCATGAACCCAAAGAACATTATGTTTGAATGGTATTTTAGATGATCCTTCACTTAGCTATTCTTACAAGGTGAAAAATGTGTCTGCCGTCTCCGTCAGTTGCATTTTCTGGTCTTTGCGTGAACACGCCCAGGGATGGAGAGTTTAGGTCAGTCGTTTTCAGGAATGTTCTTTCCGCTGTTCAATTATATGTTCTTGTACCTTTGTTGTCTTTACGATGTCCAGGGCAGATGGCACAGCAGTGGACCATCTGTACTCTAGATCCAAGATAACCTGGATTTGAACCGTCGCCTGCCCTCCTACTAGCTCCTGAGCTTGGCCAACGTACTCAACCTCTCTGTAACTCAGTTTTTGCGTCTATAAAGGGGATCAAATCACAATAACAATATATACTTCAGAGGTACTGATAAGCCTGATGAGCTTAGAACATCGCCTACATATAGAAATAAGTGTCACTATTATTTTCCATCCTGGTCATCTCTAGAGCCCCATGGATTTAGTATATTGACGTCAAACTTAAAAAGCACAAAAATATCGATCTCTATAACTCAACACTGTGGGATTTTAGAAGCAAAGCTGTAGCATATGTATGAAGTGATATACCTCCTGAATTTCATATATTCAACTTTTCCCTAGGCCTTACGCTCACCCCAGCTCCGTGACGGGCTGCCACATTGCGGGTGTAGTAAACCATCGGAGTTCAGGAGGCTTTGACAATGCATGGGTGTTCAGCAGGTGCCTGGGGCCTCAGGAGAGGCTCTGATGGAGACTTGCACAGTGGACGGGCTTCACGCCAGGGCCGGGGGGGTGGGGTACAGGCCTCACCCCATTGGCTTGGGAATGGCGTAACCAACACCGACTGTTCCACAGCCCGCCGCGTGCACTGAGCTGTGCTCTGGTCTCTGTGGTCAGCGTCAGAGGGGCTGCGGTGGATCAGTTAGGGACTGAACCCATAATACCCACATTACTGTCTCACATTGTCTATGGTCCTGAAATCGGCTGGTCTCAGAGTCGGGGCAGCAGCTGTGCCATGCTAAGGGCTCAAGTGGCTTTTGCAGGGGGACAGGGAGCTCCTGTTTCTGCTATCTTAACGCCATCAGTCTCTGCTAGTTACAAGAAGGACGTAGAATGCCAGGTGTCGCATGCAGATGGGACAACACCATGAGAAAGGGAGGGTGTTTTTTTCAATTTGATGCCATGAATAAGGAAGGATTTCCCCTCCAGCCACCTTAAAACCTTTCAGGTAGGACTGGGCCACGCACACACACGCTGTTGTTAGAAAGAGGCTGGAAGGAAGGCCATCTGGCATATTTGGTCTCTGAGGTTGGAGACAGGCACCAGAGGAGAGGGGGAGGGGCATGAGGGACGAAGGGGGTCTGTCCTGTGAGTGTCAGGCCCTGTGTTTCTTTCTGGAAATGTATTTGAGAACAGAATGTAATATGCAGCCAAAGAGCTTATGGGCTGGGGAAAGAGACGCATCAGTAAGCAAGAAACTGCATTCAGGTGATAAATGAGACCATCAGTAGAGACCCGGGGAGCCGCAAAAACACTTAGGAAGGGCACTTGGCCCGGTTCCGGCAGCACGCTGCGCACAGGTGGCTTTCCCAGGAAGGTAACCCCTAAGCGTAAAGTCAAGGAGATGGAGTTCTCGGCCACACGAACAAAGAGTGATAAGAGCTTTAACAGGGGACAGCTTCCACCTAGAAAGAGGCCACGAGTCCTGGGTAAAAGCCCACCACCACCACGAGGAGCTGTAACCGAGGCTGGAGAGAGATGGGTGGCAGGCCGCATGGGGGGGGGGGGCGACAGGAGTCCGCGAGAGGGCGGGGTCTGCCACGCGCCCTCCAAACACCTGCCTGGAGAGTCTGCAGCCCGCTGGCGCAAGTCAAAATAGTGCACGAGCAGCATCTGTAACAGTAACAGTGACAACGGATCGTTTACTCGCATCTTTCTCAGTCTTTTGTTTAATAAACCTTCACCAACGCCTATCACATGCAAACAAGACAAAGAGGGGTAGAGGTAAAAGGGATAATACATGTGGGCTCTTGCTTTGAGGTCAGTTTACCATTGAAACCAGACGCGAAGCACATGGAACACAGCATAAAAAATATAAAAGGCGTGGCAATCACTGTATCAGTGTGAAACCTATGACTCATGTCTCGTATTTAGCAAATCGTAGTACATAGGTACCTGTCAATTAAAATGCAAGCACTTGACTTTAGAAAGTTCCATACGCCATATATTATAGGTAGAAAATTCCATATCTTTGCAAACTTGATGAACGAGGAATTTTTGTTTTCAAATTTGCATTTAAATATAGTTAAGGAACATATACTGTAGTCTTATTTTCAGGAGTCGAATTTAGTGATTCACCACTTACGTGTAACACCCAGTGCTCATCCCAACAAGTGCCCTCCTTGGTGCCCATCATCCTCTAGCCCATCCCCCACCCACTTCCCTCCATCAACCCTCAGTTTGTTCTCTACGGTTGAGTCTCTTGTGGTTTTCCCCCTTCTCTGTTTTTTTCCCCTTCCCCTACGTTCATCTGTTTTGCCTCTTAAATTCCATATATGAGTGAAATCATATGGTGTTTGTCTTTCACTGATTGACTTATTAAATGGTTTAAAAATTTTTTGATGTTTACTTATTTTTCAGATGGAGACAGAGCATGAGCAGGGGAGGGACACAGAGAGAAGGAGACACAGAATCCAAAGCAGGCTCCAGGCTCTGAGCTGTCAGTACAGAGCCCAACGCAGGGCTCAAACTCATGAACTGCGAGATCATGACCTGAGCTGAAGTCACACAATTAACTGACTGAGCCACCGAGGCGCCCCTTATTAAACTGTTTTTAAATTGTTCTTTATTTAGAGAATAACTTTAGTCTCTAAATTTATCAACCTTGATTCATGTTACCCCCAATTTCTCAGAATCCTCTTTGATAATCCTTTTTTAAATGTTTTTATTTATTTTTGAGAGAGAGAGAAAGCACACAAGCAGGGAGAGGGAAGGAGAGAGGGAGACACAGAATTGGAGGCAGGCTCCACGCTTTGAGCTGTCAGCACAGAGCCCGGCGCGGGAGCTCGAACTCTGAACTGCGAGATCGTGACCTGAGCTGAAGTCGGATGCTTAACTGACTGAGCCACCCAGTCACCCCCTCTTTGATAATCCTTTACCTTTGAGTTTCTAAGTGTAAAACTTTCTTCCCAGCTGTTTCCAACATCCACACACATTTGGCCACCTTATGTTCAACTCTCAAACTTTATGAATACATATGGATGGCGATCAGTTCCATCACGTCTTATTAAGAACTAATGAAGCCCTTCTAGATTGAATTTTAGGACTCAGTGGCCATCTAGATTTCCTTGTATCAGCATTCACTTATGTTATCACGTGCCGTGGTAATCTCTCCTTCTCACAACCCCCGATTTTGTGACAAACGATTGCCTGGAGCCTTCCTCCCTCGGCGGGACTAAGCTCTGGACACTGCAGAAACTCTCTTCTGCACCTGCCAGGCATTGTCTCCCCATCCCAGAGTCCTCAGGGTCAGAAGGCACAGCACGAAAATTTCATCTTCTCCCAGTCGGGAGTATAAACAAGGCTATGAATGCGCGCTGTTGCCAAACGCATTTTCTCTGGTGCCCTGTGTGTGTGTGTGTGTGTGTGTGCGCGCGTGCGCGCTCACAGTTGCTGTTTTAGGAACACGCTGTATCTCCTTGGGGGAATGAATTCAATACGATAAAAATAATTAAGCACATTTTCAGAGTTTTAGGGTTTTAAATTCTGTGTCATAACATTGATTTGCTGTCTAATAAAAAGAAGTAATGATGATGCTAATAATGATGCAGGACCGCTAATAACAAAGAATACTCACACCATCACTGACTGCAAAGTGCTCGGGGAAAAATTACGAGCCTTTTTAATAGAGAGTTAGTGGATTTCAGGTACTAACCAACTTTTTATCTTCCTTTTCTCTTCATATAAACACTAACTCTTAAGAACAACGTATCGTAACACGTATTTATGAAAGCAATGCCCTTCTCTCTTTAGGAAAAAGGAGAGAGAACATTTCTGTAGAATATCCTAATTCCAACAAACCATTCTCTAACCTCCTTTTCCTCCTAACCTGGCAATTTCAAATTTCAGTGGACATTTGCAGTTAACTGGCCTGTATTTCAAATTCTACTTCATAGGAGCACGTAATTCAGAGGTTTTTACACGCTTAGTAAAAATGAACTGCAAGCTGGGGATGCCTGCGTGACTCAGTCAGTTAAGCATCCGGCTCTGGTTTTGGCTCAGGTCACGATCTCGTGGTTTCATGGGTTCGAGCCCCTAAATCCCCTGTTTAGGATTCTCTGTCTCCTTTCTCCTGCCCCTCCTCCACTCGCACTGTCTCTTTCTCAAAATAAATAAATGAACTTAAAAGAAAATGAAGTGCAAGTCAATGAAGATATTTAAAAGAGGAAAAAGGAAGTCTTCTTTGGCAATATTTCCAAGGTGAGCCACAGGCTTATTCGCCTGCGATACTTTCCCCCATGAAAGAATCAACATCTTTTCTGCATGTTCCTTCGTGTCGCACGGTTCGTAAGCCAAGTGCTAAAAATCAATTCGACTACAGATGGATCATTGGCACGTTCAAAAAGTTCCTGTGGAATAACCCATCCTATTAATTTTTCCATGACGCTGATTCCATAAATTCGCTTGCAACCTTGCTCTTACCTGTGTGTATTTGTTATTACTAAACGAATACCCTTGAGAAATTCCATTTTACCTCAATAGATGGAGAGATTTCTAAAAAGTATTCTGACGTCTTGGTTCACAGAACTCCAAGGGCTCAATATAAGCACTTAGTGGGAACCCTAATTAAGTACTGCAGAACTAATCCTCCTCTCCCACAGCAGTCTATTAACTATAGTTACAAGGAGGGAAAGGAGGTTAGCTTAGATTTTTCTAGCCTGTGCACTATCACTCTTGAACTAGAACGAGTGGGTTTGTTATTAAATCTTTCGAAAAGCACTGTGCTTGTGTGTAATGACAAGTCATTAAGATGTAGAGGAAAACATTCAATTTTCCAGATGTTCCTGCATATTCATGATAGATTCAGTGAAATCTGTTGTGAGTTCCCTTAACAGATCCAAGTGTCCTTCCTGTCTCATAGATTCCAGCAGGAGCTGGGAAGATTCCTAGGCGATTGGCAAAAACCAACTCAATTTGTGGTATGTCCTGAGAAGATGAGGGCTGCGTCTAGAAACAGGGATGCATTTGGGGAGCAAAGGAGCCATGGAGAGTCTGAGGGGTACGTGCCAAACATCTTAGCTGCTGGGTGCCCAAGGATGACTGAAGTGAGGCTTCTGGAATCTATCCTATAAAAATGATTCGCATTCTGTATATAACTTAATGATTTATATTCTGTATACGTGTATAATATTAAAAAAAAAAAAACATGTGTAACAGTCAAACGTGCTTGAAAAGACTTTGCTTTTATAAAGCTGGTATTTCGGAAATGTCTGAGAAGAGTGATTTGAGAGAGGGTGGAGTCAGAAGCCCCAGCCCTCAGGTGCTACCAGGCAACTATCAGGGGCAGGCAGTGATCTAGAAGTTTCCACATGCTCCCAGGAGGGACGGTGAACATCAGCTGGGCTGAGTCCACGGGCCCACAGTAGGGTCACTTTGGCGGCTGGGGATTGAACCGGCCCACAGAAGAGGCTGCCCTCGGATGTGTCTGCCAGGAACAAGAGAAGCCGTGTCTGACCCCACTCATTTGTTCCAGTAGACGCGTCTCCTTCATGGTCCTCCCACTACATTTTCCTGTTCTTGCCTTCTAAATGAGTGCCTTCTGGAGTAAAATCACCCCAGGTGGAGGCATGCATAGAATAAAAAGTAAAGGATAACGAATCGGATATACACTCATAAAAAATCACCAAGAAAGTTACATGTCTCAAATCAACATTAAAAATCTAAATATTGACTTCTAGTTTCTGATCTAACCAATAAGGATCACGTAGCTGCCATTAGGCAGACCTGTGGCTTTAATTAGACCTAGGAAACAGACCACGACGGTGGTCAGCCAAGGACTCCGGAGATGGATACGCGTCCACAGGGGACCCGAGAGGCAGGTGTGCACCTGTCCTGCTCTCACACAGTGTGACTTTGCCTGCTCCACACCAAGAGGTGGGGTCTGATCCCTCTGCCCGAGAGCCCTAGCCAGAGGAAGTGATGCTTGTACCAGTGGGACATAGCAGAGGTGACACTCTGTGAACTCCCCAGCTGGGTCACGGAAGACTGCAGTTTCCACTGGGTTCTTCTGGGACACACGACCCTGCAGTCCCTGGTTCAGGGTCCAGCTGCCACAGGAGGCCACAGGGGGCCGTCTGCTGGAGAGTCCCAGCTGAGCCCTTCCCTCGCCTTGCCCAGCTGGGGAAGCAGACAGGAGACAGAAACTTCCCTGGTGAGACCAAACAATAGACAGTCGACTTTTGCCTGAGTAATCCTGAAATCACAAGCCTCGGGAAGCCTCAGACACTGTGGGGTAAAGACACACTTCTCTAAGCTTCTGGCCCACAGATACCAGGGGCATAATACATTAGCTGTTTTATAACACTAAGTTTAAGGTGGTTTGCGACACAAACAGATAACCAGAGCGAGGGACAGGGTGTACAGGTGGGTGTGCAGGTAAGGAAAGGCCCAGAGTGCAGTACAAGACTCCCCCGCAGACTACTTCCTCTGCCCCACTTCGCCAAGAGCATGTAAACTTGGCCTTGCAAGGAGGTACTGCTGTTGGGGCCAGGCGGGCAGAGAAGGATGGGAGCTTATTTGAGAAGAGAAACAGCCCTGGTGATGAATCTTGAACACTGAACTGGACTATCATTTCAGAAATGACTGTAATGTGTGGAAGCCATTGAAACCGGAAGATACTAGAATAACCTTAACATTTGAATCCACCCCGCAGCCAGTGATGGGGTCCTCTGGGTAAGACAAGAATCCGTTCGCAAAAGAGAGAGCGCAACGCTTACCGCACCAGTCAGCTTGTAGAGTCAGGTTGACGCCGAGAACCTGTTCCGTGACGGAGAGGCCGCTAATTTCTAGAGACTGGATTTGGGAGGAGTAAAGCTGGACCGAAGTGTGAACGCCATTGGCATTTTTCGTTAACACTGGACATTTTTATTCACGGAGTCGTATTGACAATTAGTGATTTATGAGAAATGAGTTAAAGTTCTACTGCTTTCGGTATTCCTGTGATGTGGTTTGTTTCCTTGGTGTTTGAGTATCCCACGCAAGTGTCACACTATTAATTTATCAGATTTATGTACACCTTCTGAGGTCCATTTGCACTGACTAAATCCCTGCCGGAGAGGCACTGGCCTCTCCTAGCCTGTCTGTACTAACGTCCTTCCATCTGTAAAATGAACACAATGTGAGCAAAGGGAGACTCCATCGAGCACAAAGGAGCAAAGGAAATCTGACTTATCCGAGAACGCAGCAACTTGACATCTGGCCCATGGGGGGGAGAGACGGGAAAATAAGTCATGAGAAAAAAGAACAAGGCTGTTACAAATGGTAGGTGATTAACAGAAATAGGAAGCTTTGGGTGTATTTTTTCCATCTTTGAATTTGATTCATGGTGCAAGACTTCCACAAATATGTATGTAATTTTATCGAACGTTTCCCTAGTACATGGCTCATTGAGACCAGATGTAGAATTATTCAAAACTTAGCAGTGATCCTAACAGGCATGAATGATCAAATGTTGCTGCTAAGAGATGATACACGAGCTCTGTGCGGAAGGCCCAGCGACGGGGAAAGTATTCAGGTTTCTCTCTCCGTGTTACAGGAGGACGGCGCCGAATGAAGCAGAGACATCTCATCATGTGTGGTTTCGTGGTTGTTTTTGAGCCAGTAAGATTGCTCGTGTCAATAAGAACTGACGTGGTTGATACTTCACTAAATTTTGCCTTAAATCAGCCAGGTAAAATTAGTAAGGGATATTCACAAAGACACAAAGCAATTTTTGTAGACAATGAGGCAGACCGAGAGAAGTACATCAGAGCGTCCTGATGCTCTGGACATTAACCATCGCTGTGCTGGGGACATCGGCTTGTGTCAAGTGACCAGCCAAGACGCCTTTGTGTGTCAGCAACGCTACTTTCTAGTTTTTAACACACTGATTTTTAAATGTTCGGGAAAACACCCTATTCTGTGCGTTGCAACATCAGTGCGGTTTAACAAGATAAGGAAGAGACCCTCTTCCTTTTTGTAAATTGTCCTGTTTTCTTTCATAGCAACGATAATGAAAATAATGATGCTGCCTCAAAATTACATTGTGAGTAATGTTTTACACGTATATTTTCTCAATTTATTTCCGTCAAACCTCGTGAGATAAGATAATCCTGAGCCAGTGCAATATCAGAAGGAAAGCTATGGGCCTTTCTGACTGCTGCTTATGGAGAAAACTCACATGGGGATATGAACTGGCCACAAGGAGGTTTGAGTCCTGTATCTAATGCCATTTTGTGACGACCTTGGTCAGTCACAAAATCGTGTTTGTTCCTTTGTTTCCTCATGCACAGAGGTTCAATGATAAACCACTATTGATCTTGCGTGACATTCTATTCAATAAGGAGTTAGCATACAAATATATGTAACACAACTTAGTAATTATAAAATAATTTGAACAAATATCTTTGACACACAAGTGGGTTAACGATATATTTTCTTATATGGGGAGATTGTTCTTGCTGATGTTTAAAATGGAAGAACAGATTTTGGACCCACACTGACTGGTTTTAAACCTCAGATCAGCTGGTAACCTTTACAAAAGTTACTCAGCATTTTTAGGCCTAATTCCCCTTCTCTGGGGATAATGAGATATATGCTATAATGTTGTGTAAATGAGGACAATCTTGAGGGTGAAATGAGTTGATATTATGTAATTAGAAGAGGGTTGTCACATGGTAACCACAATAGACAGGTTAGTTCTTATTAAATTCTGGGAAACATTTTCGTATCAATTGACCTGTCTTGAATTTCCATGCATAACTTATTCACTTTTACTAAACACTAGGGTTTCATTTTACTTTGCCTTATCACATTTTTCTTTTATATAATAAACTTACTTGAGTTATACTAGTACTTTTAGTCACTTTTTAGGGGGGATATTTTGAGAGCAATTTGTTTGTTGGTAATAAGGAAGTGTCCAGCTTTCTGTGGTAATATACTAATATTCCATTTGTAATTTTGATCCTGCGTATAAACTCATTATTCTGATATGTGTGGTTTTAGTTTGGGGCTGGATCATCGATGGTGTAAAGCTTCCAAAGTGAGACCAATAGATGTGATTTCAGGAGAGTCATTTTTGGGAAAGAATCTCAGAAAATGACCACACAGAATGAGCCAAATCCTGTGATATCTCTTAAAGTCTCTTGAAACATTTTTAATTTTTTTAAATGTTTTATTTGTTTTTGAGACAGAGAAAGAGATACAGAGCACAAGTGGGGGAGGGACAGAGAGAGAAGAGACACAGAATTGAAAGCAGGCTCCAGGCTCTGAGCCGGCAGCACAGAGCCCGATGCGGCGCTTGAACTCATGAACCATTAGATCATGAGCTGAGCTGAAGTCAGATGCTTAACCAACTGAGCCACCCAGGTGCCCCACTTGAAACTTTTCAAAGGCAGTTGAGAGTTAATGGTTTAAGTTTGTGACAAACTTGAAATGCTTTCCTTAAAATCTAACCCACTGATGAGTCAACTCCCTAATATTTGCTAGATTATTTCTGAATGCTAGGAAGTGTGAACAAATTTTGCATTCTATTCCATAACGTCTTGACATTAATATAAATAATGCATTAATTTATCTAACATGGAAGAATGCAGCACTGTATATCCCAAGATTACAGAAATCCCAGTTTGAGAAGCAGAGACAAATATATTTTGATGTTCCTAATATCTTAAACATCAATTAGAATGTGTGTGCATGCACATGCATGCATTTATCTGTTCTTATATCCATATCTGTGTGTATAACTGAAAGCAATTTGATTATCGATTTTGGCAACCATGCATAGAACCAAATATTTTAACAGATTCTATTTTTTTTTTTTTTGGTTTAACTTTCTTTAAGTAAAAAAGAGAATTTTACCATGGTTTCGTTCTGTAATATCTCTTTTTATTGTAATGAAATCTTAAGGCACTCTTTTGGAGCCAAATCAGTTGAAGCCATATGGTCTGTGAAGTTTTTTTGTGAGTTCATTATTTGCTAACATAGTCTGCCATACTTTAATGAAATCGAGTACAGGGGTTTGGATAGAGGCCAACTAACAATAAATTTCTCACGTTCCTGTTGACTCACCTAGTTTACGGGTTTCAAAACGTGAGTTGCCAAGGAAATAATGTTTGGTCTAAATGTTGAACATGTAACAGAAAGTAAATAAGAGTTAGATAATTTGCAACTAATAAAGCATAAGAAAATAAGAAAAGTTGAGACCTCATAGACGCCACAAAAGACTTCAAATAACTTAAGATATTTCGCTAACATTTAAAACTAGTCTGGGGGCACCTGGGTGGCTCAGTAGGTTAAGCGTTTGACTCTTAATTTTGGCTCAGGTCACGATCTCACAACTTGTGGGATCCAGCCTCGTGTTGGGCTCTGCACTGACAGCGTGGAACTTGCTTGGGATTCTCTCTCTCCCTCTCTCTCTCTCTCTGACCCTTCTTTCTTGTGCTCTCTTTCTCTCTCAAAATAAGTAAATAAACATTAAAAACTAAAGCTTGTCTTATCTGTGACTTGTTGACAACTTCTGTCTTTGCCTGTGGTTAATGAATAATAACATGTAGCCTGATACGTAGTATACAGATTCGCTTATTCTATTAAATAGAAGAATATTTATTTTCAGATTACTTGAAGTTAATTAAAAATAATTTGAAATTTGTACCTTCCATAGGAAAAATTGAGTTTTAGAGGTCTCAGTGAACTAGACCCCTTGTCCAAATGGCATATTCAGTTTTATACTGTAGGTTGTGGCCAATGAAGCTTTTTAGTTTAAAGCATATGCTTTCAACTGTTTTATGAGAATTACCGCTGAAAGCAATGATATGAGACACTTGATCCATAATCTTCTATCCTTTTTTCATCCCTGGAAATCTTTTCAACTGATGATGCCCTATGTATGTTCCTCAAATTATTCTAAGAGCAAGCATTATACAATTATGGCTGCTTTGTTCACCTTCACTATCACTGCTAAACTATCTATACCATTATAGTTTGTTTTCCTCTCTAGGGATACATAAGCAAAGAAGAATCTTATGGTGAAAACTACCAAGTTAATGAAATGGATAATGTAATTGGCACATTTTCCAGTGTAGTGTTTCTAAGATATGCAGCAAAGGTGCGTTTTTTTACCTCGTTATTATACAACTTTTCTTTGAACTTTTTCCAAAAGTTTGTTGTGTTCTTTAAATATTAAAAAAATGATCTTAATTTCAAAATGAAGATATTTAGTTTGTGTTAGGAGAAATATTTTTGATTTATGATTAAAAAACTCAGGAAACCAATCAATACCTGTGTTCATTTAACATTTATTCAACAAATGTATATTGGGAACCTGCTATATTTTTGGTACTTTGCCAAAATTGTAGGATAAGTTTTTGAGCAAAAGAAATATATACTCTCTTTCCTTGAAGGTTATAGTTAATTGGATGATCATGCCCCCCCCCCCATCTGCATGTTTAATTTCATGTAATTAGAATTTAGAGACTAGTAGAGATTAGAATTAGTAGACTAGTGGCTACTGTACTGGACAGCATTGGGTTGGAGGTTGTCAGGCCAACATGCTGAGGCACTACCGAGGAAGCTGGATCAACGAGCCAGCCACAGGCAGTGAAGACATGGTTTTAATCAATGGCATGGGAATGAAAGGGATTTTCAGGGAGAAGAAGAGATCTGGGTGACCACAACTTTCTGGGTGAGCAGCCAGGTCCACTGCAGTATCATTCAGGGACAGAGGGAGGAGAGCATGTGTGAATCAATGATGACTCATTATCTCTGAGATAAAGAAGAGAAGAAAGACCACGATGGAGATGTGGGACTGATATTGGAAAGGCAAATGCAGAAAACTGATAACCCACGAAAGAGATTGTTAAGTAGATGATGTAGAAGGAAACTCAGAAACTGGCATGTCACTACCTCTATGGCATTTGAAGGAAGGGTGAAGGTTTAAAAGTCAAAAGTCATAGGGCTCCTGGGTGGCTCATTTGGTTAAGCATCCAGCTCTTGATTTTGGCTCAGGTGGTGATCTCATCATTCATGAGTTCAAGCCCTGCAACAAGTTCTGCACTGACAGTGCGGAACCTGCCTGGGGTTTCTCTCTCTCCTTCTCTACCGGCCACTCTCCTGCTCTAATTCTCTCTTAAATAAATAAAACTTAAAAAGATAAAATTCAAAAGTCATGGCTGAGTAAAATAAAGACTAAGGAATATCCAGTGGATTGGGAATTTGTATCTGGTAAGGGCAGGTAAATGTAAGCTATGTCTTCTTAAACTTTTAACTTTGTATTAAAATAATTAAATAACTGACATGACTCAATCACTCTTTTATACAAGCATCTCTCAAACAAACTTCTGTATTAACCTATTTTCAGAAAATATACCAAATCTTCATCAGAAACATGAGAGAATCTCAAGGAAATAACTCAGAAATAACAAGGAAGCCTTGTTCATATGTATCCAAAGGGGAAATGTAATCATGACTGCTCTTTTTTCTTCAAATGGTAATTAGTATTTTGGACATACACATTGTCTTTCATCTGCATATGTGTAAGCCTTTTGAAAGCATTTCTTGTCCTCGGGACCATAAAGAATAATTGTCCTGGTGGGGCTAAAGTCTCACTCAGCTCAGAAGGGTTTAGATACAATTGACAAAATCTAGCTAAAGAAGCAGCAAGTCAAACCATTTTAGGTGGTTTTAAAATTTGTCATGGATCTGATTCATCATTGTATGAAGCAACTTGGCCAAAGGCTCCTGCAATATCTTTGGAAGCATCTTCCCAGGGTGGGGCTCATCAGAGGGCCTTCTGGAGCTTACTGATAGTTGTGGGGTAGCCTATTTTTTTTAAAGCTTATTTATTTTGGGGGGGGGGAGGAACAAAGAGAGGGCATTAGAGAGAGAATCCCAAGCAGACTCTGAGCTACCAGCCCAGAGCCCAACATGGGGCTCGATCCCATGAACTGTGAGATCAGGACCTGAGCTGAAATCAGGAGTTGGACACTTAACTGACTGAGCTACCCAGGCAGCCTTAAAGCAGCCTATTATTTTATAAACAGGTGAATGAGGGGCATGGGTAGAATACTAATAACTAGATATGATATAACTACTAAGCTTTATCCCAGAGACACAGAATGGCAGAAGGGGATAGCCCTACACTTGAGAGCACAGCTGGGGAAGTTCATTCTAGAAGTGATCTTACTGCTCTGGTGATATTTTCCTTGGACCTTCTCAGCAGGCTCTGTCTGACTGTGTCACCGGTTCTCAAAGGCAAGAAAATGTCTGTGTACTTTTGGAAGGGCTGTCATACTGTCATAATCAAGGTTGAAAATCAAATAGTGGTTAAAATATTTAGAATGGTATCAACTAAGCTGGGACAATGGCCAAAGATTTATTAACTCTTACTACTCAGATTGTAGTCTCTATCATTTTCCACTTAAAGGGAGAAGTTGTCCAAGAAATGACCAATTCCAGGACCAGTGTACAAAATGAGCTCGCTCAGCCAAAAATCAAGGTAACTAGGAGAGACTCCCAGGGTAGAGACTACCAAGGTTGTGTCAGTTGGACTTGATCATCGGTGAGGATTATGATTGTAGTGGATTGAAGAACACTGAATAAGTTTTTTTTCTGTGAATTGCATCTCAGGGCAAGCAACTAGTTGATTGATGAGCAAGGATTTCTCTTTATGGAATTTTTCCACATAATAAAAGAAGAGGGAATGACAGAAGTAGATCACTTTTTTTTTTTGCAACCCTTAATGAAAGAATGAGTCCACATGAAGATCGTCAGTGGCTGCAAACCTCAGGAAAAGAACAACAAGCAAACACCTCGTTATCCTGGTGACTGTACGTCAGGCTATCTATGGAGCACCATTGCCAAAAAGTCAAACCTGATGTGACCAATTGTCTGTTCTAATCTATCAATTTACTGGTTAAATAAAACTGCAGAGATACAAAGAGTAGAGTCCAGGCTGGAGGAAATTCTGTAGAGCAAATAAACTGGCCCCTTCAACAAATAAGTTGTGAGCAAAAGCCAAACAAAACAAAACAAAACAACACCAAGAACTACAGATCGCAAGGAAGCATATCAAACAGTGGACCTTAACTCAAACAAACTATGTAAAATTAATTTTTTGCATAAATTTTTAAGCATAATATGGCGTTAGTCAATACTAACTTTAGGAGAATAATAATATTTCAGTTATTTTTACATTTTTACCTTTTGGAGATAAAATTGTAATATTTAATAAGTATGAAATAATATGATGGCTGAAATTATGTTCATAGTAATCGAAGGGACAGGCAGAGTAGGTGAGAGGGAGGGTATATTTCGTTAGATAGCTCAGTTCTACATAAACCTACTCCCATTCAACCACAGCTTTTAAAGGTCACACTTACAGCAACCACGTGGATGGAGGGGCTGGGTTAATATGAAGTGGAGGAAAGCTGTGTCTACACTTCCATTCGGATCTATAAATCTTCCTTTCCATTCCTATCTATCCATAAGAGCCCTTTCTTATCTTGAATTTGGTCCCATGTGGTATTAAGAACTACTGTTTTCTTTTGTTCCTGAACTTTCTGGCAACCTGAATACTGACATTTGTTTTCATTTGAGTTATTTTGTAAGTAATGCAAAAATGATTTAACTTTGAACCTGTTTTAATTTGTCAGATGTTCTGGGGTTTTTCGGCCAACTTTGTCAAATTCCAAAATTCCTTCTTAGACACCGGGTCATGAACTTTTGCTAACTTCTATATTCCTTGGTAATCAAAATCCTTCACATAGGGAACATTGGGTTTCTATTTTCACGGCCTGGCAGATTGGTACCTCTACAATTCAGTCACTAAAGTCAACTGATTCCCTCAAAATTGCCTGACTTTTTGCCCATCTTCCTCTGACTGCTTGCTCTCTAGCTCTCTGAAACAGTCATGTCAACCATTATAAGTTCAATTCCAACCTCCATCCCTCCCTAAGTCTCAGCAGTGGACTGCTTGAATTTACCCCCAAATAATTAGAGAGGAACTTCATCCACGTTCCTGCACCCATAAGTAAATATAAATACGTGATATCCGTTTTCTACCTCAGCCCTCCCTCTCCCATTGGCAAGTAACAGAAGCCAGGACCTCCCCTGGGAACTACTCCATTCATGCTTTTTAAATAAACCTGTTGATTATCTTTGCCCCATGTTTTCAGCTTTTCTCTATCTACTTGGTCTGCTTCCAAGTGTTGAACAAGTATTGAACAAATAGGATTCAGTCTGCCCTGTTTTGAAAAGAAGATGAAGTGAAAATAACTCTGCCTGAGATCCCATTGTCCCCATCTAGTTGTGGCTGGTCTCTGAGGGAGAGAGCCTGTGCACCTGCTCACCCCATCACTCCCCCATCCCTTCCGGCTTTGCCCCCTAATCGATGGAGTCTGGCATTTCCAGGGGACCCAGCAATACCAGGGTTCGTGAAGCCAGGGGTGATGTTCACCGGTTGCTGACTCAGCTTTTCAGTAACATTCAACACAGCTGAAGCTCCTGCCTTGTTGGGCACTCTCCTCCCTGAGCTTTTCTTTATTTTTTATTTTATTTTTTTAATGTTTATTTATTTTTGAGAGAATGAGAGAGAGAGAGAGGACGAGATACAGAATCCGAAGCAGGCTCCAGGCTCTGAGCTGTCAGCACAGAGCCCAATGAGGGGCTTGAGCCCATGAGCCATAAGATTATGACCTGAACCGAAGTCAGACATCTAGCCTACTGAAACACCCAGGCGCCCCTCTCCCTGAGCTTTACTGACTCCCTCCTGTCTCCTCTTCTGTAACCAGTCTCCCTCATCCTCCAATACCAGCCTGTCTTCTGCTTGTTCTTCAAGCACTGGTGTTTCTCCAGATTCCGTTCTAGACTACCTTTTCTTCTTATTTTACTCTCTTCCAAGGCAATCTCGTATATACCTCGTATGTAGCCCCAATTATGATATTCCAGAATATTCCATACTTTATTCTCCTGCTGTGATTTCTATTCTGAGTGCTAAGGGTTTATATTCAATACATGTCTGGTATTCTCCACGAATGTCTTAGAAGTATCTCTGTCTCGGTACCCTAAAATTGAACTCATGATTTTTCCCAAACATACTTTTTAGACACTCCAAAGACATCCCTCTATACATCATCCATCAAATTGTCTTAATTAGTTAAAAATAGTTTGCCTCAGATTCATTCAGATGTAGCAATTATTGCTTTCATATGAAAGTCCCAGGAGACAGCTCTTAAAGTGGAAATGGAATTCTTTTTCTGATAAAACAGAGCAAAAAATCTCTCCTTCAAATCTGGCTATCCTTATGTTTTACTGGAGTGCTAGATGATAGGAATTTCATTTTAGTCCAATCAAATGTGATTTGTGTTATTCACAAATGACACATTGTACCTAGCTAATATTAATCATAAAAGACTGTGCTCTTATCTTTGGAATTAATCAATAGGGTAAACCTTATTTTTGGAATTGATTTCTTCCATTAGCCACCTGATATAGCCAACAGTTACATTAATTTCACCTCTACCTCTGAGGAGGATGCCAAAAAAGAGGGAGAAGGGGAAGGTAGCAGTTTGAGGCTTTTATACTTGGCATCTTAGAACGTTCCTGAAGGTCAAATTCCATTCCTTTGCCTCCAGATAATTGGGGCTAGATAAAAGAAAACTCTTGCCTTTTAAGCAGTCAGAAAATTGGGATGTTCAGCAACTTACATTGATAGACTTTTATTTTTTAAAAAAAATTTTTAATGTTTATTTCTGGGAGAGAGAGAAAGACAGAGCGTGAGAGAGGGAGGGGCAGAGAGAGAGAGAGAGAGACACAGAATCCGAAGCAGGCTCCAGGCTCTGAGCTGTCAGCACAGAACCCAATGCGGGACTCAAACTCATGAGCTGTGAGATCATGACCTGAGCCGAAGTTGGATGCTTAACCAACTGAACCATCTGGGCACCCCAAGACTTCTAAAATGGTTGTGGGTGGAAGGGGGGGGGGTTAAGAAAAAAAATGGAAATTTATTACACAAGTTATTTCCACTTGACTAAGTGTGAATTGACTAAGATGTAATGAAAATAAACTTGCATTGAAGGAATCAAAATATCTGAATTTGAATCCCAGCTCTGTCGTAAAACCAAAGCTCTGCTGTCTCACGTAACAACACCTTGCCTCAGTTTCTCCAACTCAAAGATGATCAAATTCCCATTGACGGTTAATACCTGTGGAAGTGGTCTGAAATTACAGTGCTATAAAATTATCAACTCTTACTCTTTTCAAAAGTCCGTAGAGTACTAGGCCATCAAACAAGCAGATTTAGCTTCACTCAAGCTTAACGTTTTTAAAGCTTCTTGATATGAGAAACCTCCTTTGGATATCCCGGGGGAATCCAGAGAATGATCGAAAGCTCTCCTGAATTCCGGTTCTGCTGACATTGTCAACCGAGGCAAACCCAACAAGTAGCAAGCAAACAAAGCAGACCTGGGACTTTTGTAATCGTCCTGTGGGACCATAGACCAGAATTTTATTCCAAGGCACATATTTATTTTCATTTGTCATCTTACATTTACATCTTGGTTCTTGTAATTTCACTTAACGCAAGGATGTCAAACACAAACGTCTGCTATGAGATGCTTAGAAGAGACTGTGTTTCTTTTTCCCCAGTTGAATATTTTCCAGCCGCATAAAAAATTCTACAGGACAAAGTTACTACCAATTAAATAAACCTTAAAGAAACAATCGCGGCTTTATTTCGTCCTTATTTTCGTTGAGACAATGCATACAGTCTCTTCTATTCTTTCTACGTATCTGGTTTCATTCCAGTTGGGCAGGCCCCAGTCCCCTCGCCGGTGAGGGGTCTGAAGCTCACTTCCCAGTAGCCGATGGTGTGAGACCTCCCTCAGCCAGCCCCTGCCACTCTCCGGGAGATTTGCTCGTGGTGGGGACATGTCAGTCATTCGGTCCTGTGAGCTGCTCCCTTATTACACTTTCTGTTGCATAGCTGATAGGAGACTTTGATCTCAATCTACTTTCAATCACTTGGTTAAGAATTGGTTAAAAACTGAAAGCAGGTGCCGAGAATAATTAAGTTTCTCCAAATGCCCGACGGAAACCCCTAGAAATATTACTAGGCTTTAATGATCCAATTTTTTAGCAGCACTCGGAGATGGGTTTCTGTTGGTAGGTCAGTATTCCACTGGCTTTCAATTTATCAATCCATCCACCAGGAAGACTAATTGTATTTTGCTTATCTGCTCGTATATTCCTTAAACTGCTCAGCATTTGTAGGGAATGTCTGTGATTTTGTTACCAAAATGAAATATTTATTTTTGCATCATTTTGTTGCCTAATAAAAGCATAGCCTCTTCATTCTATCACTCGTTGGTGGGAAATAGTTCCTCAGGATGTTACAGATATTTCAGCTACTGTCCGAGGACAGTCACCAAATACATATCCTACAGGTTCTTTTAAACACAATGGCTAATAAGCATGTACAGTTGTCCCAGCTTACCTTTGAGAAAGAAAAACTAAATGCAAGAGATACAACTCACCCATAACATGGAGAAGATTAATCAGAATTCTAACAATAAGGTCAACAAGGAATCTTTTATACCTTCTGGTAGCATGAAGTTTGAACAAACTTTCTGAAAGCAATTTGCTAATATTTATCAAAAGCCTCTACCCTTTGACTCAGCAATTCCACTTTTAGGAAATGATCCCCAAAAAGGGATTGAAGATGGTCAGACAATGAAGCAACCGTAAGGAAAGCATGGCAGTCTTTTTAGGAGAGACAAAAATGGGAATGATCTAAGCGTTCAAATGGTAGATGGATAGTCACAGAGATCATGGCACAGTTGGATAATGTGCCCATTAAAATGTAGGAACAGAAATAAATTTTCTCACTTGGCAATATATGGGAAATTTGCTTTTCGATAAAAAGCTAAGTGATTACACAGAATGGAGAGGTTTGTTTTTTTTTTAATTTTCGCCTATAGAAAGTAGTTTTCTGTGGGTGGGTGAATGATGGGCGACTTTCTCTTCCTTCCCTGCTTTTATTCCCTTTGCACAGCTGTATTTTATTCTTTTTTAAACAATAAATACATGATAGTTTTTAAGTAAAGTGTTAGTTAAGTAAATGGTTTTAAACAACATCTTTATATGGAAAATCTCATCCATTTCTTCTACCCTGTCCTCCATTTCCCTCCTAATGACAGTCACCAGCAAATTAATGGAGCAAATTCATGACACTGTGGTGTGTCTATCGCTCTTGTGTTAAAAGAACACAACTCATTGACCACTTCATTAGTAACATATAAGAAAGGAAAAGGAGGGTTGAGAATAGAAGATGACATTCAAATTAGGGAGAATCAGTAATTCCTTTAATTATATGATATTTTTCATTACATTCACTGAGGAAAGTATTACTATGCCAGATACCTTCTGAAGTGGGGTTTGTGTTAACAATGCAAATAAATCAGTCACCAAGTATTTTAATAGGAAACTCCTATTATCCAAGCAAGGTCACTGTGGACTTTCTCCCCCCTCCTCGCTCAGTAGTTCAAAATGTGGAAATAGGAATTTGAGTAACAACGCTTTACACTTTCATTGTATTTAAATTTCATTAAATTATGTAAAGTCATTTACAGCCTTGGCATCAAAGTTGCTGAATCATTTTTTGGCTTGTTTTGGGCAGTGTGTGGGATTTTTCTTCGACCAGCCTGTTTTAGTAACGTTGTGAGAAGATTTCTTTCAAATAGTTTACTTAGTTTGTGCTTTATCTAGGTTCCGTTCTCCCAAATAAATAACGTTAGTACAAATTACATTTATTTTCACCCTTCTTCTCTTCTGAGATCCAACAAACCATATTGTCCTGCTTGGATCCACGGGGCATTTCCAGAATGTTGGGAGAACCACATTCTCTTAATTAGCCATTATGTCCTTTGAATTAGTTTCTAACGATGGCCATGTGATTCTTTAAGCCTTTTCAGAACATTTCAACAAAGTTAACTTTTCTAAATTTAGGAAACATTTATTTGCTCAAAGCAAATTGCAAATAGAAAGAGTGACTATTGTTGCAAAAAAAAAAAAAAAAGGTAGAATCAGCCTATGTCTTCTTCAGCGTATTGCTTTTGAAAATGTCAGTCCGCGACAGAGATCACTTTCAATGAGTGTATATAATGAATCTATACATTTAGCTAAGCACATATTTTCTCTTGTTTTCATGGTTTACATTATTACAAATCTGAAAACTATGTATTTGCTAACTAATCTAGTTATGCCTAAATGGAAGTGACAGTAAGTTAACTTCTCAGTAGCCTTAGCTGAATTCTCTCCCTTTCTGATACTGTGTATCAAGACTCCCGCGCTCGGAAAGAACAATAAGCAAAACCATGATCCAGGATCCTGCTGACAGATCCGTTGTGAAGCCAAGCACTTTAAGCTTCTGTAACATACTGTGCCATAATTATGATGCCGTTTTAATCAATTCTACCCATAATTGATTGATTTGTTCAGTTCACTTCCTTGACGAGATAGAGCCAATCCATTTGAGCCTGCAGCATACAAATGCACACAAACATCACTTTCCTTTCTTTGTAACCATGTGCTTTATCAGTACCCATGGCCTAGATGGCTTTCCCTGCTGCCCATTTACATGGCGGATCATGCATTTTAATAAGCCAGGTTGACGGTGCCCTTTGTTTCCTTGGGGGCAATAGTCTCGCTACAATTTTCTTCTTGTGAAAAGGGGTCTGGCCTTACAGAAAGAAGACCCAGAATATCTCCATAACATATATAAAAATGTGGCATTGAAAAGGCCTGGGGATCTTCTCCAAGGGGAGAAGGGGAAGCAAACCAGAGAAAAAGGGATTTATTGCTTCAAATAAGACCAAAAGTGTAAGATCTGACATTTTGTGTTTGTGGTTTACCCTTTTTACTAGTATCAAGAATCCGGGGCACCTAGGGGGCTCAGTTGGTTGAGCACCGACTTCGGCGCAGGTCATGATCTCACGGTTCGTGGGTTCGAGCCCCGTGTTGGGCTCCGTGCTGAGGCTCGGAGCCCGGAGCCTCCTTCGGATTCTATGTCTCCCTCTCTGTCTGCCCCTCCCCCGCTCGTGCCCTGTCTTCGTCTCTCAAAAATAAATCAACTTTAAAATAAATAAATAACAGCATAATCATTAAAAAAAAAAAAAAAAAGAATCCCATCGGTGGTCGTGAAACACACCTGGTGCACATAGATAAAAATGATGCAGATCACAGAAGAGCAGCAGAATCTGGAAGACGAGAAGTTTTAACTAGTTGGTTGAAACCATAAAGTGAAATTATAATCCACTTCACGATGTCACAATTTTACAAACAACGAAAATGTATCTCAATCTATGCCATGTGGCTTTAAGTCCAGTCCCTTTCTCCTCTCCACAATCACCTGAGTTAAATCACCCTCATGAGTCTCTTGCTGCATTTGCTTTACCCTGTCTTTGTGGATAATTAATCAGGAAGGGCTGGGGGCTTTACCCTGTCTTTGTGGATAATTAATCAGGAAGGAAGGGTGGACGGATAAGCGTCTCGAGCAGTGTCTGAGGCTTGCTTCTCGGCTTTATGGGCCACACGGCAGCGGTACAAGGCAAGGCAACAATTCGAAGCTGCCCTGAGTCGAGCCCGATGCTCAGACGTGCTCCATCCGGAGCCGGTATCTATCTAGCCCCACGCACAGCAGGTGCTCGCTTCTTGGCTGACAGCTCCAAAATGTTCAACGGGCCTGTGGAGCCCCAGCATTTACATTCCCCCTTGGACTGGAATTCGGGTCTCCTATGGGCATGGTTTTCACCTACTACATCAGGTATTCCTGAATTTCTTCAATGGGAATCTCCTGTTCTAGACACGGTTTTTTCAAAAGCGACATTCTCAGCTGCTATCTGCTGGGCCGGCCAGTAGAAAACTATAAGTAAGAGCCTAGTAGGTATTATAGGTAGTAATTATTGATTTGGAACTTGGTTTGAAAGTTCTTGTCTTCCCATAGAATGGACCCAAAATAAGAAGGGACTACAAATGGCCCATAAATGTGTGAAATAAACTTCTGTGAAATCAAATAAACTTCTGTGAAATCAAATAAATTCACACAAAAGCATAATAAGCCAGCGCCTATTAATAGATTGGCAAGATTAAAAAGCTTGATAAATCCTAGTATTTAATGAGTTTGTGGGGAAACAGAAACTTCAAGCACATTAATGATTATATAAGTTGGAGCAAATTTGCTGGAAGGTAGTTTTGAAATAGACAGTAGGATTTCAAATACAGATGTGGAAATAGTGAAAAGCAAATGAGAGCAGACCAAACCACTTGCTCAAGTTGACCGTGGCAGTGGCATCAGGCACCATCACCTGTGTCAGGGCAGAGACGTGCAAGAGAGGGGAGACTGTCTAGTAGAGGAAGGGAAGGCCCTGGGGTGCCCTGAGTGGAGGCTGTGGGGGGTGCAGAAACACCAGGTAGGCTGGGTAGACATGGGCATTGTCTCAGGCTCTCTGGTTGTTCCTAAATTGGAAGCAGGGACAAAAATTAGGGAAGCGGTAAGCTATTCATAAATTCCTGGCTGTTGTAGGCTGACCATTACAGGGATTATTGTCTGGCTTCCTGGCCCATTCCTAAAGCGGTCTTACTTCCTACAAGTCTGACCTGACACCTGTAGTCTGGCTTCCCCGGATAGTTGTAGCGGCTAATGGGTTGTTTCTCTGAGATGGTTGCTGCAGACTGTGGGTCAGATTCCATTTTTATTTTTTTATTTTTATTTTATTTTATTTTTTTGGAGAAGGGGAAGGGCAGAGAGAAAGATAGAGAATATTTTATTTTATTTTATTCTTTTATTTTATTGTATTTTATTTTATTTTATTGTATGTAGAGAGAGAATGTATGGGAGTGAACAGGGGGAAGGGCAGAAGGAGACAGAGAGAATTCCCAGGCAGGCTCCTTGCTCAAAAGAGAACCTGACACAGGGCTCGATCCCACAACCTTGGGATCATGACCTGGGCTGAAATCAAGAGTTGGAAGCTCAACTGACTAAGCCACCCAGGTGCCCCAAGATTCCGTTTTTATACCTGGTCTGGCCACTGTCTGTTTGTATATTCAGTCTTTTGTAGGAATCCACAGGAGGAGGTAATCAAAAAACAGTTTTATTAAAGACAGTATTTGTTAGCACAGAGAACCACCGGTGAGAATTTTTATTTCCAGCCTGGCGTTATTCTAGACTGTTGCACAAAGCTCAAGCCATGGTTTGGATTCACACAAAGACGTGTGTCTCTCAAGAAGGGAAATAGCAAAGGCAGACATCCCATCGGTAAACACATTCTTTATAAACTGTCACGTGAAGTTTTAGAATCCACGCTAAAAAATCCCAGTGCCCACAGAGCACTAGGAACACAAACCAAAGAAACCAAAAGAAAACCAAAGAAAATGAGGTATGTCACCTTACTGCGGGGGTGGGGGGGGAAGATGCACGCCGTGGGCAATCATGAGGTGTTTCTGTAAGAGTGTTGGGTGGGCTTGTCATACAGTTTGGGCTTTGGATATGGGGGGAGAATGTAAGGAAATAAATTTAACTTTGGATTGGATGCTGGCAGGAAGCAGGGGTGGTTGGATGACCGAGCATCTTAACACTTGTTATGGCAGAAGAAGAGCAAGGCGCTGGGGCTTGAGGTGTGATCAGTAGTGCTCACACGGGCCAGGATAAGAGATGGTCAGTCACTTTGGTGGGAGCATGGTGTGGTTGTTTTAGTTTTGTTCCAACATGGCCATGGAGTGATGGCATCTGATATCGTTATTCTATGAAACTGTTAGCATGCGGTAGGAAACCTCATGACCTAGCTTCATGGTTCCCAGACAGTGTGCAGAGGTGTCCCGAGGCATCTTTGAAGGGCACGCTGGCATAGTTTAAACTTCTGAGGGAAGCCCAAGGACATCTACTGAGTCTCCCATGAGCACTACCATATTGTTTGTACCCAAGAACGCAAAGTATGCAACTGTTTGGTAGTTCTCTTGGCTTAAGGGCACTATAGGAAAAAAAACCCAACTGGGACACTAGGGACACTATGAACCGAGCAAGTTTGAGACCTTCTGGTTTCCAGATACTGGGTTCCAGGTGTCAGGGCTTCGATGTTCTTCCTCATCCCTTTCTCTTCTTATCCCTCAGCAATAAAAGTTTGAAACCGTGAAAACCGCTGGTCCAGAACTCTGTTGCAAATATAGTAGCCATCTGCCATAATGTGTAAAGTTAAATTTATGAACTTAAATAAGATTTAAATAATAGGTTCCTTAATTACACTTGCCATATTTTAAGGGCTCAAGAGCCGCATCTGATGCATGGTGACACCGTTAGTCAGCACAGACAGAGAGCATTTGCACCCCCTCGGCATGTCTCACTGTAGAGACGGGTCAGAGGTGCTCATTCCTTGGACCCTATCACCTATGTCCACAAACCGGTCTAAGTCCTGTGGATCCAGTCATTCCACCGTAAGAAGATGCCATTTACAAGCTTTTACTCTTCCCATTAAAGTTTTCACATCCACTAGCCAAGACCTTCCTAAGCACGGGTGTTGCCAGATTTCCTCCCCACGCTCACGGCTGGGAGACAGGCAATGAACCCCTTCTCCATACATTACAAACAACGCCTCAGGCTGCAATATTTGCCTTTGTATCATTTCAACACCGTCTTGAACATCACTCGCCAAACTAAAAGATGTGTACAACCCGAGCAATTCTTATTTCCCCAGTTAGGGCAACAATGGCAACAAATGGGAAACAAACATTGAAAACATTTTTAAAAAGTAATAAACATACTTTCTCAGCTACCAGTAATTAGAAGATCAAGACTCGAAAGTTCAGTGTCGGAGCGTCTTTTGAAAAGATAGGAACCAAATCACCTCGCTGTTGGCTAGTAGACACCTGGACCCCCTGAGACTCCATGTTGACCTTGAGTGACACTGAGTTTCTCCATTTCCTCGGGTGATGCTCTCAGCTTTCCCCAGGGTTAAGTTGCAGAGTAGGTAATGAGCTTAGATCAGGAGTCAGCCTGCCTCTCCGTGATTCCCAGATCCTTTGCTTTCTAAATCCGAGAACATAACAAACCCCTTAGCTCTCTGGTTACTCATCACTCATCTATGAATTTGTAGATTTACAGAGAGTAAAAAAGGGTAACATCTAACCCAAACTCATAGATTGTTCTGAGGATTAAATGACTCAATGCATGTCAAATTATGCCAGGCATATAGTGCTCATTTCATAAATGTCAGTTATGAATATCATCATGTGTCAGGTGCTATGAGGCGATTTCACATGATATGTGATTTCTGTCTCAAAAGGACACTGTAAGGTGTTACTGTCACTTATTGATTAGGAAATTAAACGTCAGAAATTGTAAATCATTCACCCCAAATCATGTGAGTTAGGTCACAAAAGTGGGATTCTTGGAGCCCTTACATAAGGTTACGTCTGACCATAATATTCTCCCGTGGTACCCACGACATTTTCGATTACACACTCCATACACTTGCAGTGGTTTGTGAAGTGTGGCTCTTCCCCGGTAGACTGTGCATATCGCGAGAACAAGTTGGTGCCTGCCTCGTTCAGTATTCTACCCGAATTTCCTAGAGCACGGGGCCAGAAGCAGAGTGGGCTCTTGATGAAGTTGTATCGAGTGGATTCACAGACAGATGACTGAGTCCGTTGAACCCCACGTCCGTGTCTGTGGTCAGCGAGACACATTTTGGCTTCGTTATGGCGAGCAAACGACACGCAGCCGACACGTTGTGGTAGCACCATGCCTCTCCATCGTCTTCTCTGATCGTTAGATTTTCGACAGAAGTTGCAGTGTTTAAAATGCTACTCGAGACATATTCTACATTTCTTCTAAGATAGTCCCTAGCAAATTTCTGTCATCTCACATAATAAAACGTTCGCTCTTCATTACAGGCTCCCAGAGGGTTTTGTTTTGTTTTGTTTTCTTCCTCAAACCATCAAAACCTATCATCTCCTTCCAAGTACAGCCGGGTAGAGTTCAGTATTTTGAAAAGCATATTTCTCACACAACTCAGCCTGGTCCATGTGTCACAGTGAAAAAGTCCCATGTTCTGGAAGCACAGGAATGCCAAACGTTTTGAGCTGCCTCCTGGGGAGGCGGTGCCCCAGAGGACACCTAAAAGGAAGGGATGATATAACTCACGGTTAGCATATGGAAAATATACATAAATGTCCACTCGCTTCCCCGTCCTCTCCCGTCAGCAGGGGGATCGTGGGACAGGTAGAGCCAGCTTATGTGCCTTGGCTTTGCAGGAGAGAGAGTGCAGAGGAACACGGCTAAGTATCAGCAAAGCCAGCACCCTCTGAACTCAACATTTATCGCTATTGTGCTCCAAACCTCCTTTGTTCAAATAAATCTGTGCATTGTATTCAATATATTCCTTTACAGTGAGATTTTTTTAAAAGTGTTTTTCTATCGTATACTATGGTTGGTACACTCACTTTTCCAAGCTTCGATCTCTTCCTTGTCCAGAGGTCAGTTTAACTTCCTACAGGTTGATTTTTTTTCCCAATTTTGCAAAGAAAATTCAAAACTCTTCTGGGAGTTTTAGTAAAAAAAAAGCTAAATGGTTTTTTTCCACACTCTATTTCTCTGGTTTCCCAGTGCTATTCTATCTGGGGTGAAAAGGAGGTAACGGAAGAAAAATTTAAATTTTTATTAAGGTTCTTGCTCATTTTTTTTTTTTTTTTTTTACAAAAATGACATTGGTGTGAACAAAATCTAAGTAGGTTTAGATAAGATTGGTCATGGAAATGGGGCATTGGTTTTAAAGTCGAGTGACATGTTCAATTGCAAAACTAAAGAGGCAGGACTTCGCCGTGATAAAACCACGGAAGTGAGGGGGTGATTTGTAGTACAGAAGGTGCTGATGTGATCCTGGGTTAGGATGGCTAATGTCTGGACCAGGGATTTGCCTGCAGGGACAAAGAATCCATCATGATCTTTGATCTGTAATAGAAAAAAAATAGAGAGGGATTGTATGTATAGAGAAAATTCCAGTCACCTTGAGAATGCCACTTTCCATAGAATACTAAATTCCATTTAAACTCTGAAATCTCAACTCCGTGTAAAGGAAGTTGTTGCTAGGTTATGTAGTCTGCAATTAACTGGCCTTTACCTTCTTTTGTTAGAAATGATAGATTCTTGCTTAATAGCCAATATGCCAACATTCAAAATCCATCACTTGAACAGAATAAGTGCAATTTAAGCATTTAAGGGGAACAATATCCGCCAAGTGCTGATAACAGATTAAAGCATTTACCCATAAGTAACGTCAGCAGAAATGAAATGTCTTGACTGAGGGGACGAAACCCTGCAGTGACACGAGAATTACCTAAGACACTCACCTTCAACAACCGTGTGAACTCAAAGGCAAGCGTGCCGGGCTCTCCTCAGAGGGATGAGAGCCTTCTCTCATTTATCTACAAATTCTTCTCCCTGTGATTGTCTAAAGATTAAGAAACTTTCTATTTTGGGGAAATACAAGGCATAATTTCAGCACGGTCTACAATTATAAATGTCTTAAGGGTGAACAATCCTGAGATAAATCCTACTTGCATTGATCTTTTATTGTAATTCTGGAATTAATTTGCAAATATTTAATTGGATGATTTTTGCTTCTGAGTTTCTAAGTTAGATAGCTCGTAATGAATTGGGAAAATTGGCTCTTTCTTTAAACATGTTATGGACTGAATGTTTGTGTCTCCCTAGAATTCATATGTTGGAGCCCTAATGCCCCAGTGAGGCTGCATTTGGAGGTGGGTCCCTTATGGAAGTAATGGAGGGTCACAGAGGTCATAAAGGTGGTGCCTTCATCCAATAGGATTAGTGTCCTGCCTCTGTTTCTCTCTCTCCGTGTGTGTGTGTGTGTGTGTGCATTCACAAGCATTTAGTTTCGAAAGGCCACGTGAGAACATAATGAGAAGCCAGGAAGAACAACTTTACCAGAAATCAAATCAGCTGGCAGGCACCTTGACCTCCAACTTCCCAACCTCCATAACTCTGAGAAAATAACCTTCTGTTGTTTCAACCACCCAGTCCATGGTATTTGTCCCGGCAGCCAGAGCAGAGCAAATTACTAACGATATTGAATATTTAGGTAACATAGGAATTATTTTTTTCCTGAAAGGTTTGGCAGACCTGCAAGGAAAAGAAAAAGACTTTGTCATGTTTTTAAGAGAAATTTGTAAAAATTAAAAATTATGTTTTAAATTTATTTTATGAAAATTTGTCTAATCGAGTTTTCCAACTTAAAGCAATTTTTGTAATGTATACTCTTCTAGAAAACCATCGACCTTCTTTGGAATTTTTTAATGAAAGCGTTTTTTTTTCTTTAAAAAACTCCTCTGCATTTTCAGTTCTGGTTTCTTTTCATCCTTTTTATTTTTGTTCTTGCCTTCCTCTAATCAGAATTAACAAATCTTAATTGTTGGCTTCAAAGACCAGTTTTCAATAAACAGTGATGTTTCCAAAATTGCCATTATTTTATATCATAATCTTTCCTAACGCCACCCTTTTTATAACTGATTATTTTTGGTTCTTTTAATAAAAGAAATCCAGGAATAAATGCCTGATAATATTACTTTCAATGTTTCTTGTTTTCAGATAAAATCAAACTCAAAGTTATAAATCTTCTAAATCCTGCTCTGAATGCAGAACGTAAATTTTGTCATCATTGTTATTTATTTCTAAATAGATGGATATTTCCATTTTGATTTTAATTCAAGAATTATTTCAAAAGGTGTTTTAAAATTTCATCTCTATTCCACATAGCAATCACAGAATATGAACTATGAATATGATTGATTTTATTTCTACTATTTGGAATTTAATAATTTTTTCATGCCATGAATATTTGAAATTTCATGAATATTTGAAAACCATGGGCGCTTTCAGTTTAGCGTGGATAGTTTTGTGAATGTATTTACTAAAGCAAGGTAGTTTATTCAAGCCTTTATGTTTTTCCCTATTGTTTCTAGTTGCAATTTTCTAGTTGAGGAGTGTTTGTTACAATTTTGCATTGTTAAGTATGAATTATATTTATATAGCTATATATATAGCTATACATAACTATATAGGTATATATATATATAACTATATGTAACTATATATATAACTATATAACTATAACTATATATATAACTATATACTTCTAACTTCTATATATATATAAACATATATATAATTACTTCTAACATTTTGTGCTACATTTTCCTTATTAGGAAAATTAGTCTGTACCCAGACTAATACATCTCCTTTAACTAAAAAAGTATTTATTTGCTGTACATAAAAAGCCCAGTGGAAATCTAGCTTTTGGGGTGAGCACGTTGCTACCCCAGAATCAAATCTGCGTGTCTGAAGAAGGAAAATGAATATTAGCAGTCTCTGCCACGCTTTTGTGTTTGTCTGTGGGTGTGTGCGCTTGTGTGTATTTATCACCTTGACAGTTTTCTTCTTTTATTTAAATTAATTATATTATTTAAATATTTATTAAGATATTATGCATAATTAACATACTTATTATAAGTAACAAAGATTTTATTTTACACTGTGTTTTATATTTTCTATTGCTATGCATTTCTTGCTCCTTTCTCTCCACCCCCTTCTCTCTAATTTTATTTAATCATGTTGGGTTTCTTCTTTTGTTCCCCTGTTACCAACCATCAGCTCCCCTCCCCTTAGCTTTAACATAAAGCTTCATTAGACTCCTACATACTTGGGTGACAGTTTGGCTGAGAGCTAAAACTGTGGGCTTTAAAATTTTTTGTTGCTCATGGCGATTGTAATTCCCTTATTATGGAAAAACGCTCTATTTGTGGGATTACGCTTCTCATACTTGGTGAGCTTTTACTCTGTTCCCATTCACTGTATACATAAGTTAGGGGTGCTTTTGTCTTCAAGTAAGAGAAAACTTAACTAGAGGGTTTTAATCAAACATGAGCTTATTTCTTACTGAAGTTAATCTACTGGTAGTGGTTAAATAATAGCTCAATGATGCCAGATTGAACATCTCTGTGATTGTGTTGGTCTTTCCTTATGACTGCAAGATGGCTGCTGCATATCTACCATCACATTCTCATTCCAGTAGGAAGAAATTCACTCAGGGCGTTCCTCAGTTCATATATTTCAGGGCAAATCATATAGCTTCACAAACAAATCAGGGATATATTATTAGACAAAAATCGGCAGTGGATCTTAGGTTTGTATTTTGCCATAAGCATCATACTTGATATCTTCAGGAATTAAATCCTATGCTGCAAGATTTCCAGTGCTATTATATATTTATTTGAATTTTTATATATATTTTGCCATTGTGTCAGGATTAGGGAGGGCAGAACTGTTTCCATTTGGCTTAAAAATCTGTGTGTTTTTTAAATTTCTTAGAGTCCATCTTTTTCCCACTCCAGTTCCATTTTCTTAATTGCTCTTGAATGCTTTTCTTTCTTTTTGAATTTCAGATAAACTCAGTTCTATTTATTATCCTTTTCTTTGAGTGGAGCTGACACTCAATGCTACGTCAGTTTCAGGTGCACAGCCTAGTGATTCGACGTCTCCGTCTGTTACGCTGTGCTCACTACAGTGCGACTCCTCTCCGCCACCGTAAATCTCTGTGACAGTATTATCGACGGCATTCCCTATGCTGTGCCCTTTATCCTTGTGACCTGGCCATCCCGTGACTGGAAGCCTGTGCCTCCCGCTCGCCATCACTCATTTTGCTCCTTTCCCCACCCCCTTTCCCACTGGCCACCATCCATTTGTTCTCTGTATTTATAGGTCTGATTCTATTTTTTACTTGTTTGTTTGGAACCTGTTTTCTCAATAAGAAATTTGAGGCAGTTAAGTCTCTTTGGCCTCTTCATCTGCCCTTGTCTCCGTTGCTTTCTAGGCTGGGATCCCGCTTCTCTCAGAGGGCCGTGCTTA
Organism: Panthera tigris; assembly: GCF_018350195.1. Taxonomy (NCBI): domain Eukaryota; kingdom Metazoa; phylum Chordata; class Mammalia; order Carnivora; family Felidae; genus Panthera; species Panthera tigris. The sequence goes on along the minus strand of NC_056671.1, from coordinate 88,718,379 downwards.
TCTCCACTCTCACCCTTTCCTGATATCGGGTTCCTGAATAGAGCACATCTCTTCTCACCTCCCTGAAAAACTCCTATTCATTGTTCAAGAACCAACTCAAGGTCCTTTTCCTATGAACCTTAAGTTCTTCAGATGCCCTGGGTCACTGCTTCTTGGGCGGTTACATTCCCCCCACCCCCAGTTATCCTCAATGGGGCTCATCTCTCTGCTCCCCAGTTGGCACTGATGGATCAGAATAGTTTGTGTGTATTTTCATCCCTGGAACTTAGCAAAGTGTATATAACTGGTAAGAACTCAAATGTACTAAATGAATAAACAAATGAGCAAAGGAAAGCTCATCAAGAAAAGTACTTTTTCTAGATTACTAAAGAATGATTTTTTTTTTGAAAACACGAAATATATCTTTTTAAATAAGACAATAATATTCTGGAAAAATCGTGCCAGCACTACCTACTTTAAGAACTAATCTGTAAGCAGAGTTTTGGGATCATTTGTGAAAGTCCATCTAATCTCTATCTCTGGCTCCATCTCTGTCTCTCTCTCTGTCTCTGTCTCGCTCTCTCTCTCTCACACACACACACTCACACACACACACACCCCATACACACAGACAAACTCAGGCAAAACCATGCCTGAACTATCTTAAACCTATATATGTTGATTCTAAGTTTCTATTTTTCTAATAATTTATTTAAAATTATTTATTAGTCTTAAAGTGTTATTTTATTTATCTCTGATACAGAATTCAAGAAATAAAAAAAAACCCTTTAGTTGCTACTTTTGAAAGATGTGGGTTCTTAAATATGTTTTTAAGATAAAAATGCAAAGAAATGTGGGCAGTGACATGTCAGTGGGTGTAAACTGTGGTGTGCCAGAGAGTTTAAAGGCTTATTAAAAATGTGAAGAAAAGCTTGATTCCAAAATTCAGTTTTTATTTTCTCTGCTGTTTTATTTTGTATTTTTTTTGACTTGAAGATATTTCCTATTTAAAATGACAGGAGACTCCTGATCCAATATTTCCAATCTGAGAAGAAATTCCATGAAATGTTGACAGACTCCCCTTTGTATTCCCCTCACTCATGGTAACAGAATGGCCTTAACAAACCTGACCGAATAATTTGACTGTCAGAGAACTGGGTTTTATTTTGGGCAACACATCTGCCTGAAATGTCAGCCTTTACTTGATTCTCAGACTTCCTTTAAGGTGGAGGGAGAAAATAGATGTGACTGTATTAATAATAGCTAAATGTTAATATGCCACTGGGATTAGAGCGTAACAGCATGTACTGTACGGCTGTCACTGAACAACAGCTCTCCCATAGGTGCATAATAAGGGAAAAAACTCGGTCAGATAATCTAGTCCATGATGGAAAGAAAAGAAAGATAAAGCGAGAAATTGCATTTCTTACATCAAAAACTTTAGTCTAAATACGACCAACTGTCTTTATTCACAGTGTGTCACTTCTTGCTTTTTAGCTGTTTTCATGGTGGAGCAGACATTAGACAGAGTTAAAGCCTTTAATTGGCCCTCCACACTCCCACTTGTTTCTTCTCCCTTCCTCGTGTCTTCAGATCAGTTGAAGTCTTTGGAATTCCATTGCTAACAACCTGTCAGATCAGAAGGCAGATGAGCTTAGAGAATTATTCCAAGAGGTAACACTGTCTATGTTCAGCATGGATTACAGGATGTAACGATCAACCTGTGTCTATAATTCATGGCATCAGAAGAGTCTTAGTCAAATAAACTGTCCTACTCCTTTCTGGGCCCCATACCTCACTGGTTGTGAACATGCATGCTCTGTTTCTGTTTCTGCAATCACACCATGCCAACTGATGGTGGATTAACAATACCTCCCCCGTGAAACATAAAACAAAAATGATCTAGCTTCCTGTAATTCCTGTAAACAAGAAGAAATGAATGATGCATGTTATTTTATTTTACTCCAACATTCTCACTATGGTCACTTATCTTCAGCCGGTTCCCCTGGTATTCTAGAAGATCAAGGAATAATCAGGGCTAATGAATAATGAAGGACCTCTAGTCTATGAGAGACATTAGCTCTTGCCCCTGTACACTCCCCATCCTTCCTTTTACATATGTCAGCTTCCTTCCAGCTTTGACTCATGAGGGCTACCTAGTCTCTCCTCTTATTTGATTGGAACCAAACTTCGTGTATGACCTAAAATATTTGTCTGGTTCTTGCTTTTCATCTTTCCTTCTCCCTCCTCTCTTTCTCTTCTTATTTTCCTTCTTCTCTTCTACTCCTAAAATATTCCTGGGCACTGTGTACCAGGAACAGTGTGCTGGGATGTGAGAAAAACACATGCATTCCTGATAGTCCAATAGGAGAGACAAACACGTAATCACACAGATGGGAGATAATAAGAGAAAGAATAAAGGAAAGATCTCATTGAAATAATCCATGTTATAAAGGACAACTGTTGAGGAGGAAAACTTGAGCTGAGAGCTGCAGCTTACACAGGAGTGAGCCAGGCAAGCAGAGAGAAGAGACTCTCTGGCAGAAGGGTCAGGTGTATAAAGGCTCTGAGGTGGTAAATATAAGGGTACAGACCCATGTGGACAAACAATAGTGGGGATGGTGGCTATTTCTGTGAGATGAGGCTGGGAAGGTGGTGTTGGCAGAGATGCAGGATGATGCGGGGTGAGTAACTGATTTGGGATTTTATACTTACTGGAAAGCCAAGTATGTTTGTTTCCCATCTAGCAGAGGAGCAACATGGTTTGATTAGAACGAGACAAGTCAGGAAGGCCATTCAGAAAAGTTTTCATGAAACTGTAGCTTCCAGAGAATTGCAGGAGGAGTAGGGTGGTAGCTGTAGAAATGGACGAAATGGATGGGTAATGATATGTTTTGAAATTCAGATAGATAATATCTGAATTGACTGGGAAGGGAAGGAGATAAGGAAGTCAAGGGTAACTATGAGCTTTTTAACATTTACCAACAGGATGGAATTAAAATGGACAGAGATACAGAAGATGGGGAGAGAATCAGTTGTGAGAAAAGATATCAAGGGTGCACGTATTATTTGAGACCCTTGTGAGCACTCCCAAGGGAGATGTCACTAGTTCATTGGATAAGTGGGTCTAGAGTTCCAGGGAGAAACACATTTGGGGTCATCAGCATTTGGGCGGAATAGAAAGCTGCTGCAGTGCATGGAATCTTATGGGGACAAGAGTGGATTTAAAAAGCTTCCAGTACCACATTCTAAGGAACTTTGACATTTTGGAGGTTGTGCATGGAGTAGGGACATTGAGGAGGAGTGGACAGTGAGATAAGAGAGCACGGTTTCATGGAAAAAAGATGAATTTCAAAAAAGAAGGAGCAGTTAGCAATGTTGAATGCTACTGGTAAGAAAGGGATTGAAACATATCCATTGGATAGAGCAAAGTGGGCATCTCTGATACCTTCCTTTGAGCAGTCTGGTTTCACATTTTATTCTCTAACATGAGGTGACCTCCCAGGACTTCTCAGTTACTTCATATCAAATGGATTTGCCTTTTTCAGCTGCTCCCAGAGTCACTTTCTGTACATTGATTCCTTCTACTAGTCTCCTGCTTCCAACCACTTCCCTCCCCCGTGACTGTTCTCAATGCCCTCTTCTCAGAAGACATAGAAAAGAACAGCATAAACTCCCTCCCCTCCCCTCCTCTCTCTCTGTGAGCTTCTGGATTCCTGTATGATGTACATTTATGTATTCCTCATGCATTCCCTTGTTCTCATCTTGACCATTCTTCTCTGGGACATCACTTCAGCAATCACTGCCCTTTCTTTTATGCATGCAGGTTCTTGTCTTTTACTTACTTCTCTGTCTGGAACTATGCTGAGCTACTCCACCCCCAAGGTTCTTCTTGAATCTCCTGATCCTTAGGAGGCCACCCTCACTTTCCTTTCAGTGACTGACAAAATTCTAAGGGAATAAGTATCATACGCCACTGAGATTGGAGTGCAACAGCATGTACTGTATAGCTGTCACTGAACAACAGCTCTCCCATAGGTGCATAATAAGGAAAAAAAATATGGCGGAATTCAGTCCAAGATGGAAAGAAAAGAAGGATGAAGTGAGAAATTGTATGTTTTATCCTATATTAAAAACTTTATGGGGCTCCTGTGTGGCTCAGCCGGTTAAGCATCCAACTTCGGTTCAGGTCATCATCTCATGGTTTATGGGTTTGAGCCCCGCATCAGGCTCTGTGCTGACAGCTCAGAGCCTGGAGCCTATTTGGAATCTGTGTCTCCCTCTTTCTCTGCCCCTCCCCTGATCACACCCTGTCTCTCTTTCTCTCTCTCAATATTAACATAAACATTAAAAACATAAAAATTTTAGATTAAATATATATATCATATATTTCTTACATAAATATATATTTATATATATTTCTTAAATCTCCCATATAAACAGCTCTCTTCTCTGAGTTCTGTGACACTTGGATTCTATCACGGCTGTGGTGTTACTCACTCAGTGTCTGTCATGCGGCTAAATTCTGTTCCCTGAGGGCAAGTGGCCACATCTTATTCATCTCTGCATGCCGTTCACCAGGCCGTGCATGACATAGGGAAGTCGCTCAATAATTACACGCTGAATGAATAAGTGATGCCTTAGAACGTTATTATAACTTGGAAAATGCTATTCTTTTTTAAACAAATTTTAAATGTTTTATTTATTTTTGAGAGAGAGAAAGAGCATGCGTGAGGGAGGGACACAGAATCCGAAGCAGGCTCCAGGCTTCTGAGCTGTCAGCACAGAGCCCGATGTGGGGCTGGAACTCACAACTGCAAGATCATGACCTGAGCCGAAGTCAGACAGTCAACCGACTGAGCCACCCAGGCGCCCCAGGAAAATATTATTATTAATATAAAATACTGACTTTAATAACATCCTGAAGATTATATGCCTCCACTATATCCCCATTTCCATAATTGAACATAGACTCTACATGCTAAACCTACGACAAAATCCCTTAGAGAAAGTGCATACATACCCTTGCTTCCATGTTAAGCCAGTGTGTGCAAAATACCAGAAGACCTTGGCTGATCCCACAGTGAGAGCCGACCTACCAATATATACACTGTTAACTTTCTACACCCTGTCTTTGAGGAGCTGTTGCAAATTCAGGTTTTGCCAAGTAGACGACATTCTGCGCGTCTCATCCCCTGGGATGTTTTAAAACCAGCCGTTTCAACGACAGTTTAAATGAAGCTGAGTGTATTTGAAGTTGTTGTATTTACATAATTCTTCATGCATGAGGGCTTATTCGGTGTTTGTTTTTCAAAACTCATGTCACATCTCTCTTGCACACCGTATTTCTGATGACACCTTTTTCTAAATCTTAAATCTAAATATTTAGGCGCATTCAGTGTTGTTCCCTGCTCACTTGCTCAGAAGATCAACAGAATTCTGTAGAAAAGGAGGACCCTCTATCTGCGTCCATAGGTGACACCTTGTGGCTTAGTTAAAAGGAAGACTCTTGTGGGAAAGGAGACGACCTGGCCATAAATCTGCTCTTTCCCGGTGCCCCTGGGTTGAGTGCTAAGTGTCAGAGTTAGCAGAGGGTGGTAGAAATAAGAGTAATCAATCTGGTTGCTGCATTTCTACAGGAAATGGGGTGATGTTACCGGGTTTCGGTGTTTGCTCATATAGTCAGCTATTTTGCAACACCTTGTGGCGGAAACAGATTGATACGTTATGCTGAAAAAAAAAGGGAAGTGTTTTCTCTGGTTTAAAATGAGATTTTTCAAAAACAGTGATCAGCTCTGAAACTGGAAGTTATATAAGGCTAAATAAAAAGAAAGTCACAACGTTCCTTTTTAAATGTTATTTGATTGCCAGACATTATACTGATTTTTTCCATGGATCTATCTAAAGAAAATATCAAACGCCATTTGGAACATATACATATCTTATTTATATATATATGCACAAAATGTATGCAAAGGAGGGAAACTGTGTTTCTTTCCCCTACATCAAAACAGAGGTTTACAAAAGTACCATATGATTTACATTGGGTCTGTTGTTAGCATTAAAACATCACACGTTTTTTCCTAAATAATAACAATTTTCTAACAGAACTTGGAAGGCACACCCACCAGAGCTGATTAAGTCATTTGGAATAAAACATAACTTCCCCCACTTACGAGAAAGTTCTTCTGTTACATGTGGGCCCAGATCACCTCATTCTGTGTCTTGGGGAGGGTATTGAACAAGGGTGGGGATTTGTACTGGTGTATTAGTAACATTTCTGCCACTAAATGGTTTTGGCAAATTACTTCTTTTTCAGTCTCAGTTTCTTCAGCTCTAACACAAAGACGTTGACTAAAAAACAGCATCCTCTTCCTTTGGTAAAGAAATACTAGTCAACGAGTGTAGAGTTTCCGACACACAAGAGGAGAAAGCTCGGGAGTTGTGCAGGGCAACGCCGTGTCCACGGTCAACGGTCCACAATACCGTGTTGCACACGGAAACATTTAGTAAGAGGGCAGATCTCATGTCACGGTCTTTCCACAAGAGAATACGAGTTTTAAAAAGAGAACTTGAGAGGTACGTGTGGCAAGAACGCCCTGAGTGAATTTCACCTTGACTTTGGCAAGTGCCCCTTTCCACGGTCAGTGGGAGCTGCCTACCACCTGGCGTTTCTTCTCTACGAACCCACCGGCTTCACTCTGCGCCTTGGCCGTTCACGCCCTGGCCCCTGACCATCTGCACTGTGGGGGCCCAGCCAAACCCAAAGCAACAACCACCTATACGGTGATACCCTGTTTACAGAAAGGACCCTTGAGCCAACCTAGGACTCACTTGCTTCTTGTACCGAAGAGTGTGCTAAGGTTCAGCGATGACTTGAATCAAGTCGCCAATAAGGTCGTTTCAGGGAAAGAACCACAACTTGTATGTATCATTCAGGAAGTGACGGAGTAACGTGTGTCTTTTGTGAACACAAACAGAGCACATCCTGGGAGCGGTCGGGGTGGCGGCTGTGCATCAAGGTACCCGAGGTCCTGTCACGTGTTTGCAACCACTTCTCAGGCTCTGGGCAAATGCCTGCCTCCGTCGTGTAATAAATAAGCGTGTTGATAATATCTGCACACCGCACATGCTTCTCCCATATGCTTGAACCCCCCGAGGTTAAGACAACAAAACACCGACAAGAACTCAGTGGGCACGATTATTCGGGAAGAGTTGGAGGAATTTTCGTCTACTTGTGGATACATCTCACAGAGAAAAAAACTTTAAAAGCACCCTTGTGGTGGCATGAATCATTGAAGTATTGGAATGATACCCAGGGACTTTCTTTTATTATTATTATCTTTTATTTTTAAGTTGACTGATTGATAGAGTGAGACAGTGAGCAGGGGCGTGGCAGAGAGAGAGAGGGAGAGAGAGAATCCCAAGCAGGCTCCACACCGTCAGCGCCGAGCCCCACGTGGGGCTCCAACTCAGCAACCTGTGAGCTCATGACCTGAGCAGAAATCAAGAGTCACAAGCTCAAGGGGCTGAGCCCCCCAGGGGGCCCTACCTGGGGACTTTCTGATCCACATCCCTGGCAGGGACAGCAGTGAAAGCTGTGATGTGCCCAGCAGGTGCCCGACTGAGGTGCTAATAAAGAGGGAAGGCAGCGGGGGCTGCAGAGAAAAGCGCAGAGAAACTGTTAAGGAAACGGGAGACAGAACCACGAACACGTTTTAGTTCCCAAATGCCTCACGGTCGGAGCAGCACAGCTAGTTTGGGATGTGCGGGCGAAGGAAGACGCGAAACGAACAGCGGGTCAGGGTGAGGTCTGGGTATTGGGGACGCAGCAGGGGCACCCGACGTGCGTCACAGTTCAGCTTTCCTGGCAGAGCAAGAGCTGGGCCACTCATTTAGCGAAACCTAAGCTACCCAGACCGGTGGTGTTCCCGGCTGGGGGAAACGGACGCAGAGTAATTGGAGTGAAGAGGAGAATAGTCAACTACTGTCGGGCCCACAACGATGGTTTCCTTTAGAGTAGCAATTTGAGTTTTACACGTATTTTAGGTGTTGTTAAGCGTCTGACAGTCAATGCACTTGAGTCTTGCACACAAAGAATCACTGGTCGCAGAGATAAAGCGATGAGGTGTTGTCCACTGGGAGGGCACCGTAGCTGCTGACTCGATGGGTCATTAGGTCCCACTCAATTGTGTGTGTGCGTGTGTGTCTGTGTGTGAGATTCCCTTCATTCTCCAGTTATTGGTCCACAGAGGAGTTACTAACCGTAACGCGACTTTAATTAAAGATGTATTTCCTTCTCATTCCTGTGGGGCCCCTTGTGGCACCAACACCCTGACTTCTGTCTCCACCGGCTTGTGTATAGTGAGCTGATGGTAGTGGGCGTTATTTATGATATAAGGATGTTTCACCACATTTTTTTTTGACCCAGAATGATACAAACCACTTTTAGCATCATCACAGAATATTGGCCTCTGAAATAGCAGTTCTCTTTTCGAACTAATGTTAATGCACTTTGTGAATCAGATACCTCCACAACTCATCAAGAGGCTTTCCTTAACCATAAATAAAATATGCTTAACAAGAGACAACTATTTTAGCAGACAAATTCCATTGCTAAAAACAAGACACACAGATCTGACACGCAAGCATCAGTTAGCTATTCGCCAAATAAACTGAACTGTCTAAAAATGCACGAATTCAAACACGATTTTTTTTTCCTTTTAAAAGAAGAGAAATCAATGTGACAAGTAGGTGGTTTAAATTCTAATACTCATTGGTAGCAGCCTCCTTTTTAGACTCCAGACAAATGACTTGATATCAGAGAATCTCTTTTCTTTTTCAGTGAACAGTGACAAAGCCCTTTGGCAACAGAGTTGGTAAAGACGACACGGTCCTTCTCCCCATTTGGGCTGGGTGCCTATTGTGTGCGACAATTATTGTAGGGAGATCAGCACTGGACTTTACACTGTGAACGCCACGGTAACCCTGGGAAGATCGTGTATGGAATTCCTGCCAGGGAACACGTGAGCCCAGAAACGTGCACACAAGACTTGTGGTGATTTAGACATAGATGTGATTTCGATATCAAATTTGTGCTAGCGTATTAGAGGATGTAAAATTGGTTCAGTCAAAAAATCTGCGATTTTTGCCACGACACAATAAAGCTTCATTGTTCTGGGCACTGAGAAATTGAAGAACTTTGTCTTCCTAGCACATAGTTATCACCTGTTACAATAATGTTTTCGGTCAGACCATGTGTTTTCATTATCTTCAATCCATGCAAGTTTTCAGGGCAAAGCTTCTTAATGCAATAATAATATTGCAACATGGTAATATACAAAGAATAGTTTTAAAAATAGTACAGTGTTCGAGAAACTCAAGAAATGAAGAATTTATAAGGCTTACTACTTATTTATATATTTGTAAGTTAGGAGACAGATAGTTAAACATGAAAACTATAAGAATATTCATTATGCAGTGTTCCGTGATTAGCACAAGGCATGTTGGGGAATAATACTCAAGCTTTCTGACTTCAAGTCAAATGAGCTTCAGAATAGATCTATAATTGACCTCTAGTATCCAAAATTATTTCAAAAAATATCACAAATAATTTATCCTTTTATGCATATGTAAAATTGCATGTGCATGTAATATTTCTGTAGTGCGTTATGTATGTGTGTATTTGAGAATATTTTTATAAACATAACCTCATTTTATCTTCACAAAAATTTTGTGGCTTGGGTGCCATTGTTATTCTCACATAAACATAAGCAAACCAAGGCCCAGTGACTTGCCAAACTCATGCAACCTTTTAGAAGCCCAGATGCAGAAAAATAATTATACAATGCAGCTGAGAGGCATAGACATTAATCTTCATGAGACGTACAGACATTAACCTATCGTAACAGCCACATTTTTATAATTCTGCATTGTTTAAATTGTCTGTGCCACTGATCCTAAATTTAGTTTTTCTAATTAGACTGATGGCCATAAATATATTTTTATTTTAATTAAAAAAATTTTTTTTAATGTTTATTTATTTTTGACAGAGAGAGAGAGAGAGAGAGAGAGAGAGAGAGAGCGCATGAGCGGGGGAGGGGCAGAGAGAGAGGGAGACACAGAATCCGAAGCAGGTTCCAGGCTCTGAGCTGTCAGCACAGAGCCCGATGCGGGGCTCGAACCCACGAACCGCAAGATCATGACCTGAGCTGAAGTCGGGTCATAAATATATTTTTAATTTATAAGTTACTTTCCAACTTCAACTTGAAAACCTATGGTTTCACATCACAGTCCAAAACTATTTCCATTTTGGCTGAGGCAGGGGTCCAATGGGCTAGAAATCTTAGGTACCTCAGTAATGTCTCTCAATGAACTTTTTAAAAATAAGTATTGTCTTTAAAAGCTATACGTGGGATTTAAGTATTTTCTAATGCACATGAAAAGGAAGTAATTATTTTCAAAACCTCTTCCAACGGAAAGCAGCCAAAGCCGAACATGATCTTGGATTGTTTTATATGCTCAATGATGGCTCTCTATCATTTGAAAATGGCCCCTTACTTACCCATGGGATATCGTTAACCAATATTTGTAAATGGACCACAGAGCGGTTGGAATCTCCGGAAAGGTCAGCTGCTTGTGTTCGTGATGAATCTTGTTTGGGTGGTTTCTCACATTACAGTCACCCTGGTTAGACCCCAGTCAGGACACCTTTCTTCACCTTGCTTGAAAAGTACTCTATTCCACTTTTAGGACTTCTGGTAGAAAAAATGGCAATAGAAACACATCTAGTGTTTTACAAACATGTTGTGCAGGGACCACGCAGTAGTTTTTTCAAGGAAAAATCTCAGGGTGGGATCTTCTGATGATTTGCACTAGAATTTTCTAACAGTAGGTCAGGAACGTTTAGTTTCAGCACTCTCCTTTGTCACACAAAAATGTGACAGTCATTGGTACAGGACGGCGCCTCTAAACATTATTATATGTTCCTTTTGATGTTTAGCAACGATTTGCACGTAGGGCTATAAAAATATGTTTAAAAAAAGCACTTGCAAACATTTAACATTAAGGTTCACACACAATTTTGTTAACATTGCTGAAACAATTGTAGAGGTTTGTCTTTATGGTCCATGCGCTGATTGCGTGGCTCATGCAATCATAAAGTGAGGATACCTCATGGCATAATATACACACAGGGCTCTATCACTGCTAATCATCTTGCATGTAAACCCATGTTTCTAGAGGGATAATCATTTTTTGATGGGTTTGTATCGGGTCATAGATTGTCCCTCAGTTTAATCTTGCCGTGGAGCTGATGAAGGTTCTCGTGAAACGTGGCGCATCAGGCTTTGCCTTTTTCGTGCTATATCATCTCTAATAATCAGTCGCCCAATGCCCAACTTTTTGGAGTGGATGCCAGACGAGTGCAAAAATTGTGTGTTTTTCTGTGAAGCCTCAGCTTTCCCATTTAGCCTTTTCTTCCGTGGCTTCTTTTCAAGAATCTTCCATAACTAAACATTGCTTTGTAGGGATCGGTTCAGTTACAACCAGGTCACACAACCTCTTCAACCTTCCTAGGGGATTGTACCTAAAACTGTAAACTTTAAGAAAAGCCAATGGTCAGCCCCCCTCCCCCACCCGTCCTGGGTGCTCACGTTCTTCCCTTGGGACAACTTGCGTCCTGAGTGTAGGAGCCCAGCCCGGGCTTCAACCAGGTGCATGTGCCGGTGCCTACCTGTGCGTCGTGCAGTAGCAAAGCCCAATGTATGTCTCCTCTTTCAGACGACCCCATACCAGTAGAGGCTCCCCATTTCCCTCCTGTCCCTCCGTGGGTCACTCTGGGCTCTCCCTGAACTCCTACACATAACCTCTACACTGTGGAGACCACCATGCTTTGGAGACAGGAAAACTGTATCAGTCGAACCAATTTTTAATTTAGGTATGTCTCAAATGCTGTACATACTTTACATTAAGTGGGCAAAAGCTATTTTCAAAAGAACAGGACAGATGCTTTCTTAGAGCTGCAGACAATCCCACAACTGCTGGCTGCTCCAATCGCTGTCATCTAGATGCTCAAACAATGAGCAGGTCCTGGAATATAATATCCCCATAAGAATAGTGTAGCAAGTTATATTTAAGTTTCCCTCTGGTGACAAAGACACAAAAAATAGTAAGAAAGCGTGTCTTAATGGTTAAGGTGAAATAAATAACCATCTGACCGCCTTTACGGTATTTAGTGTGTATCTGTTGATAACACAGCAGGGAAAGAGATATGCTTCCTTTGTAAAGGATAATTTATAAAGTACAAACCAATCTTTTGGGTAGATAAGCTGTTTTAAAATTGTGCAATACAGACGCGTGCCTCTCTGCACTCAAATGGGATGTTTAAATAGGTAACACATTTATCAACTGGTGATACATCTAAATCCTGGTATAAAATATATTCCCATCTCCGTGCATGGCAATTTTCATGCTAATTAGTTTTTTTTGCCTTTCCACAATAGGCATAAATTAGCATGCATATCTGACTATATGTCTAGGCTGGATATGAAAATGCTTTGAAAGCAAAGAATAACTTGCAGAGTTTAGGGTGAGGTAAGAAAGACTGTTTAATATTAGTAAATATATCATTTCCATAATAAAACTTTATTATATAAATAATGTGTGTTCAATTAACTTTGCACTGCAGTTATTTGCAAATTATTAATGGTGTTTATTAACAATGCCGAGAAGCCGATCGCAAAATAAAACTGGAAAATCTCCACAATTTTGGCTCTTGTGTGAAATCATACGCTGGGCATGCCTCTAGAATTCTGGTCCCATGTAAGACAACCTAACAAACCCAGACCTTCCCATTTGCTTTTCTATGCAAAATTTCTAGATTTGAAAATGAGTGCAAGATGTTTGACATACTCGTTGACACCCCGTCTGGGCATACAGAGCGGGCTGTCAAGGAAAGCAGCTTTGCATTATTCCGACTTGAGGGGCACCTGCTTCCTGAGGGCTTGGTGTTTGTTCTGAAGAGCTCATCTTCAACACAGGGGCTCGTGTATTTTTCATAAGGAGATACCTAAGGAATCCTTGAGATGCAGCAGGAAGTAACTGTGAGAACACAAATCAGCAGCATTGATCTATCAGGTGGTCTAGAACCTTCTGCTTGTTCTGTGGGACTTTTGTTCCTCTCTCCCTTTCGTCTTGTGTTGCTCAAAGGGAAGATGAGATCAGTTTGCCCAATTCCCACGGTGGCTTGACCAGTTCTGGGAACATCAAACTGTAGCTATCCCAGCTGACGCTCCTGAGCTATTGTTAACCTAAAAAAGTTTTATTATTATAACATTTTTATGTTTCCTGTGGCACTGCTACGAACGTGCAATCTATATTACGCCATGGATTTTTATGTTTACACGTTTGTTTTTCACGTATGCACATTTTATATACTTTTATGTTATGTTACATATTCATTTTATAAATTTTACGTATTTTTCACCTTCTTACTTCATCTTTGAAGGGTGTACTTATAATGGACTGCACAGAGAGGGCTTCCAGTGTTCAGCACTGCCAATGAACAGCTGGGCCAGGAAAGGCGACTACTGTTTGCCGTGGGGGTGATACAATGCCAGCACATTCTATAGACCTCATCGTCAGATCTCATTTTAACTCTTGGAAGTAGGTATATTTATCTTCATTTTTGCAGACGAGGGGGCAGAGATATTAAGTTGCAAACCTAGAAGAAGCAAGCTCTCAGAGCCAGCAAATGGTAATGCTGGAGTTGAAGCTAGACTAACCTCAAAGCCTGAGACTTTTCATTACACCAGCTTATTCCCTTTAACATATCTGCTTTGAAAGTATTTCGTTCATTTTAAAGATAATTTTACCACAACCCGGATGGTTTTTTTTTTTCTAAGCCTATTGCTTGTAGCTATACAGTTCTGATACCTGAGTTCCTAAGTTTCGAGTCTAAACTAAGGGATGCTGCTTACACATTAGGAGGATGAATCACTGGTAAATTCCAGGTTATTGCTGTTGCTGCTGTTGCTGGTGGTGGTGCTGTGTGTGTGTGTGTGTGTGTGTAATTATTGGTTTGGTCAAGTTTCATTTAAGATCACAAACAGGGGCGCCTGGGTGGCTCAGTCGGTTGAGCCTCCGACTTCAGCTCAGGTCATGATCTCACGGTCCGTGAGTTCGAGCCCCGCGTCGGGCTCTGAGCTGATGGCTCAGAGCCTGGAGGCTGCTTCCGATTCTGTGTCTCCCTCTCTCTCTGCCCCTCCCCCGTTCATGCTCTGTCTCTCTCTGTCTCAAAAATAAATAAACGTTAAAAAAAAAAATTAAGATCACAAACAGTCTTCTGGATGTTTGAAACATTTTACAAACACTTTTGCACTGATATTGTGAAATATATCATAGTAGTTATCTACATCGATGGGACAGACTACTCCAAAACCTGACTTAAAACCACCATCATTTTGTCAATCATGACCCTGAGCGGACAAACGTGGTCTGGGGTCAGCGGGGTGTGTTTCCTGCTCCCTGTGGCGTTGAGCAGACCCATGCATGCATCTGCAGTCAGTTAGGGTATAACGCTGGTCTCAGAGGATGTTACGGGGGCCTAACGTCGTTGACATGTGGGGTGGCCGGGGCTGCTGGACCTCTCTCCTGGAAGGTCTTTCTCTCCACTTGGTGCATCATCCTCACTGAGACCAGCCCAGACTTGCTACAGAGGGGCAGGCAGGGTCACAAGAGGGTGAGAACGTAAGCTGAGGCCAACGCCTGAACTCACACAACGTCACCGGTGCCACATTCTCTTCCTCAAAGCATGTCACGGGGCCAGCCCCCATCCAAGGGATAGAGGAAGAGACAGACCTCACTTCTTCGCAGGAGGAGATGAAAAGAATTTGTTGTCATTTTTAATCCACCACGAACATGGGAATTTAGAACGCAGTTATCTTCAGGAAGCTTTCAATCGCAAACAACCCCAAGGAATCAAAGTATTCTCTGTTTGAAATAAAAATGGGCCCTGCATTTTCCCCTTCCAGATACAATATGTACATGTTTACTAGTTCTAGCACTTATTTATTTGTTCAGATGACCTCTTCTAATATAAACATTCAGTGATATGACTTATCTGATATTGAGTGTTCAGCTGGAGGCAGAACAGATCAAGTTCTGACATTGACTGTTGAAAGCAGTCTACTTGATTTCCTCTCCGCGTGTGAATAAAGACATTGATGTGTCAGCTGGAGTCCTGGAGTCCTGGCACCTTTTCAGCCTAGCCTGCTACCTGATAAATAAGAAGGGGCTCACGGAAAAGAAATATTATTTATTCACACGAATCCAGAATGCATGAATCCTAGCAAGGGTTATTTTCACTTAAATCAGATACAGGATGATGTCTGATTCTAGGTACAATTCTACCATGAACCTCAGATACTTCCAAGCAGATTATGACAATACCATCAGCACCTAATGCAACACGTGAAGCCTGCAGTTGAAGAACTAGAAAAAAAAAATGACATCGAGAAATCAATATTCTTTTTGCAATACAGACTGTCCAGAGCAGAGTACTGAATTAGGTTATAAGTGCTTCATAGGCTTTTCCTATATGTTTATTTTTTTAAAAAGTTACCCTTGTCACTTGATAAGCCTCTTCAAATTTTAATATTTTGTTAACAATTGGCTTCTAGATCAGAAATTTGCTATGGTGAAGCTGCTAATTATCTTACCAGTAAGTAACTGAGAGACCTACCAGTGAGACTCTGACCATGTGATACAGAAGGTGATGTCGTATTCGGATGGAAAGAATCCATTAGCTGGACATCCCATTCCTCAGCCCTGCTAGGTTCACGAAGATGTTACCAAACTAAAAGCGTTTTATAAACACGAATATGAAGTAGATGACTTTCAAAATTGTTTAGATAGGCTCGGATGGGGCTGTAGACAAAAGAACGCCAGGTTGGAAAAAGTCGGTAAACTTGAAAATATCACTGTAACTGACACCGATTCAATTTGATAATCACATCACTGTCCATTCAGTAATGAAACAATAGCTCCTATAAGCAAAATCGGTCCTTTACTGCAATTATTATATTGGCAGCAAAGCTTCTATCAGCAATTTCTCAAACAATCCAATATCCAGGTCTTTCCACCGCTGTGAGTTTTTTGGAGGATTGACCCCGGAGGTGACATTTTAACCTTTATTTGCTTTGGCCACAGTTTTAGATCACTTACCTTATTACACTGATTGTATTGGTTTCAGAGTTTTGCTAAGGATCATAACATTTTAAACACGATCTGGACTCTTAGAACTTTTAACGTTTTTCCTATTTTAATTAACGGAAGGTGTAAGAGTAGAGCAGTTTGAGTTGATCGAAAATGTACAGCACACCAATGCTGTCAGTTCAAGAAGCGCCTTCACATAGTACACACTTGTTATTCTCTTGTTCACTTGTTCTCTTGTTCACTTGTTCACTTGTTCACTTGTTATTCTCTTTTCAGTGCCACAAAGCTGTGTGAGCATCATCATTTATTTTGAAAAATTCTCATATATATTCCCAGCTGTGGTTTTATAACTTTTCCCCTTTAATGGACTGCTAAATTAATTTTTTAATTTTTTAAAATGTTTATTTATTTTTGAGAGACAGAGAGAGAGAGAGAGAGACTGAGTATGAGTGGGGGAGGGGCCACAGGGAGGGAGAGGGAGACACAGAATCTGAAACAGGCTCCAGGCTCAGAGCTGTCAGCACAGAGGCTGACGTGGGCTCCAACTCACGAACCGCGAGATCATGACCCAAGCTGAGGTCACATGCTTAACCGACTGAGCCACCCAGGTGCCCCTGAATTAATTTTAATTGGAATTCTGAAAGGGATACACAGTTTCTGAGATTGCAAATGTTACCTTTTATCTCTTACTCTCATTAAACTTTTATGTTTGATTTAACATGTTACTAAAAAGCCCTATATTCAGCATCAACATATTTCCCTTTATACCCCTGACATAGGATTATTGATTTTACCAACCTATATAATCTATACATTGCATTTGACCAAAAGGATAGAACAAAGAGAAATAATACTCCATAAATTAATTGAAAGCCAATTTTCGTCCAAAGCATAGACTTCTTTTTGTTTACTTTGTGTTTGCTTCCTGACTGTAACTTCATATAAAAGAGAAGTAAAGTACATTTACATACACACATCTATAAAAAGAATAAAGACAAATGTGCAAATCATCATTTTTGTATCAGTCTACGTAGATACTTAGTACGGAGGATTTTTTTCTACATCCTTCCCCTGCTATTTAACTTCTCATATTTGGTGGTGTAATACAGATTTCATTTACATTTAATAATAGATTTTGCAATCCAAGAAAGACAATGTACAACTCATTCAAAGTGGCTGAAGAAAATGCTTCCAAATTATTTGCACCTAATTATTTATAGTAATCTCTCTGTGTCTTAAAACAATATTAATCGTTGTAAGTACTATACCAAATATGAAATAGGGATATTTGAATTTCAACTAGAAAAGTATTAAGGTAAAAAAAAAAGAACACTTTCTCTTCTCAAGGATACTGATGATAATAGCTCATCACATTTAGTCAGTTAACACACATTTATCAAGTAACCAGTGAATGCTGGTATGTTGAAATCCTAGACCCCAGGACTCAGACTGGGATCTTATTTAGAAATAGAGATGACGTAGGTATAGTTAGCCAAGATGAGGCCATATTGAAAGAGTGTGGCCCCTTATATTCGATTAGGATTGGGGAAGGCCCCTCATCAGACATGATTGGTGTTCTCGTAAGAAGACGGCCCTGTGAAGGCAGGGGGCCCATGGAGACAAGGCTGTGTGACCAGTCAGACTCTGGAGTGGTCCACCCACAAGTCAAGAAATGCCTGGAATTGCCAGGACCCAGGAGAAACCGGAAGGGGCAAGGAAGGAGGCTCCCCTAGAGCATTTGGAGAGAGAGCTTGGCCCTGCCACACCTCGATTTGGACTTCTAACCTCCCAAACTGTGAGACAATAGATTTCTGTTGTTTTTCGGTCACCTATTTGGTGGCACTTTATTACAACAGTCCCAGAAAACCAATATCCTGAGCAATAACCAGGGAAGTGCATCAGCCACTGAGCTAAGGGCACGGGCTGGCCTCCGCTGCCTTGAATACCCTTTAAATGGTGAGGCTACTATAGTCCTCACCTGAGCTTTGATTCTTGTCATTAAGGTCACTCCTGTGGAGGATTGAAGCCTGAAGGTCTGTGCATCAGAGAGGGGAGGAGATGGGGGTCTAACGAACGCGTTGAGTTCTGCACAAACTGGGGCAACATCTTTGTTCTCCATTGTGGCGTCACCTTTCTGTTCAGCACCTAGGCCAGTGCCCGAAATACACGGAGAGCTGGATACATGTCTTTCTTTGAATGAGAACTCCGGGAGGACCCCCAAGGTACGGTTCCAGGACTGCCAAGGAAAAGCGCATCCCCTGTCTCCATGCCTTACAAGATCACACATCCCAGCAGTCATGGTCCTCAAGGGCAACTTAGACTTGCTGAAAATTCAGCGGAGCTCTGAGCCCAGATTTACTTCTCTTTCTTCATAACTCAGTTCACGGTCCAGGGAGCATGCAGAGTTCTCTTTCCAGGACCCCCTCTGTCATCACACTCCCTTCCTTCTGTGTTTCTTTAAAACCCATCCCCCCTCAGCATGGCTCCTCAACTCTAAACCAGAGTTTTTCCACCTTCAGCAGGATGCTTAGTGGGAATTCTTGAACCTCTATTTCCTCATCTATAAAATAAATACATTGACACCAACCACACAGCGGTGCTGTGAGAAACAAATGTTCATGTATATTAAATGAATTCAGAGGTAACTGGTTACTCAAAAAAATAGTGCAGATATGGCTATTTTTTTTTAATTTTCACACCCTATTCATGCATCACTTATTTTGTGTTTCCTGTTTCCTCCTCTTCTGTATACTTAATGTTCTGTCTATATAGCTTTTACTTTTCTTATCCCATTGTTTTGTCATTGTTTATTGTCTGCCTTTCTTCTTATGTCAGGGGCTGTGGCAAAAACAATTCCCCACAGGAAACAGGTCTCAAGGTTGGAATTTCGAATGGGTTTAAGGTTGAGAATCTTGTGACGATCCAAAGGCAACAGAGAGATCCAGATATTTGTATGAGTGAAAAAGGTATGAATTTCTGGAGGGTCAGTGCTGAAAAGGATGGGATTCTGAAAACAGTAAAGAAATCAAAACCAAAATTGGCCGTCTTGATTTTGCCTGGGGCCAGCCCTCCTATTAAACACTTCTGTCGTCAGCCAAAATTTACACGATGATTCCTCGGTTTTCTGTAGATTTTAGATATTCTGAACGCTTCAGCTTGCCATCTGGTTTTAGCACAGGAAAAGAAGAAATTGCAATCTAACATTCCTTTAACTAGAATATGAGCATTTTAAGTCATTCTGCTTAGTCATTGCTTTCCTCTCTTTCCTTCAGGCGATTAAACATGTTGCGCGTCATGCTGCAAAAGCATTTTCCAGAGCAAAAGGGCTTTTTGATGTTCAGAGTGAGCCTCATGTCTCTCTTGGGGTGATTCCATAATGGTTGATACAGAGGGTAGGGCTCTGGGTGGCTGGAGGAAAGAGAACAAAGGTCCGGACACACCTGTTGCTGGTTCTGCAGAAGACATAATTTAGACACTTTCTAGTCTTTTATAGAGGATGCAAATCTTCAGGGTACCACAGAAGAGAACAAAAATGTCTTATGAGAAATGAAGTGTAATTCCCCCACTTCCAATAAAATTGAGAAATGATCGATTTCAAGGGTTTAACTCTGTGTATCTGGATGGCTTAGGTAATGTTCCCAACTGTTAGGAAGAACTCATAAATAATAATACAATTCTGAGGAATATCTTTTTCTGGATATTAATTTTCTTATTGTTTTAAAGCTTGCCATTTTTCCTCTGCGCTCAGTGGGGAATTAAGAGCACAAATTGACCAGCAACAATAAATACCCTGCTTTCTGTTATCCCTTTGCCCCATCTGAAATTTAGAGCTATAACTTCCATCTGAAAAGCTTGATGAGGGAGGTCAAGTGGCTTTTTTGTTTTCTTTTGTTTTGTTTTCCGTTTATTGTCATCATTGAGAAATGAGAACATTGACTGATTGTCTTACATCAAATAAGAAAATGACATGCTCTGTTATAGCACGGTTTATAAGCATTCACTGCCTATGGAAGTTTGGTTAGTAGCCTAAATCATGTGCTTGTTTTTTTACATTTGTTCCTCCAGATCCATTGTTCAGTCTTCTTGCCTGCTCTATGGCCTGAGATGGCGTCATCTTGTTTATACCATTGAGACCCTTTATCATCTGGCTCCAAGTTGTGTTTGGCCAATGGCAAGTAGGAGAAGAATTTGAGAAGGTGGAAAGAGAAAGATGTAAGAGTATTCATTCTTCCCACTTATTCCCTCCTTGTGGCCACAGATCGTTTTGGATCATGGCTATAATTTTCTTTGGGTTCTTCAGAAATAATGGTTTCCTATTGTTGGTAGTCCCTAAATAATTCACTATTTCTCCTCCATTCCTTTAATCCTTTTACAACTCTGCAAATAATCTCTTGTTTAGTTAATTGCCCCTCCCCAAGTTAGCCATTTATTTTTTCTTTTCTTTTCTTTTTTCTTCTTTCTTTCTTTCCCAAATATGATGCAGAATTAGATGCCAAGAGAGGAAACCGGGTTCCAGAATGAGATTCTGGGATTACGTTGCTCACATGTGTGATGAGTTCACAGAATAATATCCAGATTACTTAAATTTCTGTGGATGCTGACATGGGATGGAAGGAAGGATGAGACATTTCAGTGATCAATATACTGTGGTACTTGGTCACCATAGAGGTGTATTAGTTGTCCATTGCTGCATAACAAATAATCCCAAAAATGTAGTGGCTTAAAACAAGAGACACCAACTATTTCACAATTTCTGTGGGTCAGGAAATCAGTGCAGTCTTAGCGAGGTGGTTCTAATAACTCAGAAACCATAAGGAGATAGCCATCAAGATATCTATTGGAGTTGCTGAGGCTAGGGAATCTGCATGTAAGATACCTCACTTAGATGAGTTTTGGTAAGAGACCTCTTGTTCTTGCTGGTTATTGGTAGGAAGGCTTAATTCCTTATCACACAGGCCTTTTCATACCGATTGTCTGAATGATGGCATGTAAATGGCTCCTCCCTGAGTGAGTGATGCAAGAGAGAGGGCAAAGAGGGAGCCATATGCCTTTTTGTGGAATTGTGTGGTGTGAAAGCTACAAACCATCGCTCCTACCTAATTCTATCCATTAGAAATCACTAAGTTCAGCCTACACACAACAAGAAGGAAATTAGATCCTACCTTTTAAAGACAATGTGAAAAACATGTGTGGATGTATTTTAAACCATCACAGGTAGCAATAGTGATGACAATGATTTTGAAATAGCTGGCCTTTCCTGATTGTTCATGAAAATCTACATGTTTCAATGGGCAATGAACCAATGAAGACAAATTGACAACCTGGAGCTCCTGCCTCAATGCCTGGGTGATGAATCATAAAGCCTCTTTGATGACTAGTAGAATGTGTTATTTCCTGTAATCACAGGTCCTACATGGCTGAGGAATAAATCTGAGGACAGTTTTTTGAGTGTCAAAGGGTTGCAAGGCAAAAATGTACTCAACCCCATCAGATCTCTTGTGCACTGGTTGGAAAGGGATGGCAGCTAAGTCATGAGATGAGAGCCTTGGAGAGACAGAGAAATCCCCAGCCCATAAGTCTTTCTTGTTTCTATCCAAGAAACCACCTTTCTTTTGCAATATATATGGAGATATAAACTTAATAGTCATTAGCATCTGGGATGATTAGGTGTCAGATTTTCTGGAAGTGTCTGATATAAAGTGAGAGAAGGAATGGGTTGAAGACAGAGTCTACCTGGTGAAGAGTCCATGGAGAGAAGTGCTGTAGGAGACAGGAGACAGCCACTGGAATAGAACAACCCCAAAGCACAGGGAGAGGAGGGTATTACAAGGAAGAGGAGATTAATAATGTTAACACTCCAGGAAAGCCCATTGGCTTTGATAATAAACTATTCATTCCACCTCCTAATTCTCTCAACTCTTGGACACTTCTCTGCAGTCCCTTTGACACTCTCATGTGCATACCATCATTGTTCCTGTGGTCAGGCCTCATAACTGGTTTTCCCATGTCCAGGCTGGGTCTGCACTCTAATGTGTTCTCTGTAAGCTATAGTGATGTGTACTCTAAAATGAACTGTGCTGATGATTGCACAATCTGTCAGTATATTAAAAATATAGTTGTACACTTTAATTGGGTGAAGCATAGTTTGTAAACTACAATTCAATAAAGCTGTTACAAAAAAATAAATAAGGGTCATATGCCAGATATTAATGAGATTATTTCAAATGGAAAGGGGAGGTGTGAAGATTGGTTTTTGAGTGACGAGAGAACAGAACGTGAGTTCAGTCGTGTCAGGGACTTGTGTCAGTCCCACAGGGTTGCAGACACTCTTCTGTGTTAAAACAGTGACTGGAACAGAGAAGGTGCTCAGTAGACACTTCTTGAATGACTGGATGAATGAATAAGCAAGAGATAAAAGGAAGTGAGGGGTAAGGGAGGACTTTTTGTTTTGGGGTGAGGTTGAATGTGTTTTTAGACTGAAAAGTGATAGCTGGGAAGGAATAGCTGAAAAGAAAGGAGAGAAAAAAAATCACTTCTTGGGACTAATTTCCCTGGTAGAAACTGGAATTGATCTATCTCTGTATTTGTACCTGCATATTTAGAAGTGGACAAAGGAACACTTTTTCCAAAGAGGTTTTGTGAAAAATGAGCACCGGTAATTTATTGTGATGAGGTGGTGGTTATTTTCAGTGCCTCCCTACTGAGAAATTTTATGTTCTCATTTGATTGTCCTTCTTCCTACAGACTATTCGCTATTGAATAAGATGCTTTCTTGTTTATTGTAGCTTTGTGATTAACTTATTGGTCTCTATTGTATTTATTTCTTCTGACGGCAAGTAAAACAGTGGACAAGAGGGTTTTTTGGGCTTTTTTTTTTTTAGAAAATTTTTTGTTTATTTATTTATTTATTTATTTATTGAGAGAGAGAGAGAGAGAGAGAGAGAGAGAGAGAGAGAGCAAGCCAGGAGGGGCAAAGAGAGAAAGGGAGAGAGAGAATCCCAAGCAGGCTCTGCACTGTATGTGCAGACCCCAGTGCAGGGCTCAAACTCACAAACCCTGAGATCATGACTTGAGCTGAAACCAAGAGTCAGATGCTCAACTGACTGAGCCACCCAGGTACCCCAGAGTTTTTTTTAGTTGAGAAAGAGATAACAGGGGAGGGGGGAAGAGGGAGAGAGAGAAAGAAACCCAAGGAGGCTCCATGCTCAGTATGGACCCTGGGATCATGACCTGAGCCAAAATACAGATTTTGATGCTCAACCGACTGAACCACCCAGGCACCCCATGGACAAGAGGTTTATGCAGAGTTGTGAGAGTTGCACCCCACATGCTATAGGTTAACTACTGCTATTTCTAATACAAATCATTAATATGCCCCGATCACAATCGTTCTCCGAGAAGGAATATATAATTGCTACTTCTCAACTACTAACCTTGAGTTTTCATTTGTGTTTATTCTCGTTAAGTGTTTCATGTGAAATTATATTTTTCAAGAAATATTATTTCTAAGAGAGGTCTGGCATTTGGCAATTATTGACATGTATTGTATCTCCGAGGTTACAAAAAACAGTGCAGTAATGAGAAAGGAAGTAAGGAGAAAGCCCTACAGGGAGCCTTAAACACCATCTCATTATTCCCTAGAAAAATGAAGAAAGACCATGTCTTATCTCTTTTTTTAATTTGTTTATTCATCTATTTTGTTTCTTAAGTTCCATATCAGTGAAATCACGGTATTTCTCTTTCTCTGTCTGATTTATTTCACTTAGCACCATGCTGTCTAGGTCCTTCCATGTTGTTGCAAATGGAAAGATTTCATTCTTTTTTATGCCTGAGTAGCATATTAACTATGCTTAAAAAAACATGGCTGACATTGTGATCACATAAGGATCAGGAGTATATTGTCCTACAGGCTTGTTCTGTGGGTAGATTTTTGTGAAGGAACTAATCATGAAAAATAATCCAGCATAAAAGGGAGGGGATGAGGAAAAGTAGAAGAGGTTGAAGAAAGTGGGAGTGAGGAAGGAGGGGAAGGATGAAGGACAGAAGCACCCCAGGAAGAAGAGGGTAAAGAGAGAAGAAGGACTTGGAGTCAGAAGAGAAGGAAGAGAGCAGTTGGGGCCCTAAGATATGCAATGCAAATTCGGTAAGAGGAATGCACACAGAACTTTCAGGAAGCTGCCTTAAAGTCAGTCAGGGCTGCCACAACAAAGTGCACCAGGAACTGGAAGGCTTGAACAACAAGCATTCCTTTTCTCACAGTTCTGGAGGCTGGAAGTCAGAGTTCAGGGTGCCATCATGGTGGGGTCCTGGGGAGAGCTCTTTTTCTGGTTGCAGATGGTGTCTTTATGTTGTGTGTTCAAATGGCAGAGGGCAGAGTGGGAAGAAGGGGGAGGGAGGCAGGGAGGAAGGGGAGAGAGAGGGAGGGGGAGGTAGGAGGAAGTGAGAGGGGAGAGAAGGGAGGAGGAGGGGGGAAAGGGGAGGTGAAGAGAGAGGGCAGGGAGAGGGGGTAGGGAGAGGTGGTGAGAGAGGGGAGGGGGAGCAGGAGACAGAGGCTGAGGGAGAGGGGACTGGGAGGGGGAGGGGAGGGGAGTGGAAGGGAGTAGGGGGAAGGGGAGGAAAGGTAGGGCGAGAGGGAAAGGGATGGAAGGGAAGGGAAGAGGGAGGGGGTAAGGGGGAAGTGAGAGAGAGGGAGAGGGAGGAGCAGAAAGGGGGAGGCAGGGAGGGCGTTAGGAAGAATTCTCCAGACACTTACAAGGGCACTAATCCTGTTCGTAGAGGCTCCAGTTGACCCCGTCTAATCCTAATCGCCTCCCTCAAACCCCACCTCCTAGAATGATCACCTTGGAGGTTAGGTTTCAACGTGTAAACCTAGGGGGACACAAGAATGGAGTCCATAGCAGAAGACTTCTGAATTGTGTAAGGATGATGATAGTAATCTGAATGTACAAGTTATTATAGTGTGTCAGGAACAGCTTTTCAAGTCAGGGTTACTAAGGTATAATTTATGTGCAGTAAAGCCACGGCTTTGTGTGCACCGTTGCACGCATTCTGACCAAAGTGTAGTCTGTCCCCAGTACAATCCACATGCCAGGGCAGTTTCAACCTCACTCACTTAGCACAGTGAGTGACGAGGCAGGACCCTTTATGATTCCCGCTGTACAGTCAGGAAACCACCGCACAGGGAGTTAGGTGCGCCGGTGACAGAGCAGGGTAAGACCTTGGAGAGTTTGATTTCAGAGGCTGTGTTTTGATGAATGCAGACCCTTGCTTCGCATTTCGTTGACAAACTTTAACAAGTTAAGTTTGTTTTCTAAACTTTTTAGACCTGGGTTTGTGTTTTTCTCGCACAAAACAATACACTGAGAACGACCAAAGAAGCAGTTTTATTATGAAGACAAATGGGTAAATAGAAAATAGACATAGGTATTCATGAAGGTCTAGAGATATAGGCACTGATATTCTGCTCTTTAGTTATTCCCTCTGCAATATACACTTACTTGGAATAAGCAACCCTTCCTTAATACAGGTCTCAATGTGCAATTTGGAAAGAGATGAAGGCTTCTGAGGATCTGTTTCTATAATTAAATGTACCGTAATTTGGTATGACCTTCTTAAATGTAAATGCATGTCAACAGCCACGTGATATTAGCACTGTCCAATCCCATCAGAAATTCCGGCAATAATATGACAGACAACGAGGAAGATATACCCTTGTCTCTAACACTCAGTTGCTTAAAATACACACACACACCCCCAAACACACACACACGCACGCACACACACACACAGACACACACACACACACACACACACACACACACACAGGACAAAGGTTGAGTTCCAAGAGATTAGCGACAGTGTGAGTCAGTAGCACGGATTAGAAACCAAGAGAGGGAAATGTTGGTATCTCACATTGATGCTGATGCTCTTAGCAGCGCGGCCAGTGTGTGAGGGCTGGACCAGACCCTTCCTGCCTGCCCCACACCAGGGCCTTAGGATCCCATCATCCAAACAGGTGCTAAAGACCTGGGTCTGTCGACTGCACCCTGTGACGTCCTGTCCTACACACAAGGGTGTTCCTAGTGCAAGCCTAGTTCTCCATGAAATAGACAAAGATGAGCTTCCGATCCATTGCGAATGTAGGGCGGTTTTGGATGTGTTCTCATGCGTGGTAACCCGTTCCACAGTGTGCATCAGAGAACAGGAACGCTGGTCTCTCATCAAGTGTGTGACATCGTTGGGCGTGTTCTGCAATTTGGAGGAGATTTATGGATTGCAGGGATTATCTATAATCCCAAGGATATTTACTCTATGTCTATATATTTACATCTACATTTTATAGAAGTGAATGTATTATATATGTATGTATTTATGTTTGTATATTTTAAATAGGTGTGTGTGTGTGTGTGTGTGTGTGCTGTTTATTCTCTTCTTGCATTTTCTCCTGTTGAGTCGAACATTTATGATATAATTAATGAGTTAAGAGTGTGTCTTTATTAAACAGGTGTAAGTACAAATAATCTTAAAATTATCATTTACGGAATGTCTAATATATGGCAGACATGACTAAAATTTTTGTCAGGTAGGCCTTATTGCTATCCCAATTGGACTAAAAGTCACTTGAGTTCAAAGGAGTTGATTTTCACAGCGCTCCAGCTAGGGAATTATGGGGTTTGAATCCAAACAATCTGACGCTTAGTATTGTGACATTGAAGTTACAGTGCACATACTCACACCCCCCCCCCCACTCCACACATACCACACAGTCACACACACGCACAGCGCAAGCACCAAACTAAGGAATCGTTCTTGTCTACAGGAGTGATATCTTAAAAAGAATCCGTTCCCATTATTACTTTCTAACCTTTTGTTCAATGTACTGCATTAGGCTGTAGCAGGGATACAGAAACCCTTTTCATAGCTGGCTTTGATATGTGTCTTCTCACAATTATTAGTTCTTATTTATAAATATTTAGCTCAACGCGGCATGCTTGGTTTCTAGTCATTGCTGCTCGGGAGGCATTGAAAGTTAATCAGAAGGTGTGAAAAATGTAACTTCATTTTCTTCCTGTCATCCAAGGGCTTTGCTCGGGCTGCAGCTATTTTTAAGCCACAAAGGGCACACATATATTATTTGTTCCTTTGACCAGCCATGTGTCTTAATAACAAGTACCTACGGCTTAGCTTTCTAAAGAGCCTGAAATAATAGCTTGTATATGTTTTATCTTGCGACTCAGAAGATTAACTGATCGATTAGTCTCAGGACGATTTCACTTGATGAAGCATTTTTTTCTTTTCGTCGACAAGTCACACTTTTCATTTATATTAATATCAGTGTTTTCCCTTCACTTACAAACTTGGTTATTTTCACTGCACCCTGGATTCCTCTAGGGATTCATGGCTCTAGGGAACAGCTAGCTCGCTAATCTAGCGGTAAATGAGACTCTCTCCCTCCCTCTTTTCTCCCTTCTCCTCCTCCCCTCCTCCTTTCCTGGCCTTCCTCCCCCTCCTCCTCCACTCTCCCTCCATTCCCTGCTTTATTGTCCTGCCTGTCACCATCTGGTTGCATGACACCACCTCCCCACTGTCATAGCTACAGTTGCTTGAATTAGTTTTCTACTCCAGGCCAGTGGTGAGAACTTTGCACCCACTGTATTGTTTAGTCTCCAGAATAATCCTGAGAATTCAGAATAATTCTAAGGGATAAGTATCGGCATCACATTTTCACAGAGGAGCGGTCCATGATTCAGGAGCCATGGGATTCTGCACTTTGAGTTTCTGATTACAGCCAACCTGAAAATTGGGAATAAATATATGTGAGCGGTGTTAAGGAAAAATAGAAATGTATTGGAGAGCTTGAAATTCATGAAGTGATTTCTAAGTCTATGTACACACATCTAACTTACGATGCAAATTGTATTCTGCCTTCGAAAACATGGCTCTTCTTTATGTAAACTATGTGCATGTGGACATCATTGCTGAAAAGGACATTACCTAATGAGCAAATAATTACATTCCGGAAGTCGTTGTGTAGAATATAACTTAAGGCTTTTTGATTAACTTTTCAGTCCTACCTATGAGTCACCACTC
Source organism: Panthera tigris (assembly GCF_018350195.1). Classification (NCBI taxonomy): domain Eukaryota; kingdom Metazoa; phylum Chordata; class Mammalia; order Carnivora; family Felidae; genus Panthera; species Panthera tigris. Next base: position 88,690,095 of record NC_056671.1, on the reverse strand, counting down.
AATACAATTTAGTCATGAGAAAGTCATTGTGCAAGAAATTATGGGTTCATTTAACCTAAGTTAAAAAAAACAACTTTCAGAATATTTTTCATTATCGTATTTTATTTCACACAAATGTGATAATTCCCATACATCTGTCTTAATTCAGTCAGTTTATTTTTGCTTTGTCTTATTCTTATTGCTAAGTACTTTTTATTTGGGCATATTTTAGCTTGGAAGTTCAGGTTTATGTTTTTACCCTCTTCTGTATTTTTTAACATATATTTATGGATTCAGAAAACTTAATCAAACATAATTTCTTTATGACAGAATGTGGGATTGAATTTTAAGTGTGGAGAGATTTGGATAATGAGGCATCTGTGGTGTAAAACCTTGAAGAGATGTATTTTTAGAAAAAATATACCTGAAAATATATGTTTTGAAATGATTGCACGCAGGGATCATTAATTACAATATATCTAAACTGAAGAGAATCTCAGAGATCATTTTACTTCCATCTTCTTGTTTTATAGCTAAAGAATGACCTTTTGAATTTAAATGAACTTCCCAATTACACTAACGCCTGCTCCTTTTCTCCTAGAAGTTGATATTGAAAACCTACTTTCACAAACTAATGAAAAAATAAAGCACCAATTCCTTTCATCTTCAGTCTTCAACAAGACTTAATAACCAAGCCAATATAGGAAGCAAGAGGAAGGAAAGACTTGAGCTTGGTCCCTGGCCTCCTGACTTGGGTGACTACTCACCAAGATGAAGCTTTGGGAGGGGTGTTGGTGGGGCTATTCAACTAACATTGGGATACAGTGGATTGGAGGTGGAGGTCTCAGGAGGTAGGTGTTTACGCAGGCCTTGGAAGTCAGGAGACAGGTTTAACGATGGCTTTCTCCAACGGGACACATCCCCTTTGGTGTTTGATGGGAGAAGGTGAGTTCCCTGGGCTGATGTGGGGCCTCATGCTGAGAGGTTGCTAGGAGGGCACTGAAGGTGCACCATGGCAGCCCTGGGGGCACAATGACAGGAACCCCAGAGAAAGGGATTTGGAGACAGGCAAAGAGGTAGTCTTGACAAAGTCAAACGAGAGATGTAATGGGAGCGATTTTGAGGATTCATAATTTATGCAAGTGCAGTATAATGGGGCTAAATATTCCAGAAGTGGGACTCTTGAGAGATGAAAAAGAAGCACATGTTGGCCCTGGGAGGGGTTCCTGAGGCAGTGGAGGCAGGCCAGGCTTGGATGATGTTAGGTGACCTATCATCTCCCTTGCATCCCTACTGTTCCTGTTTTAGTGCCAGCTGTTCCGTCCCTTTTCTGGATCGTTCACTAGTGTCCCAATTTCTTTCCTTTCCCTCCCATCCTTCTGTTTCAATTCGTGTGTTACACTGTGGCTGGAGAGATTCTGCCAACCTACAAAGTTCCAGGCTCACTCCATCGCCCTCGGAGGGCTTTCCCCTCTTTGGTTAGATTTCATCTATTTCAGACATTCCATTACATATTTCAGATGCCATCCACTGTTAGCCTCGGGTTCTTTCACCCTCTAGAAACAACCTTTTCACTTAGTAGCCTCACTGACTCACTGTAACCACGCCCTTCAACCCAGCCATCCTCCCTCAAGCCACGCCCACAACCACAGCCACGCCCCTCAAACCACACCTTCAACTAAGGCCACGCCTCTTACCACAGCTGCACCCTGACTTCAGTCATGCTCTCACCTCAGCCAAGCCCCCTCATCACCACCCTGCCCTTCATCACGCGACTCCTTTGACTACTATGACACCCCGTGGCCACAGCCACGCCCCTCGCCACAACCACGCCCCAGACTATGGCCACGCCCCTTAACACGGCCACGCCCTCTCACCACAGCCTAACACACCTGTCGGAGCTGCCTTTAAGCACCATGCCCCTTCTTGCGTCCTCCTCCTTATTCATGCTAATTTCCTCACCAGATGTATCCTCCTTCCCGCAGCAATCTGCTCAACCTCCACAAATCTATGCATCCACGTTTGGTGTCACCTCGTCTTGGAAGCATAGCTAAGTTTCCTGAAGCTGAGTTAAGCTTCTCTATTTATATATCACCCTGAAGATGTTGTTATAACATGTAAACTGCATTTAATACATGTTCTCATTTATCCTTTTCATTCACACTAGAGATCTTCCCCAGGAATGCAGGAACCGTGCATTCGATTTCACCCTCTCCACTTGTCACCGTGCTTAGCATCCAAGTGGATACCCAGTAAATGTTTGCTAACTCAAAGAACGACCTGATCGTAGGAAATAGTCAGAGGCCTCCTCAAATTCAGTATTCTTTCGCAACCACAGAGCTTCTCAGTAAGCTATTGAGCTGTAGGGGTTTTTGCTAAACGTTCTGCTCAAATTGTCCTGGGCCCATTATGATGAACTGCCCGGGGGAGCAAGGAGAAGCTACTTTTAAATATTGCCATTATTTCCTCGTTGTCTAGAACATGAGGGCTTAAGGAGACACGTCTGAATCCATCTGATGACTTTGATTTTTGTTCTTTAACAATCTTATGAAATGAGTGATGTGCTCTTTCTTCCTTTCAACGTTTGACCAATTTTCTAATTCATTTCCCCCTAAATTTCTCTTCGCGGGTTATTTTCCACTCAAACTCTATGTGTGATACATTCTATTAGTATTCTCTCCATCTAAACCTACAGAGCACGTATCGCTCCACTGATCATCTGGAAGGAGAAGTCGCTTGAAAACAGAGCTAAATTATTTCTCAGGTGCAAGGTACAGCATGATAAGGGATTTCCCCTTTGGCAGGGCTCGTGCCCATTTCATCATATTTTGTTGAAAAATTCATAGTCTGGGTCACTAAAATTGTGCATGTATAATGTATCTCTGTGCTTTGAAAACAGTTCTTTTAGGAAAATACAGAGCATTCTTCAAGCAGAGCAGCTTGGCCACAGGCATGCTGCACTTGGTGTCTTGGTGGCACCTGCAGGAGATTGTAGCACAACTCTGGGAAATCTCTATTTATTCAGCCATGCATTCAGTTTTACCTACTGCACACACTGGGACTGTCAAGTATTCCTCACGCGGATAATAAATCTGTTTACTTGACCGTCACATTTCGTACACCATGTGCCTAATAACCTACTGTTGAGTCTACAAAATTTGAGATGACATAAATTCCGACTTTGAGAAATTATAATTGGCATCGATAGTGTTACAACTAGAGCTGGATCGTCTGTGTAGGTAGATTCACGATGCCTCTTGTTTGGCGAGCTTCATGGTAAAACCTGGGGTTGCAAAGATGACTAAATATCTTCTCCCTCGAGGGGTTCACTATCTAGTTTATCCTCTTGAATGGCTGCATGTCCTGCCAAATCGAGTCATGGGAGCTCTGCCTCTTATTGTCTGTTTGCACCCATGCCCAGATAACGTTCTCTGCCCCTGACTGTCCTGCTCTGTGTCTCCAGAGGCTGACTGCTACATTAACTCTTTGATGGTTCCTCCAGAAATGCACATTGTCCCTATGTCTCCAGTCTTAGGGGTGGCATGGTTTCTCTGTTGCCAGTGTGTCACAGGCCCTTGCTCATTCTCCTAATCTTAACTTCCTTCAGTTAAACCCTTTGAGTGTGCCATTCATTTTTTTTTTCTTTGCTGGGGCCCACTGGTGAGCCGGGAGTCTAGGGCTAAAGAGGCCATCAAAAATCTAGTGTAACTTCTATTAAGTTTCCTGGGTATACCATAATAAAGAATCCCAAGTTTGGTGACTTAAAACAACATATATTTATTCTTTCCTAGTTCTGGAAATCGGAAGTCCACAATCAAGGTGGTGGCAGGCCATCCTTCCTCTGAAGGATCTAGGGGAAAACGCCCCCTGGCTTCTTCCAGCTTCTGGTGGCTCCTTAGCTCATGGCAGCATCCTTCCAATCTTTGCCTCTGTCTTCACATGGCCTTTCTTTCCAGTGTATCTGTGTGGGTACATCTCCTCCTTTCTCTAAGAAGGACATTAGTCTTTGGATTTAGTACCTGCCCTAAATCCAGGTTGATTTCATTGTGAGATCTTTAACTAATTATACTTGCAAAGACCCTATTTCCAAATAACATTACATTCTGAGGTTCTGAGTGGACGTGAATTTTGGGGAACACTATTCAACCCACTATATATCCACTCTTCTTTTTAATGTTTATTTACTTTTGAGAGAGAGAGAGAGAGAGAGAGTGAGTGCAGGAGGGGCAGAGAGAGAGGGAGACAGAATCTGAAGTGGGCTCCAGGCTCTGAGCTGTCAGCACAGAGTATGACGTGGGACTTGAACTCACAAATGGGGAGATCAAACCTGAGCCGAAGTCGGATGCCCAACCGAATGAGCCACCCAGGTGCCCCCACTATATATCCACTCTTAAGAAAAATCCTCTAATTCCTGTCTTCACAGAAGATAATCAGGGTATATTTAATAGAAAGAGAAAGTAGTCATATAAGGTTGACAAACAATTTACCATCAACCCTGTTTTTAGAAGCTGTAATTATAAGCCAAAGGGCAAAGATCTATATTTAAAGCACTGATGGTGTGCATTTATATTCAGGATGTACATTTCTCTGAATATGATGGAGACCACAAATAATTATTTTGAAGAGAAAGAAAGATGGTTATTTCTCAAGCTGGTGTGGTGGCTCAGCTCTACGAAGCTGTCAGGAGTTGGGAGTCTAAGCTGTTTGTCTCTTGCTGTTCCACCCTCGTGTGTCACTCTTATCCACATGACTCAGGATGGCTCATCACATGCCCCCATTCCAGTTTTCATCGAGAAAAAAAGGGTACCGACAAGGCCACACTTCCAAGAATTCCTACACATCACTTTCCTCATTACATCCCATCAGTCAGAACTGCATCATGTGGCCCTGTACATAGAGCTGCAAAGGGAGCTAGAAAATAGAGGGTTTATTTTGAAGTCCTGTGTTCAGCTAAACATCAGGACTCACTCCCTAAGAGAGAGAAATAAAGAACAGATTTTGTGGAATAATTAGCATTCGAAATCACCCTCTGCAAAACCTTAGCTACCAAGCGCTTAAGCATATCTATCTTACACACTGGCAATGTCTGCGTAATTTTCTGTAGAACTTTTGATTAATTCCTATGAGAGATTTTTAACAGATATTTTCTGTGCTTCCATAACCTCATCCAAAAAAGACTTACCATTTATTGTGTGCCTATCATGTGCCAAACATTCCTGTGGTCAACACACATTTGTTGGGCACCTACTGCGTGTCGGGCGTTGGAAATTTAGTGGTGATAAAGATCGATGAAGTCCTTGTCCTTCTGGAGAAAAATGATCTCTAGTGGGGTGGAGGAATAATCATTTAATGAGACAAATAATTGAATTCAGTAAAATCATATGTGATGAATATTATTGAGAAAATAGAGTGTTTATATAGAGTGTCTTGTGATGAGTTTTTTAAGGAAGAGAGGTATGCTGCCTTGAATCTTTTCAGCAATTGTGAAGGAAAGATGGTATTTTCCCTATTTACATTTTTGAAGTAACAATGGAGTTTATCGTCCTCTCATTTTCTACATGAGCAAATTGCCCAAGGTCATACACCTGGTAAATTCAGTGTCTGAATTTAAAAGGCTGAGTCCGGACCCAGTTCTCTGCCTTCGCCACTAGCCAACGTTTCCTCAACTAATTCTCTAGAGTATTTCCATTTCAACTTATGAAATACATAGTTATGCAATAGCATTTTAAGATGAAGTGGTAAGCTAATGATTTTATCCAGCTCTGTAATTTTCACATTGCATCGAGCTGTACTTAAAAGTTGATTTACAAAGTATAGACATGAGCAGTGACAGACTAACTCAGATTAGGTCTCAGGACCATGCCACTTGAGGATCCGTTGGAAGACCATGGGTGCTGTGCTTGCAGAAGAAAAGACTCGGTGGGGTGGGGGGGGGGGAGTGGGTTACATGACAGCAGTCTCCAAACATGAAGGGAGGACACACAAAAGAGGTGAGATTGTCCTTCATGCTACCACTGTACCAGAACCTCAGTCAGGGGGTAGAGGCTAAAACCTTATAGCAATTACTATATGGCAGGGACTCTATGTACATTAACTACATTGATTCTCATGACAATAGTACAAGCAGATATTATTATTATCCAGAGTTTACCAAGGAGGTGACTGTGCATAGGTAGGTTATCTGCCCAAGATGAAAAGGTAGAGCTGGAGTTCCCACTTGTCATCTGGCATTATCATCCATATCCTGCTCTGGGTTGAAAGATTAGCTCCTTCGACAAATGTGGCTCTGATTAATTCAAGATGGGGTAGGTTATGATAAAAAAAAATCTTGCCATCCTAAGATGGGAGGGTGGAGCGTGTTAGTATGTGGTGAAAAGGTTGATTAATTTCTTTCCTATTCTCTTTAGGCAGATTACAAATCCACTCAAACTGAAGCCATGGTCAACTAAAAAGTAAAATGTGAAAATATCAGTGTGTTGGCTGCAGCTTACATCACTTAGTAAGGTGTTATTAATGACAGACAAAATCCAATCCAAGATGCCGAATAAATTGTTACTCAATTAAGGGAATTTTGCCTATTCTCCCGAACATGAGGGTCCTTGGGCAATTTGGTTATGTACAATCATGCATCTTGTTTATCTGCAGATATGGATTTTCTGGAGCCCTTCATTCTTAAAACAAAATTTGCTTTAAAATTAGGAAATATAAGAATCTTTTTAAAAAAAATTTTTTTTAATGTTTATTTATTTTTGAGACAGAGAGAGACAGAGCATGAATGGGGGAGGATAAGAGAGAGGGAGACACAGAATCTGAAATAGGCTCCAGGCTCTGAGCTGTCAGCACAGAGCCCGACGCGGGGCTTGAACTCACGGACCGCGAGATCATGACCTGAGCCGAAGTCGGCCGCTCAACCGACTGAGCCACCCAGGCGCCCCAGGAAATATAAGAATCTAAGACATGGAACAAATGTTATTAGCAGTAACTAGAGAAATCTTGGGGCCATTGCCTCCACACCACAGGTGTCACTATACTCCTCTTGCTAGAAAACCTGACCATGTCTAACATTGTTTCCATCCATTTCCTGAGACCAAGGTTTTCAAGTGGAAAGCAAGAAGAAAGGAAGAATTTGCTAAGAAACCAGCCCCATAGCTAGGACTGTGCTCCAAGAATGTTTTAATAAGACTTCTTTCATTAGTGGTAATACTTAGAGTCCTCACAGATGCTGTTAACAAACAGCCAAACTAAGGAGTTGTTTTCTCAGAAAATCTTCAAGGCTCTGGAACAACGTCCCCTGATTTCTTGGACTCTACTGGAGGCCCTATTGCCAAGTAGCTTCTTCCAAAAGAAACAGACTAAGGCGTGATCATACTGCCTCTCCTAAGGGTCACTCTGAATGTAATTGAACATGAAAAATCTTTCTCAAGTTTACCACCTGGAGTCGGTGGATTGGATAACCAAGACATCAAGGAAGTTAGTCAATAAATAAATGTGCATGAGACTAGCTTGTTTAGCACAGAACCCAATATACTATGATCTGGAAAACAATATATGGTGCTTTCCTTTCCCCCTTTCTTTATGTTGGAAATTTTATTACATTTATACCACTTTCCTCCTACCATTATTTACCATGTGTGTTTGAAGTGGTTACAGCATCATTTATTCCATAGAGTATACGAACATAAGAAATCTCACCTCAATGGAGATACACCTGGGGATTTTGAAGTTATATTCCCTGCAGATAAACCAATCAAATATGCTTTTGTATTGCCTCTCTTTGAAGCTATGAGTGTGTTTGGGTAATAATTATATGGAAGCAATATTTGGGACAAAGTGTGTGTGTGTGTGTGTGTGTGAGAGAGAGAGAGAGAGAGAGAGAGAGAGGGAGAATGTAGGGGGAAAATGGGGTTTTCTGATAACTGTTTCCCCAAGATCCAGATTTTTGGGGAACTTTCCCACCCTTCATTTACATGGTCTCAGAGGTATATTACTATAATAGCAAGGTCTCCTTTCTATATTGGATTGGGTCTATGAGCAGATTGGATCAATGCTGGGCCAGTTAGAAATACCTCCCTGGATATTTAGAACCAGTTAGAGGGGCGCCTGGGTGGCTCAGTCGGTTAAGCGGCCGACTTGGGCTCAGGTCATGATCTCGCGGTCCGTGAGTTCGAGCCCCGCGTCGGGCTCTGTGCTGACAGCTCAGAGACTGGAGCCTGTTTCAGATTCCGTGTCTCCCTCTCTCTGACCTTCCCCCATTCATGCTCTGTCTCTCTCTGTCTCAAAAATAAATAAGCGTTAAAAAAAAAAAAAGAACCAGTTAGAAATACCTCCCTGGAATACATCTCTCCAGGAACTTGGACTTGCAATATGTAAATTCAGGAGGGCTAGGGAGCCATCCTTCCCATCATGGAAGCTAGATACATGAGGGCAGCCAGCGTAAGTGGGTAGAGGGACAATGTGGAGATGAGATGAGGAACTGAGAATTTGTTTCTGGCTTCTTCCTGAATCCCAGCAGCTTTCCTGCCTTGGGGTTCAGTGAAACGCTTCTTCTATCTTCTTGCAATACCCCCTTTGATTTGGTGTCCATTTTAGCTTCAGCTATATTCTGTCGCAAGTAACTAAAGCAATCCTAACTGGAAGATGTTAACCTACAGATTTCTTAAGATGTTAGCTCTTTGTTGGTAATGACTGTCGCATAAACCTATTAGGAAAGAGAACTCCCACGCACTTCTTTTAATGAAAACATTTGTAATTCCTCTCTTAGAAGAGTAGAAGACTTTGTTTGAGGGATGGGTGTGCTGGTAAGTTGGGAACAGATCTCTTTTGCTACGTTTTAAACGTCTCTATTGCTTGGTCATAGACTCTTGTGTTTTGAAATTTATTTATTTCTTTTGGGGCATGGGGATTCGAATAACTTTTCCTTCTGTACGGGAACATATCCCTGGTCCTGTTGCCTTCCTCTCTGTTTTCCTTCTTAATAACGGAAGCAGCGCTCAGTTTCCACTGCTGACAACATTCTGATGGCCACTTCATCTTAGCCTGTATTTTGATTACTGTTAAGTTACATTTTTTTCTGCCTCTTGTTCTTGTACTTGTTCTGTCAGGGCATTCTAGAGCTTACCCTGTTGTTCCTTCATTTCTAGATAATTGAGGCAAGGCTGGGTACATATTTTTACATATCTTTTGGGGCTCACCCTGAGAATGTAACACAAAAATGAGAACATAATCAGCATTCAATGTACCTACTTGTGAGAGATTTCACTTAGAAATCAGTCTAATAAACTTACCCTGATAGAAAACTGCCAATGGACAAGGAGTTTTAAATGCAGCCAGACTCTATTAGCAGCAAATAAAAAGATATAATTTAAATACAAAGATAAAAAGATGATTCCATTTTTTAATTTAAAATGATAAAAAGAAATTCAAGCAAAGCCAGATATGAACATAGTTGTAACATAAAACGTGAACCTGAAGACACATTTCCAAAGAGTAGGCAAAATAAGTCAATTATTTAAATGTATTTGATTTAGCAAAAGAGAAACAATTTTTCATCTTTAGAAACAGCATTGAACACTTCAAAAAACAATACCTAGATTCGGAAGACAGGTATGTTTTAAACATCACCCTGTATCATACTTTTTCAGTTGCTAATGGGGAGAGGTTTCACAACTAACTCAACCCTTCCGGTGTGATACTGAGATTAAGTGCTTTACTTCCAGAGTCAGGTTTTTCAAACCACAGCAGGTTGGAATCACTGGCTAATGTGCTTGTTAAATATACAGAGTCCTGAGCCCCTCTCTGGAAGTGGGATCTATGTTGAAAAAAGACCTGTGATCATTCTCATGCACATTAAATTTTGAGGAATGCTGTTCTACCAAAGACTATTGACATCAGCCAGGTTAGTCTACACACAGTAGCAGAATGACTAGAAGATATAAGAGAATCTTGTACAATTTCCTCAACTGTTCTTGGCCTCAGCCTCCTCAGATGCAAATGAGGACTGAAGGACCAAGGGGAGATGTATGGTGCCTCCATGATTCTAGATGCTCAGGGTGCAAATGTGGGGCCACACATTTGCAGAAACTCCAAAGGACTGGTGACCACCGGTTTCACTCCTGTGCAGAGAAAGCTACGCTGAGTTGTTACAGTTATTACTGGTATATGTCTTCGTACTGTCCAATAGAGCTTAAAAATTTAATGAGAGTAAATCTCCCTAATGACTGTTCTAGTGTTTTTATGTGTGTGTTCCACTCATTTATCAGTTTGTTTCCTTAAAGAAAAAAGTGGTTTAATTACCCATAACAACACTACATCACTTCAGAAAGTTTCGAATGTATTTCTTTCTTTATATTTTAGTATGTGTTTACGAAACTTTGGGGTTTTTTCTCTTGTATATTAGGAAAACAAATGGGCAAAGACGGGGAAAATGGATTGCAAGCTGTTAATTTAATCTCAAGATACTGATAATGTCATAAACACCATCACGATGTACAGATTGAATTACAACTTTGCAATCAGTCTCTCTCCCTATCTATTATCCACCACAGAACAAATGACGGTTGGGGATCTAAACCAGAGAATGCATCCAGCAACAAGACCGACAAGTGCATGTAAAGTACTTCGGGAACTTCCCGAAAAGAAAGCACCACTTACTGGCAAAAATAAATGAATGTAGAACTTTTCATATTACAGTTGGGGCTAAACCCATCAGTTTTCTTTATGAAGACAAAGTAAGAACTTCAGAACGGGCCCTCCTAGAACTTCTACTTTAATGAAATAATGTCTAAACTTGACATTCTGTGAAGCTTTAAAACTAATGCTCAGTACTTTGCTTAAAGAGGGCTACACAATCTGGCCTTCTCTGCTGTCACATAAGCCTAAACCACATTAACAATAAATGTTCTGTTGTTTTATAGAGTGATTAAAAATAATATATTATCCTCGAATCATGATTTATATGCTGTTGAATGTCCTTATGGGCTTTTGCTCCTCACAAGATTTTTGGAAGTATTAATTTGCAAATATTAGTACAGGCATGTTATATATCAGAATGTGGGAAGGAAGAGAATAAACTCCTATGTATAAGGACAGGTACATAGATACATGAGATCCAGGTCTAAATGTCCATTTCTGAAGGTACCCAGGGACTTTTTCTAGTGCATCATTTCTTAGTTTATAATCTCTGTAGAATTATTCCTTGAAGAACCTCTTTGCGTTGTATATTTCTAATCATAAATGTGTGCCCTTTAAAGGACATGGTCATTTCTTAAGATGCGAGTATACTTCTCAGTACTGAATAACTGGAATTGTATACAGTTTTAAAATGACTCTGGAGGACTTTGGTGAGATGAAGTAAAATTAGACAATTGTTGAAAGCAATTACCTCTGAAGTCAACAAACCAAACCAACCCAAACTAAAAAGTGGGAAGAGAGTGTGGGATTCTCATTGATTACTTTGTGCCCAAATGGCATTACGGACCAGTAAACTACTTGTGGGAAGATACAAGTACTCTCACAGATGTGTATTCTTCTCCCGCGAACTGGAGCATCATTTCTTTTTCTTTTTTTTTTTTAACTTACTAGACAGTATGGATCAAACATTATATAATAATCCCTGGAAATCTGCTATGTTAGGTAAATGTATTTGAATAGAGAAAAAGGTAGTTCAAAGGTCCCTACCAAGCAAATCTCATAATAAATGCTCATAATATCTAGCTACGGAGTTGTAGTGTTTTCCATGTGCCAGGCACTATGTGAAGGGCTTTATATTTGAACTCATTTAACATAATGACCACATGAAATGAGTTCTCAGGTTATCCCATTTTATAGAAGAGAATGAGGTGCAGGTAAATCAGGAAACTTGTTCAGGGTCACACAGGCGATATGTCAGAGATGTGATCTGAATGCATAAATATGTCTGTAGAGCTCGTGCCATCCGCCATGATATTCTGCGTCTCATGAGCTGAGATTAATATCACTTCTTATATACAGATTCACACATCAAATGCATACATACCCCAGGGCCGCGGTGTTTGCTTGATACTTTCTGATCATTCCCAAAGACATGCTTTGAGACTTGAATTGTTTCTAATTTAAGGGTTGTGTTATCAGGGTTTCCCCTGCAAAACGGAGCCAAAAGATTTTTTCTTTACCATTTTTTTAAATCTTTGGTTCTTAGTTTTTATTGATTTATTTGTGTGGGGTTTATCCTCCTTGAACAGATCTCTGAGCTACTTTGGATTTGTGGCTTGACATTTTTCATTATATTTGAAATTTCTGTGCCATTATCTTTTCAATATGTTTCCTGTACATTCTCTTTCTCTTCTCCTTCTGGGACGTAAATTTACTTATATGTTACACCTTTTGATATTTTTGCAACACTCTTGGTTTCTCTGGTGTTTGTTGTGCTATTTTTTCCCCCTCTTTGGGTCTTGGTTTGGGTATTTTTCTTGATTTAGTTTTAAGTTTACTGATTCTTGTTTCAGCTGGGTCAAGTCTACTGACGAAACTGTCAAGGAAACTCTTCATCTCTGGCATTTCATTCCACATTTTCTTATAATTTCGACTTCGCTGCTGATATCCTTCATCGGTTCCCATATGTTGTCCCTCTGGTTCCACTAGATTATTTAATACACTTACAATATTCATACTTCCCAGTCTGAGACTTTCAACATCTAGGGTCATTTCCACAGCTGGGTCTGTTCACTGTTTTGTTTTGACAATCGCTTGTTTTTCCTTGCCTTTTATTTATTTATTTTTTTGTATGTCTCATAATTTTTGACTGAATATTGAAAGTCACGTAAAGAACATCAGGGACTAAGTAAACAGAAATGCCCAGAAGTGAGCGTGCTTCTTCATTTTCAAGGCTGGGGCTTTAAGGCGGTCAGGATCTGGGCTAGACACGGGGTTAACGCCGCTGTGGTTGTGCGTGTCCGGGTTCTGCAACACTGGGCTCACACTGCGCGGTGCCGAGGGTACCGGCTGTGGCCCTGAGGGCGTTTCTAAGTGTTTCCATCACAACTGTCAGCATTTCCTGCGCATCTGCACTCCTGGGGGGTTTCTTTCCTCCGTGTTCCTACGCACTGCGGCTTCTCCTCCCCTTGGGTTGCCTCGGTGGGTTCCTGCTCGGGGCCGTCCCTCCCCCCACCGCATTGCTGTGGAATCCTGGGCCCCGGAGTGTTTCTGATCCTCTTGCGAGTAGGAGGTTGGAGGGTTTATGGCTCGGGATCCTTTCCTGCTTCTCCCCAGGTGTAGAGAAACGCGTTCTTCATCCAGCCAGACCGTTTTACTAGTGATCTCTGGTCAAGAGGCTTTCTCTCTTTCTTTGATACAAGAGCAGCCTAGGAAGTTGGCGGGGCTCTACTCCCTCCTGCTGCTAAACTTGGAACCCTGGGATTTGATCCCCGCCCCCCAGCATCTTGACTCTTTTGCTTCCTAAGAGGGGAAAGAATAGCCGGGGAAAGCAGCCATGTGCCTTTCCCACGGCGAGGCCAATTCCTGCCCCTTTCCATTTGGCTGCCCTGCCCACAGCGATCCCCCCGAGTGTCCGTGGACGGCAGGTGGGATTCCCCCAGGGTCTGGAGTTTCCATGTTTCCGAAGGTGTTAGTCTAGTTCACACTCAGCCTATAGCAGTTCGTCCAAAAGTTAGGTGCGTTCTTTCCCACTCGTGTGGTGACCACTGCTTCCTCCCAAGCACTGACCTTTGCGTGAACCACTGAAAGGATCCTATCTGTCTTCATGGGGATCTGTCTTCTCTTGGATTCCAGGCTACTTGGTTTCTCTACCTCAACCTTCTGATAGGAACAAGAACAATTAAGATTTCTTATCATCAGGGTAAGAGAGATGCTCCCCCTACCTTCGTGTGTCTTTAGCAGAAAGGCAATCTCAAGGCTTTGTGTTTGAAAGAGCCAGACATCAGGCAAATATTGTCAAACTCTGTCACTTTCCAAGCTTTTCCCAATCCATGGATCTTAAGAATGGAGTTGACAAACTTTAGATTGAGAATTTTGTGTGCTATGTTAATGAGAATAAATGGAAAACACTAAGATAGATGGGTGACATAGACAAAATCCTTCTTAAAGCTAAAGTGTACTTTTACTTTAAAAAAAACAAATAAGTTTCTCCATACACCCCAAGTTTATTGGCTCTCCATCGCATGTTTCGTCCACAGACCCGCCTGAGCGATAACCAAACAATGTGGCAATAAATCACCCAGGTCTGAGCTTAAAATATTTACCCCTAAGATTTGTGTCTCACAGTAGAAATAAATTTTGACCTGGTTAGCTGAGGAAGATAGATACATTATTATATTAAAATTTGTGTCTTCTTATTTTTGCCCTTTAAATATCTTTATCTGTTTTATATGCCCATTTCTTCTTAAGTATCTACAAGATACAAAATACCTTTCACACTTCATTAAACTGTACATTAGGATTTATGAAGTTCAGAATTAAGGTGACACAGGGGCGCCTGGGTGGCTCAGTCAGTTAAGCGTCCGACTTCGGCTCAGGTCACGATCTCGCGGTCCGTGAGTTCGAGCCCCGCGTCGGGCTCTGTGCTGACAGCTCAGAGCCTGGAGCCTGTTTCGGATTCTGTGTCTCCCTCTCTCTCTGACCCTCCCCCATTCATGCTCTGTCTCTCTCTCTCTGTCTCAAAAATAGATACCCGTTAAAAAAATTTTAAAAAACGAATTAAGGTGACATCATTATGAACAAAAAGATGGAAGCATGATGACGGCATAATCACCACCTATTAAAACACAACCCTAACAGCTATGTAAATAAACATAACTATCGTTTCCCATTTCTGTTGAAGAGTAGCTTCATGAATATATTTTTTCTTTCAAAGAACTATTCTTTCCAGGTTTTACCTCGGTTTTAATGGAAAAATGATGATGACAATTTTAACCTTGTGGTAAGTACACATTGTAACTATAATCTGGGGATAAGAGAAAGTTTACATAAGTGATGATGTTTTATGGCATTAACGATGGGCTCCTTCATGTCTCCTCCTAATGGCTAACTCATTCTTCCCTTCTCCCCTCTTTACAAAATTAGCGAGCAACTATGGGGCCCATAGCAGGAAAGAATGGCTGTTCCTGCTCAAAACTGCTAATTTCATTCTAATCGAATCCAATACGTCCTCTGACCTTTACATTAGTAATGCCCAATTAGCAGGGCCTAGAGTAGAAAGTGGAAGAAAAATTGGCAATTCCAAGCCACTCACAGTAAAATCATTTAATCTCATTTATTAACAGTTTTACTCACTTACACCAAAAGCAATAAATTGGAAGCTATTATGGGGGAAATAAGTGAGTCTGGGGGCCACAGTTTCTGAAGCCAGGGATGTTACTTAAGGACATATAAACTCCTTGCTGCCAAGGACAGTGCTTTGTCTGACCTCCCAAAGCAGAGCCTTGTACAAAGTTGGAATTCAACCCAAGTTCATCCAGCGAATGCATCAGTAAGATGACGCCCTGAATTTTTCACGCAAAACTTAAAGGTGTTAATCTTTTGTCATATTTGTTAAGCTACCCATTCATCATTCGTAGATGCTGTCTGTTGTGTGACAACGTGTAAGGTGCTGAAAAACCCTAATTAATTCTGAGTTTGATGCATATTTGTATAAAACTGCATTTCTCAATCACAGCCTCCGCCCAGGCATCTAAGGCAGCATTACCATCATGAGGAAAAGTTAGTTCTACTCTCTTATGTCTTATTTTGAGATGCCATATCCTCAGGGAGTGTGGTGGGGCACACGAAACCCTAGCTCAACAGAAAGCCGATGGTTGATTTCATTGAAAGGTGGCATATCACACATAAATAACTTTCTCAAATTTAAAACAACAACGAAAAAGTTCTTGAAAAAAGTGAAAAAAGGAAGGAAAAAAAAAGGAAGCAGTCAAGAGGTTACCATACTACACTTCTGAATGGATTTTTTTGCTGTGAAGTTTATTGCAAACCGCTACCACGGTATATAGTTAAATCCTTTCCATTGACATGAGTCGTCAGTTGCCATGTAATCTACTAAAGCAGAGCCCTTTTCTGTGGAAATAAGAAAAAAATAAAAAAAGAAATAGTTTTTATTTAATCCTACTAACCAAGGCTGTGATAAGCTGATAAAAAAGGGGAAGAAATTGAATTTCTCCGAAAGAATCTAGTAATAAATTGGTCACAATGCGATGGGAAAGGGGAAAAAAAGACAATACCACTCTTCTTTAAAAATGGGAAGCAGACAGAAATCCAGCAGGAATTGTTGCTAATCAAAAGGTCCCCACTTTCCAGCCTTGCTGCAAATTTCAGTTTGCAACAAGTTCAAATATTGAACTTGATGCTCTGAATGAAAAGGATGAGTTCAGACAAAATTTACTAGCTGTGTTATTTCTCATGGAAAGAGACAAAATCCTTCAATTGCAATGCCGACTCCCCCATTGGATAGGAAGTGATGTCCCCTATTTATATGAGATTTTAAAAATCATACTTCCTAGTAAAGAATATTCGCCTTTCATTAGCTAGCTGTTTTTAAGACATAAAGAACATCTTTTTTCATAAAAGTATAACTAATTGGATGTATGCTACAGGTATTTTTCCATAAATATGCTGCTAAGTATTTTCTACCTCATACAATATGCATTCAAGTTATTTTGTAGACACAATTTATTTTAAAGCGGAATTCCCAGTTGGAATTCATAATTGTTTGCCAGTAAAATGAAAAGTTGTATGTCGCTAAAAATTTACCTAAGCAGTTACTTCAAAAGTCAAAGGAATAATTATCCAAAGATTAAATAGCTCATAAGTATCTCACTGTGAACGCAGGAGTGCATGAAGTGTCCTGTCCTCTGTGGTTCTACGGTTTAATTAGAATAAATAAGATGACAACAGATTATGTATTATATGCATAATATATAATATATGTATATACCAGTGTAACAAGATATAGTTTCATACTTAGTAATACATTTATGACAAAGTGCTGTCATCCCAACATTTAATGTTATTGAATTTATTTAAATTCAGATTGCACTTTAAAAATCAGTACATTTATTTTTTCCAGCTTTATTGAAATGTAATTGACAAAAATTACATATATTCAAGTTGTATAACATAATGTTTTGAAACATATATGCATTTGAAATGATAACCATCATCATCAAGCTAATTAACATATCCATCACTTCACACAACTTTTATTTTCTCCCTCCCTTCTCCCTCCTCTCTTTCTTTCCTTCCTTCCTTCCTTTTTCTTCCTTCCTTCCTTCCTTCCTTCCTTCCTTCCTTCCTTCCTTCCTTCCTTTTTCTTCCTTCCTTCCTTCCTTCCTTCCTTCCTTCCTTCCTTCCTTCCTTTTTCTTCCTTCCTTCCTTTTTCTTCCTTCCTTCCTTCCTTTTCCTTCCTTCCTTCCTTCCTTCCTTCCTTCCTTCCTTCCTTCCAGGATGAGGACACTTCAGATCCACCCACTTAGCAAATCTCAAATATATAATACAGTATCATTAACTTGTTGCCAGGGTAGATTTTAGCCCTCCAGAATTCATTTATGTTGCGTAACTGAAATGTTGTACCCCTTAATCAGCACCTCCCTGTTTCCCCCACTCCCCTGCTCCTGGCAACCACCATTCTGCTCTCTACTTCCCTGAATTTGACTACTTTAGATCCACATACAAGTGAGATTGTACATCATTTATCTCTCTGACTTATCACTTGGCTCATATTCTCTAGGTTCATCTGTTACCAATGGCAGGATTTCCTCTTTTTTCAAAGGTTGAAGAATATTCCACTATATATACATTTTCTTTACCCAGCCATCTACCTATGGACGTTTAGGTTGCTTCCATATATATTCCATAGTGAATAACACTGCAATGAACAAGACAGTGCAGATATCTCATCAAGATCTTGATTTCATTTCCTTTGGATATATACCCAGGAGTAGGATTGCTGGCTTGTATGGTAGTTCTGTTTTTAATTTTTTGAGAAACTTCTGTACTGTTTTCTGTAGAGGCTGCACCAATTTGTACTCCCACCAACAATGCACAAGGGTTCCTTTCTCCATATTCTTGTTATCTTTTGTCTTTCTGGTCCTAGCCATTCTAACAGGTGTGAAATGATATCTCACTTTGGTTTTGATTTGCATTTTCTAGATGATTAGGATTGTTGAGAACTTTTTAATATACCTGTTGACTATCTATATCTTCTCTGGTGAAATGTCTATTCATTTTATTTAATAAAAGTCCCAATATATTTGCTTGCAATTCAAAAAATGCTCTCATACTTTACCCTAGTGCCTGTCAGAGGATGTTAACACTGACTATCAATGGTGAAAACTAATAAATGACTTTGTGATCAAATGACTATTTCTGTTTAACCTTTTTTTCTACCCTCAATTATATTTGTGGCAATTAATTTCCACGCTCTTTGACAATAATGATGCCGGTATTAAAACGCTCAAAACAAGAAAACTTGTACATAGAAAATACATATGTCAATATGTTTTCTCCAAATTCATATGTAGATGAATATTGGTTAGAAAACATTCTGAAAACTCATACATCTTAAAGATTGAGACGTAAAAATTGTGTTCATTATTGTAACTGTAAAACACCACATTTTAGGTTCTTATGCTAGATTCTTCAGGCTTTAGGAAAACAAAATTAACATGCCCCTGCTTTTCCTTTCTTCTCTAGTTCTGGCTACTTTGGCTGTCTGAGTGGGATCCTTTGATGTTGCAGGAATGGAACTTTCAGATGTGACTCTGATATGTACTTGGGACCTCTATCTTCAAGAATTCCATTAACACGCACACACACACACACACACACACACACAAACACACACACGCACTTCAGAAACTGAAAATATTTTTTAAAAAGGAATCACAATATTGTATTTACCTCTCAGAAAGAATATTAAAGGTGATCCATTTTATAACCCACACCTTCATTTTGTAAAATATTTTCTTTTCCTAATTTTTGTCTATGAAAGCTCCTCAGCAGGCTCATGTGCAACAAATCCTGCAAACTCTGCTAGATGTCCAGCCCCAGGATCATGTAAAGTTCTGGTAAAACTGAATGAAATGTTAGGTTGCTCTAGACTGACATAATGGCACAGGTTTGCCCCGCTAACATGGTTTCAGAACTCAAGACCCTTGCCTTGGCTAGACCGAAGTGAACCTCTTGATTTATTTCTGGCTTCAAACGGGTTATTTTAGGGGTGCCTGCGTGGCTCAGGCCATTAAGCATCTGACTTCAGCTTAAGTCATGATGTCATAGCTCATGAGTTCGAGCCCTACATCAGGCTCTGTGCTGACAGCTGGGAGCCTGGAGCTTTTGAATTCTGTGTCTCCCTCTCTCTGCTCCTTCCCCTGCTCTCTCTCTCTCTCTCTCTCTCTCTCTCTCAAAAATAAATAAATATTAAAAATGGGTTATTTTAGGTCTCTTACAGAATAAAATTATGCTATGAAGTCACTTTGCTATCTATACACAGATCAATAGTCACAGAAAGACTGGACTGGGTAGAAATCAAAAGATAATCCAAGCTCGTTTTTCTCATGTCTCACCTGTCTGTCTGCCCCTCCTTGTGCCTAAGATTTCAGTAAAATTATGACTTCTTCCAGGACTGACTGAAACACCTTCTGGGCTTTTCCTCCTCTAAGATGTAGACAACTTCAAGAGTTATCAGGTTACCTACTTCCATTCTCAAAAGGACCAAAGCTGTTACAGCCAATAAATGTTCTAATGGAACATATTTAAATACAATTTAACAATAGAGACATATATTTTGGAATCACCAGGGCATCTCAGTCCTCACCAAAATGCAAAGAAGTGTAACAATAATTTGCATCATACCAATTTTCTTTGGGTAATTTTATGGTAACAACAAAGACAAAATGTTACCGTTATTATTATTTTTATTCCCACATTAAAGACCTAACAGACCAAGACAGTTTATGTAAGTGGTCTGTATTATCTGTATAGTCAGTGGTGGAACACAGGATATAAAGCTTAAATGTCTGACTGCAATGTGCTCTCCTAAAACTGTGCTCATATGTGTCCATGTATACTTAATTTTACGTATGATTTTGCTTCCTTCTCGTGTGATCATTTGATCCAGTCTTCCAAATGTTCCTCCTTCAATGGTCTATCTGTTTCTTCCTAGAACTTCTAAGATAGAACAAAGGAGGCCCAGTTAACTCTCAATTTCAGAATTACATACGAATCATTTTTTGGTAGAACTATGATCCTCACAATATTTTGTCACACTTCTGTGAAAAATTAACCTGCAATTCTAATGAACTAGATGTCACATGCTTGTATTTGCCCCATCTGGCCACCTTACCTGAGACACGCCAAATTCTGGAGTCCTCAGTTGTAAGTCCAACCAGTTCTTACCCTACATTCAGCCTTGTGTGGGTATGTGACATTGGTGGCAAAATGTTGTATTGCCCTGACGCGACTGCTGTGGGTACATTGGGAATTCTGTCTTTATATGATTGTTTTCCCTAAACTGCAGCAGGGACTCTATCTTTCCCCCTTCTCAACAACAAGGAGAACCAAGTAATTGGCGAAGAGGATAGCAAAATATAAGTCTCCGTGTAAACATCATGAGCCGCGCTGTGCACATTTCCTGGAAGCTTTGTGTTGCATCCTGCCATGGTGCCACATTCAATGCCTCTTCCTACAGCCTGTGGTGAATGGGTATGTTTGCCACCCATTACTTCTGATGGTTTTACCACGCTTGATCAAATATTTAATAAAAAGGACATTTGATTGTACATATTTTTCATCAAGCTTGTAATGTGTTTCTCTCTACTGAATGTGAGGGCAAATGGGTACGTGATAGGTGATTTTCACCAACAGGCTAATATCCCTCCGGGCCTGATTCATGTTAAAAATCTGCATGGATCAGGGGCGCCTGGGTGGCTCAGCGGGTTGAGCGCCGGACTTCGGCTCTGGTCATGATCTCACAGTTGGTGGATTCGAACCCCAGAATGGGCTCTGTGCTGACGGCTCAGAACCTGGAGCCTGCTTCAGATTCCGTGTCTTCCCCTTCCCCTCTCATGCTCTGTCTCTCTCTGTCTCTCAAAAATAAATAAATGTTAACCTTTTTTTTTTTGAAAACATCTGCATAGATCCAAACACAAGAAGATGTCCTCAACCTTTCTTTTGGTGTGAATAGTTTTATTTACCGGCCCAAAAATAGGAAATATAACCAAGAAATTGACATCATGCGTCATATTTATTTGTCCCCTTGTAGACTCTAATGAATCTTCACCTGTTTCATTGAGTCCGTAAACACATCGTAGTGAGGTGGGGAAGTGTCACTCCACGTACAGCAGAGTTCATTTTATTCCTTAAATTAAGAAGTTCATACCCTCGTAGGTCTGCTCAAATTCCGTGGGGGGCACTCGCTTGGAAAAGGCAAGCGTTGCTGGGCAAATAACAAGATGAGGAAAGCACCCAGTAGAGTTAAACTTGTCAGCAGCAGGACAGCTCCAGCATGTAAAGCACATATTGACTTTTACTGCCTGTTAGTACATTACAAGGAACGTGACACAGTGTTTCTTGCCTCACATTTACCTTCATTCAGGGTTTCGTGAAATTAGTCGTGGAATGTTAGAGAGTAACAGGGCGAAATTACGCGAAGACTGCATTTTTCAAGGCTTTCGTTTTTTTTGAGCAGTTTCAGGGTTTACAGAACAATCGAGAGGAAGGTATAGAGACGTCCCATATACCTCCTGTCCCAACACATGCACAGCCTCCCCATGATCAACATCCTTCACCAGATGGGAAATGTTCTATAATGGATTGAACTTACAATGACACACTAGGATCACCCTAAATCTGTAACTTACCTTAGGGGGTTCACTTTCGGTGTTGTATATTCTACGGGTTTGGACAGAATGTATAATGACATGCAAACGTCCTGATAACATAAAAAGGGATTTTTCCACCCTAAAAATCCTCTGTTCTCTGCCTAGTCATCCCTCTCTGATACCACATCCTGGGACAATTCTATTCTTTTTATTGTCTCCATAGTTTTGCCTTTTCGAGAATGTCATTCGGCTGAGATGACACATTAAGTAGCCTTTACAAAGTGGCTTCTCGCCCTTACAAATATGCATTTAAAGATTCTTACATGTATCTAATGGCTTAACAGCTCATTTCTTTTTAGCACTGAATAATATTCCATCGTCAATACGTATGATAGTTTATTTAGCCATTCACCTATTGCTGGCTGTCCTTGTTGTTCTCTATTTTGGTGTCAACATCTACGTGCAGGTTTTAATGTGGAGGTAAGTTTTCAACTCCTTAGGTAAATACCACGAAGCCTGACTGGTAGGTCATAAAAGAGTATGCTTAGTTTTGTAAGAAACCATCAAACTGCCTTCCAAAGTGGCCGCACCATTTTGCATCCCCTACCAGCAACGAATGAGAATTGCTGCTGCTACTCACCAGGATTTGATGTTGTCAGTGTTCCAGATTTCGAACATTCTAATAGGTGTGTGGTAGTATGTGGTTGTTGTTTCAATCTGCATTTCTCTAAGGCCATATTATGTGGAGCATCTTTTCATAGGCTGTTTGCCATCTGTCTATCTTCCTTGGTGTGATGCTTAATTTTTGGCTCATTTTTCAGTCAAGTTGTTTATCTTCTTATTGTTGAGTTTTAAGAGTTCTTTGTATATTCTGGATAACAGTTCTTAGTAAGCTGTGTCTTTTGCAAATACTTGCTCCCCGTCTATGGCTTATGTTCTCATTCTCTTGATACCGTCTTTCCTGGTTCAGAGACAGCCATCTTCTCCACATAAACTCATATGGCAGAAGGAACAAGCTATGTCTCTGGGGTTGCTGTTATAAGGGTATGAATCCCGTTCATGATGGCTCTTCCTTTATCACCTAATCACTTCCCAAAGGATCCACCTCCCGATACCGTCACATTAAGCATTAGGACTTGAAATACCTGCAGAATGGCATGAGTATTGTCCTTCTTTCTTAAAAGGTGTTATGCACCCCAGTCTGTCATTCTCCAGTCAAACCAGCCAAAGTTCTAAAACTGGCTCTCCCGGTGTCTGCCGACAGCCGCCTTGCATTTTTTTCATTTTATGCTCAGTGTAAGTCTCTTTCTCTGACTGTTGCCTGAAAGGCTTTGGAATATCCTGGCAACTCAAGAAAAAATTCAGCACTGGTCATTACAGTGTGGTGAACCTGAGACCGATGGCCAGCTTAACTAGAAAGTCCTCCCGCCCAGAGGGAAGCCAGCAACAACCAGGGCATAATTTGGGTGGCAGTCTTTAAACTGTTTTGGCGCTATTTAAACTGTGAGGATCTCCTCGATTTCTCCTAATAGTGAATACACTGAAAGACCGTTTATTGCCAGGTTGGCCATCCACTTTGATCAACATGCTTCCATTGATACCAATGACCTTCCTACAAATCCCATTAATCAGCTTACAATCACCTCAACCTGTCTTTTCCAGAAAGCCGTGTCTTTGTCACCATCCTTTCCAACGTTAGTTACGCTAGGCTAATTTGCAATTTAAATGAATTCTGTAGTAAAATTTTGGTAAAACCATCTTCCTAACCTCCCGCTCCTTTGAGAACACCTGTTTTTGTTTTTGTTTTTGCCTGTGTCGGGGCTACAAAAACTTGAAACGTACCTGCAGATGTTCTTAAAGATCATCTCCCTGAGTTGAAAGAATACGTTTCAAAACTTTGAGAATTGTATCACATGAAGCACACCTTATCACATTGACTTCTTAAAAAGAAAATGGTATAAAACTCTTGGTCTCGCCGTATGTCTGAAAAGCGAGGTACATTTGGAGCCATTATCAATATTATCATAAGTGATGTGTTGTTCTTAACAGAACGGGTGAATATGATGACTGTTGAGGTGTCGTCCTGCGGCCAAATCAATGTCCTATTTTGTAGGTGCTGACTGCTGAAAAGAACATTGGTGAGCTCTTTCCTCAGAGTGGGGACACTTTATCAAAGATGACACAGAACAATATGAGGTGCCGAGAAGTGTTAGGAGAGGATAGAAATGCAATTTTCGACTCATCATTCGGCCACTGCTTCTTTGGGATGTAATCTGCTTCCCCCTCTTCAGCTTGCTTTCCTACGGGAGACTTGGAGTAAACTCAGGGTCTTTCAGGGTGGGGCTCATCCAAAATGAGTCAGTGCTGTTCTCTTGAAGTGGTTGTGTGAGTGAGGAAAAAGTCCAGGAACAAGATGTTCTGAAGATCATTTCCTTTCGTTGTCTTTGGCTCAGTTTGCTGTAATTCTCTGCGATTGACAGATGATTGTAGATCTGTTATAAACGTCCGTGCTTCAGTTAAATGTGAGCTCGTGGTTCAGTGTCTCTTTTGTGAAATCACGGTGTGATCTGTGTGCCCCTCACCCCAGCTCATAACAGTCAAGAGGAGAGGGTAATAGGAGCTGCCTATGTTTTCCGTTTATTTTGTGAAGTTGTGTTCGAGTGAGACGTGAGACTGGCTAAAGATCTCCTTTCTGTCTTCTGTATGAACATATCACCATTTGAAATCAAAAGGGACTGAATTACAAATATGATGCTCTGAGAATACTGACGAGTCAAGGCAGCTAGCCATCTTCACAGACAGGAAATAGCATTATCATTGTTTTGTTGGTTTCTAAAAGTGTAGTCCACCTGCCAAAAGCAGTCTGCAGCAATAGAAAAGTATGAATTCTGTTTATATTAGAAGCAGGATTGGGTGGGCTGGACATTGTAATCCTCCCCGGACCTTTTCAAACTGTGAAACCACCTATGTCGAAGGTCCCATTATTTGTGCTTGTAGCTGTGACCCACTGCTATAGATGAGGGGTATGGTTAATACATCAAATATGTTATATTTGGAAACATTGAAGTCCTTTGTGAAGAATGTATAATTTGCACTGGGGGTTCTCAAAATGCCAGTTTGGTGGTGGGGCTGAGGGTCAGCGAGCCCATGTCAGAATCACCTGGGGATGTCTTTAAAAAATTACAAATGCCCCGTCTTGACTGCAGACCTTCTGAACCAGAATACCTGAAGGTGAGCCTGGTCGTGTTTATTTTCAGATCACACCTCTCAACAGTGATTTGTGAAAGTTGAGACAAACCATGAAAATTACCTCAGAAAGGCATGTGTTGGTCACGTGTTAGAAGCTGGTTCAGCCAAGGGGCTCCTGAGTGGCTCAGTCTGTTAAGAATCTGCTTCAGCCAAGGGTGAGCTGGGAAAAATGAGAACAAGTATAACTCTAGATGAAATGTATCGACCTTCTCAAAATTCCCATAATAGTAACAAACTCATAATACAAAGTACTGTACTTTCATTGTGAGCCTTACATTGTTTGTACAAATATGTCTCTTGTGATTTTGTCCAACACAGAATTCAAAATAGGCACATAAGCAACCTTTGAATAAAAATCTGCAAAACTAAAGAAATAGATTTTCAAAGAGTGTGTTAAGAGAAGTGAAAAGTGAGTTCAGATACATATAAAAGTGAAAATTGTAGAAGGAGATAATGCAGATTAAATACATTTCGAATCAAATTGTGAGAAGTAATGCAAACCTGTAACGAAAACTCCTTATAGGAGTTTCAAAACTTACTAGACATGGTTGAAAATAGAATTCATGACTCATAAGCTAGATCAAAAGGAATTTCCAAGGGAGCAAAGGAAAAGGCAAAATAATGAAAAATTAAGGAAGTGAGAAGGGGGACACACAGACAGGAGAATATCTAATATCATTTTCCTAAAAGCCCAAGGGTGAATAAAAGAGAAGGTGGGAGTTTGCTCTGAAGCCAATACAAAAGGGTCTACTTTAGACTGACAAAATTAGATTTGGTAGTATCTCTAGGTGAAAAAACAAAAAATTAAGAAGGTGGCAAACAGATCGGTAACTCTCAGTTAATTTTACCGCTTGAAATAACATTTTGTGATATTTAACAAATATTGAATTAAAATACACACCACCAGGGGTGCCTGGGTGGCTCAGTCGGTTCAGTGTCCGCCTCTTGGCTTTGGCTCAGGTCATGGTCTTGTGGTTCATGAGTTCAAGTCCTGCGTGGGGCTTTGCACTAACGGTGTGCAGCCTGCTTCGGATTCTCTCTCTCCCTCTCTCTACTTATCCCCTGCTTGCATATTCTCTTTCAAAATACGTAAAGAAACTAAAAAACAATACACACCACCAGTAGTATCTAAGTTAGAAGGAGATAGATGGAATGAGTGTTCTCAGTTTCTCGTGTTGTCCTGGGAGAGTGTACAGATCTTGATTAATTTTAAATGTTGAGGAGTCAAACAGCAGTCTATTGTCTAGGTAAAAGAAATGAGAATGTATAACTTTCAAACAAGAAAGTGAATAAGCGCAAATATAATAACTTTTCAAAAAGGTGTAAAAGAAGGCAAGAGAGGAGAGAAACAGATATACATAATAAATAGTATATACTGGCTTTAAAAATCTTACTATAAATTATTTATAAGTGATTTGTCTAAAACACGAGGATACAGAGAGGCCAAAAGTAAAACAGTGAAGCAAGACATGCCAAGAAAATGCCAAGCGAGAGAGCTAGTGTAGACAGATTCCTATCTGATAAAATTGGCTTTAAGGCAAAAAGATTACTGGACATAAAAAATATGTCGCTACATAATGAAAAAGGATTCATCTTCACCAGAAATATAAAGCAGGTTTAACACTGTATTCTTCTAATCATATAGTCTCAAAATAGATAAAGTAAAAATTTAGAGAACAACAAGGGGAAAATAAACCACTCCTAAGTCATGACTGGAGATATTAACACACCTTCAAACCGAGGACACTGGTGAAGAGAAGCATTCAACGAGAACACAGGCGTTTGAAACAATAAAGTTAGCAAACATCCATGGAAAACATGTGTGTTTCTCCAAGGCACATGAAATATGTGTAAATATCCACGCTATATGAAGTCCTGCATGACAGTATATTATTGGCTGACCCTCGTAACAAGATTGCATCTCAAGTGATAGAGAAGAGAAAGAATAATTACCGCGTGTTAAGCTTTTGCAGTGGGGCCATCACAGATGAATTGTTTAGTATCAAAACATTTGTTGTCTTGGGGAAGTCGGATATGATTATAACCTCGTTATAATCTTGAGTCGGTATGACCTGTATCTGAAGCACCCTTAGTCACCGTGTTGCTGGGGATCTTCTGGTTATCCTCTTAGCATGGAAAATATACGCATGCGTACATGCGTGTACATACACAAATATACGTCCTCACTTGTAAACATCTCATATTATAATCTGATCTTCTTATCTCAGACAACTGTTAAGAGAGAGCTTTTCACTAGTTTTCTCTTAACACGGTTTTAATGATTACAACATTTGATGGCTTTCTCAGGTCACTAATCATCTAAAGAAAGATCTTGCATAATGGAGCTCTTTGCAAACAGACTCTCGACACATTTTATATTTAAATAATGCCTACTGATAATGATGCCTTTATAGCACTTCCAATGGTGTTTCTCATTTGAAACTCTGGTAGCGTCTGGCCCGTGTACAAATCCTGTGTAGAAGTCAGTAAGGGCCTGCCAAAGAGGTTAGGGTGTGAATTGTGTTGACAGATGGTTGGGAGCGCATTTTCAATTACAGAAAGCAAGGAACTAATGAAGAGAGAAGGTATAAATAAAAGGTTACTGGAAACAGGTATCCTATTCAGAAACTAGTTTCTAGTCATGGAGTAAATACACGGATATGAATAACATAGAAAGATAATAATTCAAGCAAAACCCTTTTTTTTCTTTGAAACCTAGTCTCATTTGGAATTTGAAAGAGACATTTCCTCTAGGAAATTTTGAAAGAGTTGGAAGTATTTCCCTCCTGAGAGAGATTTCTTCCTTAGCACTAAGATTTTTTTTTTTTCTGTTCTAAGAAATACTGGTGGTAGTTACTACTTTGAGTTAAATCTGTTTAGGCCAGTACTCTCTTCCTTCTTCCCTCCTTCTCTCCCTCTTTTTTCTTCTTCTTTCATTATGTGTCAAACTTAACCATTATAAACTTTGTAGCCACTTGATTCATTGTTCCGGTTTGATCTAAATATTCCTATACTCAAGACTAACCCGTTCTTTCTATGCATTGAAACCAAGGTAGAGAAAAGGAAAGCTGGGGAGTGAGTAACCTCTGGGTTTCAAACCTCTGTTTGAAACAGTCGGGGGAGGGAGGGATTTTCAAGGATAATGTCATGGAAAGATTCTTCCATTTGTCTCCAAGGAAATGCTTCTAGGAAGCTGACCAAGCGAGCCAATTTCTCTGAGTCAGTAATAGTCTCTTATTTTGCAAGCTTTTTATTTTCCAAGGTTTTTAAGAAACTTTACAGGTTGAGGATTTATAAAAAGGTGCCTTGGGAGAGGCCAGGGGCTAAGGAGAGAGCAGAGGTTCTATATCCGAACATCAGGGTTTGAGTTCTGGCTTCTAGATTTTATAGGTTTGGGATAACCACTAACCTCAATGCACCTCAGTTTTTAAGTCTGTAAAAATAGTGATACCTACAGGAGCACAAATCTAAGATCGTGTATGTAGAGGCACTCTATAAAAGGTCATTGGAAGGGCACCTGGGTGGCTCAGTGGGTTAAGTGACTTTTGCTCAGGTCATGATCTTGCAGTCCTGTGAGTTTGAGCCCCGCGTCGGGCCCGCTGCTCTTAGCACATAGCTCACTTAAGATCTTCTGTCTCCCTCTCTCTCTGCTGCTCCCTCGCTCATGCCCTGTGTCTCAAAAATAAATAAAACATTAAAAAAAAATAAAACATTTAAAAAAATGGTCAGTGGAAATTTTTATGAGCCTGTTGTTGGTGATACATTTTTTTCCCCACCCGTCAATCTTTCTTTGGTGCTCACTGCTGTCGTTGTTTGTACATACATCGAATGTGATAAAAACAGGGATAATGATATCTATCACAAGGGGCCTCTGTGATGATTAAATGGGGGAAAAAAAGGAAAGTTCTTCCCCATGAGCCGGGCACGAGGCCAGTGACCAGCAGGTTCTAGGAACGGCCACTGCTGCTGCTTCTAACAGCCCCATTATGGTCACGTTTCGGTTATTTACACGTTTCCGTTTGCGTGTCTTGCCCTTGGCAAACAAGCACTATGTGTCATTCAAATGTGACGCTTATTTTGAGCCACTGAACAAATCTCAACTCTTAACGTTATGGCTTAGGGATTATTGTGTCCTAAGCAAGAATAACCTTTCCTAGGAGAAGTCAGAATCACTGGGACGGAATGCAGAGGATATAATAATTGGCAGGTCCCAGATCTGCTGACTGCATCCGAGCCACATGGCACATCTCCAGGCACCATGCGGTTCAAGATGTTCAATATTTGAGCCACGCAGTAGAAGCTGGTGGTGGAATGACAGAACCCAGTGCTTAATTGTTTTTGCCCTCTCATTTGAATGCAGGCTGAGTTTTCAAGATAGACATCCTTTTATATCAACAAAGGGCAGATTTCATGGACAAAAATGAATGCTAGAACCACCACCTTAGAGAACCGTTACAGTGCTGATGTTTCATTGATGCTTGATTCTGTTTTGTATCAGCTGTGGAACACTTACAAAAGCATGGGGGGCATGATATAATGTTCTGGCAGAATGTTATCTGTCATCTTCTCCAGGGACGAGAGGCCAGTGAACACAGTAGATTTTACTTTAAGCTACATACAGAGGCCAAATCAGTCAGACTGCTTTTTGAGGCAAGTTTTACCGAGAGTGTTCTTATTAAATGTTGATACACAGAAAGCATATAATCACAGAGATATTTCAGTGTGACTATAAATTACTCGTGTGAAGCCAACCTGACCTACAATTCTAAGATTTTTCATAGCAGGTAAAAAAAAATTAATAAAATGCTTTAATAGCAAATTTAATAAGCCTATCAGTGTTAAATTTTAAGGTAGGGTTATATATTTGCTTGTGTTATGAACAGAAGCTCATATGTTAGCTCACATATGCAGATGCACATCTTCATTTTTATATTATGCCAGAATGACTCTTTTTGCTACAAAAGAATTAATCTAATGATTAGAAAAAAGGAGGAAAGAAAAGAAAGAAGGAAGAGAAAAAGGAAAAAAAATTGCTTACAGAGTAAAATCAGAAAATAGGAGATACTACTCAGGATTTAACATTATAGAGTTTTATTGTTTAATTTTTTAATGTTTATTTATTTTGAGAGAGAATGAGAGGGCGAGAGGGATAATCCCAAGCAGGCCTCCCACTCAGTGTGGAGCCCAAGGTGAGGCTTGATCCCACAACCGAGGTCATGACTTGATCCAAAATCAAGAGTCAGGTGCCCAACCAACTAAGTCATCCACAGACCCCGACATTATAGAGTTTTAAATAAAGGTTATTTTTTTTAAGCTAACGTATGTACATGCCGCAGAGAGATATTCAGAAATATGCATATATCCGATAATACATAAATTGATCAAAGTATCAAGTCTCAGGTAATAGTAATTCTGTTTTGCTCCCAATGTTAAAATGTTTTCTTTTTTGTTAAGGATGAATGAACTGCTTTAGGATTATTTTAACTCTGAATAATAATGTAAAACAACCTAACATGGGCCATCATGCCCGACTGCAATAAGCAGCTGAGATCTGTTATTAAGTATTGAACAATTTCAAATCACCGAAGCGACATTGTTTGGTCATACCTAATTCTAACTGATGTATTTACTGAGGACCACAATGTGCTATGAGCTATTGACATGCTTTGGTAATCATGGCCCCCCAAACCCCCCAAATCTGCCTGTGTTTTTTAAAATAAAATTTCTCTTTTCCCAATTATCCTTAAAGATTTGCTCTAGCAGAATGGCTGTGGGACTTGTAACACACATTTTTAAAAAGCTAACAAGGTGACTATGGCCATCAACCCCAGTTGAAGGAATCATAGTTCAAATACAATGAAAACTGTTTTTTAAGTGCACCTTACATTTCTGTTAGCATTGAAGTTTTATATGGTCCCAGTCACTTAGTGGAACTGGGTGTTATCCAAACCCTTTCTAAATTTCTCCAAGCTTTACCTAGAGAAAAAAATAACAACAAAGCACAGCTGATCCTCATTTCATAGATTCTGTATTTGTGAAATCACTTCCTCGAGAAAATTTCTTTGTAGGCCCCCAATCATTACTGGTGGTGCTTTTACGATCATTCTGCGGCACGTGTGGGGTGGGAAAAACGTTGCATCACCCAACGCTCACCCAACATTCGCAGCTGTGCGTGCACAAAAGTCCAGCCCCCTCTCCTGTTTCAGCTCTTACACTGTAAACACGTGTTCTGTTCTTTGTCTACTTAGTCTTACTTTTTCTCATTTTTGTCCTTTTGGTTGGTGATATGCACTTAAAATGGCACCCAAATGTTCTGCAGAAGTGCTGTTTAGTGTCCCTAAGGTCAAGAAGGCTGGCATTAATGAATCAATAGAATCTATTAAAAAGGCATCTTTAAACAGAAACATATGTAAAACAAGTTTATATATTGATCTATAGAGAAAATGTGAGCAGAAGCTCACAGGAACCTAGCCCTACATTTCCCTTGTGGGTGATGATTCACTGGTCACTAATTTGGCATTCATAATGACTTGAATGAGAACTGATTGTATATATCAAATAAATTCACCTCACATCTTAAATTAACCTAAGTATAATTTAATGGCTTGTTGGTGATTCTTAAACACTCTTCAGGATTTAAAAAATCACAGTCCAATGAGAAGTTGATGTAAAACTATAATCTGCATTGAATAAATGTGTATTTTCATCTATAACAATTGTGCATATATTACTTTAAATTCATCTTATTTATGCAAGAATGGTATTTTATATGTATACATAGAGTAATAGTAGTCATTATCATGGAGTGGTAACAATATTTCTTGAAAATTGGTAGGGTTGGGGATAGTTTATAACAGTGTAATAGATGTTTCCATTTAATCTTTGCAACAATTGTGGGCATTTTTATTAACTCCATTATACAAGTGAACACATTAAGACAAAGAGGTTTGGAGTCTTGGCTCAGGGACACTGCTAGTGAAAGACAGATCTAGAATTATATATGTGTTATTTATAAATATGCACATATACTAAGTCAAGTAGATTAAACCCAGGGCACCCAGATGGCTCGGTTGATTAAGTGACCAACTCTGGATTTTGGCCCAGGTCATGACTCATGGTTTGTGGGATTGAGCCCTGTGTTGGGCTCGATGCCGACAGTGTGGAGCCTGCTTGGGATCTTCTCTCTCCCTCTGTCTCTGCCCCTCCTCTGCTCATGGTTTCCCTCTCTCTCTCCCATTCTCTCTCTTTCTCTCTCTTTCTCAAAATAAATAAATGAACTTAAATAAAACACACACTTTGGAATAGTTGGAATACTGACTTGTTTGATGCCTGTCACCTTAGTAGAATGGAAACCAAATGAAAGGGGATCTCTAATTTTCATCCTTATGTTGGCTTCCTTGGGACCTTGTATAAAGCCTGCCAGATGAGCACTCAGTATAGAGTCAAACTCATATTTGGGTGTTGCATGGAAAGCAGAGTTTGAGCCCATAAGTGCTCAATATTACACCACATTGTCACAAAGATAAACAAATGCTAGGAGTATCATACAATGAGAAAAGTATTTAATCCTCTCTCTGGCAAGAAATAATATTGTCAATGCTGGAATCAATCACTGAATCAATCAGTGATGTATTTGATCATTAAAATGGGAAACTGTTATCTGCCCCTTACCTTATCTGTTATCTTATCTGTACTACTCAGGATACACTATGAAAATCAAATGACATACTGGTTGTGAAACCAATTTCAAAGGCTTAGAAGCATGGATTTTCCTCTTCCTCTTCTTCCTCTTCCTCTTCCTCTTCATCCTTCTTGTCCTCCGTCTCCTCCAACAATGTCTGTTATTTTGTCATTACTTTGTTCAACATGTCTACCATTTTGTCATTGCTTTGTTCAACATTTAGAGTTTAATTATTCCAACATTTAGAGTTTAATGATTCCTGGGGGCACCTGGGTGGCTGGGTCGGTTGAGCATCTGACTCTTGATTTTGGCTCAGGTCATGGTCTTGTGGTTTGTGAGTTTCAGCCCCACATTGGGTTCTGTGTTGACAGCATGGAGCCTCCTTGAGATTCTCTCCCTCCCTCTCCCCCTGTCCCTCCCCTGATCCTGCTCTCTCTCTGTCTCTCTGTCTCTCTCTCAAGAAAATAAACTAATAAAAACATTTAAAAAACTAGAGTTTAATGATTCCTTTATTGCATTAAGTTCAAATGTAATTCAGTATATGTCGGGTTTTTCTAGTGGTCTTGCCTGAATTTATAGGAGTTGAACCATTCTGAAGAAATACCATTAAAATTTAAAAAAGAGGACTTTCAGCAATTTTATTTTATATGTTTTCTCTGAGTTAATTTTAGCCTAATTTCTCATGTCGTTTCTGATTACTTATCACTCAAAGCACATCTGAATTTAGCACTAATTACCTCTTTGATCAACCATCTCAGGAAGAGATTGAGATTTTCCTAACAGAGGACCTTCCTGCATCAGAATGAAATAAATTAGCAAAGAAAAGCAGTGATATTTTATTGTTCTGTAAGTACCAATCAATGAAATAAAAATTTAAAAGAGGATTAAAATTTTTTCTTTACAAATTCAACTTGAGTTCATTAGATGACTCTTAAAATTCTGGCTTCATACTCCCCCAAAGCAGATAGTTTAGCCTTTCAAATGGCTGGTAGGAAAATTTAAGAGCTACATTTTAGATTAGAGCAATTTATTTCATTTTTATGACGTGATGCATTTTAATGCTTGATAAGCTCAATGAGAAAAGAGTCTTCTGTGAAGCATTTACTCGATAAATATTGATGTGTGTTGATTTACAACACTGCCCTGTCAGCTCTTTATGTTTTGGGTAAACAAATTTAAAATGCTAAAGAATTAAAGAAAACTAAGGAATTTTACTTCTAAGGGTATGCTTGTTTCAGTCCATAGACTGAGTGGCTTATAAACAACAGAAATTTATTTCTCACAGTTCTAGAGGCTAGAAGTCCAAGATCAAGGAGCCAGCAGCTCTGGTGTCTGCTGAGAGCCCAATTCCAGGTTTATATGCCTCCTTTTCTCCATGTGTCCTCAAATGGCAGAAGGAGCAAGGGAGCTCTCTGGGGTCTCTTTTAAAAGGACACGGACTCCCTCATGACCTAATCACTTCTCAAAGGCCTCACCTCCTAATATCATCACACTGGGGGTTAGTCTTGGGCACATGAATTTCGGAGGGATATAAATACTCAGTCCATAGCAACACAGGATACTTAATTGTGCTTTTAATGTTTCCGTCAGTTTGTAGATAACACCTTTCTCATTCATTATCATCATCCTGATCCTCACGTTGCTTTTCCTGTGACCGGTGAGAAGTTTACTGGGTTTGCCAATATTTTCCTGTCCCAGCCAAAAAGTCCTCATTCTTCATTATGTCACTGTTCAAACACAAATTCTAAAATGGGAATTTGTAGGGGCGGGTGGAGGATGCAAATGTTCTATGCACTGGCTGGGGTGGCGATGGTGGTATTCCATCTCACAACATTGTCTTCTTACATCTAATATGAGACTTTACAGATGTACTCACTGATTTAATTGCATATTTCCTCTTAGACCATGGCTCATCCAGTCTTCCCATTCACTGATGTGAATGTGAACCACCTGGTTGCACATCCATTTAGCCTATCTTTTGGGGACTATCCACATTTCTGGTCACTTCTCTTCATGTAGCAGTGATGCTGTGCCTGGATCACTATAGTGTTCTCAAGCAGCACAAAGATATTCTTCCATCTAACCTTGTAGAATTCAGTGTTGACCAATTTCAATCAAGTTTGTTTGCTGAATTCATTCCCTCTATAAACTAATTCTATGAGGTAGTGACAGGTTAAGAAAACACACACTCACTTTAACTCACACTCTGTTCATTTCCTGGATCTTGTCATCATCCAACCCTCCACCTGTTATATAATATAGAACTAAAATATATGACCTTCCAACTCCACTCTCCCATTTTTCTCATTCTCCCACTTTACTTTTGTAAGTATTAAAAAAAAAAAGTCATCGAGGGACACCTGGGTGGCTAACTAGTTTGATCGTCCAACTCTTGATTTCAGCTCAGGCCATGATCCTAGGTTCATGGGATCGAGCCCTGCATCTGGCTCTGTGCTGAGTGTGTAGCCTGCTTGAGATTCTCTCTCCCTCTCTCTCTCTCTCTCTTTCTCTAAAAAAAATAAAACTAGAAATCATTGAGAAACTCAAATCCTCCCTTTTCTCCTAGTCCATAACCCTTCTTATGGATGGTTAGAGAAGAACAGGGAGCCATAGCATGAAAAGTAAGAAATTTCTCTTATTGTAGAGAATACTAGTGACAAAACCAACTTGTTCAGAGAAAGGTGTACAGAGTAGAGGCGTGCATACTGATGGGGTGCACACTCTTCCGCCTGTGCTGCTGCTTTTATTTCTTTTCTTCTGCTTTTGCTTTGAGCACTTCTATTAGCTAGGTAGCATTTATGGAGGACTTACTATGAGCCTGGGATTTATCTTAGAACTAATAGGTACCTTCACATTTAATTCTCTAGAATGATCATTATCAAAGTTGTTCCCGGACCAGCCAGCCACAACACCACTTGGGAACTTATTAGAAATGCAGATTTTTGGTCCCCAACCCAGCCCCACTGTTGAAGAAACTCCAAGAGTGAGGTCCAACAGTATGCGTTTTCTCATCACTAAGGGGATTCAGAGGCACACAGTGAACCTTGAGAACCACTGGATTAAAAGATTGTTAAATTCCACTCCAATTCTGAGATACTTTGGTTCATTGCAGATGTAAATGATGGAGAGCTTAATATTTTAGTGAAGTTTCTTGAATGTTATCTCTACAATTTTCTTCATATCTCCGGAATAGCTCTTAATTACATCATAGAATGTGCAATCCCGGTGAACTCCAGCAAGAAACAGCCTCATTTTGCTTCCAGAGCTTTTGAAAACACTTAGCCTGATTGTATTTTTACTTTCGTGCAGCTGAGGTTTCATAAATACTCATGGTGCTGACCTTAAGTTGCATAACAAGGAGAGTACGTACTTTATTTTAAACTCTAATATGGTCTCTTAGATTTCAGTTCAAGTTGTACTTTCGGGCCGGTGGTTTCAAGTAACTGAAAGAACTTCTCAGGTGTTTAATTAGGTTTTTAAACATGGCATCTAGTTAAGGTAATTCAAAAGGAAAACGGCCTCTAATTAAATTTTAGAATGCCCGGTTAAAATAATTTTTTGACGTGTATCTTAAAGTACAGAAATTCAATCTTGACTGATCTCATTAAGATATAAAAATAAAATCTGTCTTCCTAATTTAAGAAAAAAAAAATCCCAAAGTATTTTTATAAACAGATTTTTCAAGCAGAACTTTACATAGGGACGTGAGTGGATTAGAAAAGATAATAAAACTTCTTGTTGTTAGACATCTTGTTTATCTATCTATCTATCTATTTATTTATTTTGAGAGAGAGAGGGAGGGAGGGCATGCTTGTGTGAGAACATGGGAGGGCCAGAGAAAGAGGGAAAGAGAGAATCCCAAGCAAGCTGTGTGCTGTAAGCACAGAGCCCTACTCGAGATTCAGTCTCATGAACCCCGTGAGATCGGGACATGAGCCAAAATCAAGAGTCAGACACTTAAGCGACTGACCCACGCAGGTACCCTGTTAGACATTTTAGACTTCGAATTAAGTTTTGTTACACTCATTTTTCTGACTTTGGTGGTACCTAAAACTAAGTGAGATACGATTAGAAACATAAAGGCTATTTCCCCCCAAACCCCCCACCTTTGTCTCGGTTAGGACTGGGAAATGCTGAAAACAGGAAAAAAGTATTTTCTGAACAAAATACCAGAGCATGTAGCAACCAGTAGAAAATGTGCTGCTTATAGTTACTCTTATAATAACTGAGATCATCTCACTTTTAATAATCGGAAACATGGTAAAGAAAACAATTCCAGGAGTTTAGAAAAAACTAATTTCAACTTAAATGCATTAGCTAACTCGAATTAGTGATAATGATTTAACTAATACCTCTTAGTTATGTTGGCAGATATCTAAGAAAATATATTATGGTTTATTACAAAACTAGTAACATATCAGAAGTTTGACAAATATATAGAGTTAAAATATCCTCATGAAATAATTAGTATAAGGGTAGCATATTTTCACTTATATTTTAAGAGAACATTTAGAGACTTGGAAAAACAATGTCGCAAAGCTTGGACATCCAAATGAAGCCACATATGACTTCACAGCGAGCTGTATCTTCCTAAGATTTCATGCAGAGCTGTAAGTGGCCATGACCAATTTGAAATCTGATTAGAGCCTTTGGCAATGACACTTGTCTGGTATCTCACTGGCCCTTAGCCATTTGGACTTCAGGACTTTGCCCACTCCTGAAGCTTTGTTCCATTTTGAGTGCAATTTTTGTATGTTACTCGGCCCAGGTGCAAACACTTTATCTCACCAAGCGGTAAATTGAGACCCTCAAACCTGACCTGCTCATCTCCAGTGGGTCATCATGTGGAAAAAGTTCAAGAATTCCCATTGTCTAAAGAGGACAGCACAGGACTTGAGGCCATGCCATTTCCCCCCCAAGATCTCAGCCATCTTCATGAACAGTTCACTGTCCACACAGTGGGGACTGAGAAGTCCCAACCTCTTACCCGGAAAGACACCCGACAGCTGGCAATATGGCCTCTCTCACTGATGAGACAACCTGCCATGCCCAGTGGTTCCCCTTACATTGCTACAGTCATGTGTCGTAACAAGGATGCAGTTCTGAAGGCCTGTGACCTTGGCTTCCCCATCACAGGGCTTTCACCCACAGATTTACGAGAGGACATCTTTACATACAGAGGCTATTGGGTAAGATCCTTGGGGCTTTATTGTGACTTTGATTTCCTGTGGAGGTTTTTCCATTCCTTCATTTGTTTTAAGAGAATTCATGATTGTTGGTTGCAGCATTTTAGTGATGACTGCTTGAAAACCCGTGTCAGTGACTCTAACATCTGATGTCTTTCTGATGTTGGCATGAGTTCTCTTGTTTATGTTGTGCTTTTCCTGGTCTGGGTATGACATTTGCTTTTCTATTGTATTCTGGGCATTCTGGATGCAATGTTAGGAGACTTGTGATCTGTCTAAATCTGTGATTTTAGTGCCAGTCACTCTATTCAGGGTTGGCTTATAGCTCTTGGTGTACTTTTTAGGGCTGAAATCCATCATGGATTTAGCTTTTCAAAGGCCTTGAAATATTACTCTGTTATACATCATTCCTCTGGTGCCCCTGAGACTCCCATGTCAATTTCTTTAGGTGCATTGGGTGGGTTCAAGAAAGTTGATTCTGGTTTGCTTTCTAGTGCTAGGCGCAGGTCAAGGAGATGCTGGCCTCGCATTATTTTCTTACTATTGGGTGGAGGGCCTGGGGATATTATGGTAGCTGGTGATGAGGGTGCTAGAAGATGGACCACCATGCCACTGAGTGTGGAGCCAGTGGTTATGGATGCCCGTCCAGGTCGTGCTGATGTTGACCCTGCTGGTGGAGCCAGCCACCACTGGCCTAGGTGGAGTGGTACCTACCCAGTGCTGCCATGGCTGCTAGAACCTACTTGTGCCCTGGTGGAGATCAGACATTGATCACTCCACTGGATCTCTGCTGGTGTCTTTTTTCCTGGTACTTTGTCTGGGACAAAAGCCAGATGCAAATAATACAAAGTTCTAGAAATAATAAGTTCTAGTAATAGAAAACAAGAACAGTCATTGTCTTGGGGTAAGGGACTGGGGATGCTGGCTGATGAGATAAGGATTAACTATAAAGAGACATAAGGAAACTTTCTGGAATGATGGAAATGTTTTATTTCTTTTTAAAATTTTTTTATGTTTTATTTATTTATTTATTTATTTATTTATTTTTGAGAGAGAGACAGAGAGAGTGAATGGGGGAGAGGCAGAGAGAGAGGGGGAGAGGGAGTGAGAGAGAGAATCCCAGACAGGCTCTGCACTGTCAGCACAGATCCCAATGTGGGGCTCGAACTCACACACCATGAGATCATGACCTGAGCTGAAACTAAGAGTCAGACTCTTAACCAACCCAGCCACCCAGGCACCCCTTATTTCTTTTTTTTTAAATTAATGTTTATTTATTTTTGATAGACAGAGAGAGACAGAGCATGAGCAAGGAAGGGGTAGAGAAAGAGGGGGAGACACAGAATCCGAAGCAGGCTCCAGACTCTGAGCTGTCAGCACAGAACCCAACATGGGGCTCGAACTCACAAACCATGAGATCATGACCTGAGCTGAAGTCAGATGCTTAACTGACTAAGCCATCCAGAGACCTCTAGGGAATGTTCTATTTCTTCATTAGGATGGTTATATGAGGATATCATTCGCAAAGACTCATAGAAATAGATCTAAAATGTGTATTTTATTTTATGTCAACTATATCATAAGTAAATAGTGAGAAAAGTTTAAATAAAAGTGTACTGAAAAATTGGCCACAGTCAGACCTTGAATGGCTTAATAAATGGGTGAATAAGCCAGGTTGTTCAGATTTTGTCCTTGTGTTGGAGATGCACTGGAGTATGTGATGCTGAGTTGTGCTTCAGTAGATTATACATTTCGGGAGGTAACTCCAGTGGAAACATGAAGAACAATTACTGAGCTCCTAGCAACACCCACAGGAGAAATGGTGAGAACCTTAGGGAAAAGAGTGACCCTGTGGCTTGCAAAGTACAAGGTGTTTGGATGCTGTTGAACGGGCTTGGTAATTCATTGGATATTTAAGATGGAGGAAAGAAGGAGTTTGGATGGCTCCAAAGTTGCCTCCTTGGGTCAGTTGGTAGATGCTGTACCACTGTAGTTGAGCGATAAGACATAGAAGACAGGGCAAGAACTTGGGTGATGAGTAAGAAATAGCATCGAGGGGCATCAAAAACTCAGTAATCAAGATAAAGGCAGGATCAGAAGGGGGTGTGTTTGTGTGTGAAGATCATGAGTTTACTATGGCTATCTTGATTTTCAAGTGTGAAGGATCAAGTCCAATGGCACAGAGAGATTTGGCTTTAAAATTCCGAACAGCATTTAATTCTTACAGATAGACAGAAGGACGGTATTTAACATTATGGGTTGACGTTATATACAAAATTTTTCTAAAGTAGTTTTTATTAGAGTCTCAAGGTGGATCATGATTCAACAGGTTAAGAATTACTAGAGCATATATTAGTGAAGCAGAGAGAGGGTGAAATAAATTACATGTGAAGATTATATTTTAATAAAATAGGAAGCAAGGTCGTTTGAAAGTAAACCAGTGAAGTGCCTTAGGGAGGCAGAAGAAAATGGAAAGAGTTTAGAACAGCTACTGTGAATAAGAGAGAGAGTCAACTCAAGATAATTAAAGAGATTGGTGAGTATCACTGAGGGTTCAGTTGAGTAATTCCAAAAGCAAAAAAAAAAAAAAAAAAAAAAATTAAGAAAAGTTTTCGTGTAGTGACACCATGATTGAGGAAGTATGCCTCTTCTTGATGTGACCTCTGTGAGGTAAATAAGTCTCATTTGTACATGCAAGTTGATTTGTTCCCCAAAATTGAAGTCATATAATTTTATAGCCATGACTTGTATTAGAATGATAAACCCAAATGATGACTTTCTGTTAGAGTATTTTTAGTAGCCTTGAAAATGTTGACATTAGAAGTCCTTAAACACTTGATAAAGCAAACAATTTCTTTTAACTGAACGCTTCACCAATCCTACAAATGTCACTGATCAAAGCCAGCACTGTTAGGGATTTAAACTAAAAGTAAGCAGCACGCTAAAGCAGGGAAGATTCAGGAGCCATAAAACCATAATCCTCTCTTAAAATATGGGACCCCATTGCTTTGTTAAGAGTTGTGAGGTATAGTTTTGCTAAGAAGTAGATAAAGGCATCAGAAGGAAGGTGACAAAGGACAACAAGTCAGGGCATTTTTCATAAGTAGAAATAAGGAATGCTCCGCTTGGTCCTAGACACTCCATCATCCAAGGAGGTTGTAAGGTAGTAAAGTAACTATATTCCACCTTCATCAAATGCAAGTGATCTTACTATCTTTTCAAATGTCAAATGATCTCCTATGAAAGTAATATATATGTTGCTAATATTTTGCAACTATTTATTGAGCCTTGGTTCTTCGTTATCTACAGTTCTATGTGATTTCCTCTTCAATTATAGCATTTATAGCATTTTGCTCTGGATTACTGATAAGTGTTCAATTCTTCACAACAACATGGAAAGCAAAGAAACGGGGCTCTCTCTTTTTCATCTGTCTTCCAATATAGAATATAATATAATATCCAGGCTCATTGTCAATATCACACACAGAGGCTTGATAGTGGTGAAAACAGATGCTACACCATTCTCTCTTCTCTAGGCTCATTTAACTAACCCAAGGAC
Source organism: Panthera tigris (assembly GCF_018350195.1). Classification (NCBI taxonomy): domain Eukaryota; kingdom Metazoa; phylum Chordata; class Mammalia; order Carnivora; family Felidae; genus Panthera; species Panthera tigris. The sequence goes on along the minus strand of NC_056671.1, from coordinate 88,648,638 downwards.
CAAAAACCACAATCAGCAACCATATTCTCTTCCTCTTTTCCACCTCCTCTGCCTCCTTAGCTGTGTTTGGGAGAGTTGATGTCTTCTACTCTTTGAGAGACGTGTGTAAAATTACGTTAGGAAACTCCTATTTTCATCCTTTAAGTAATACACTAAATTAAAGACAGTAAACATTGGGAGCAAACAATCCCACCTCCCAAACCTTGTATAAATATGTCTTCTGGCCAGTTTGATCCCATCCCATACAATCTATCTAAGCCTCGGCTCTCCCAAGGGAAACATGTAGACATGTGGTGAGTTTAAATGAGATAATTAAGCATTTAATTCACTGGCTGCTTTCAAGTTAAACATGTAATAAATTTAGTTATTTTTACTTGTATTGTTATTCAATAATCTATGTACTCATTTTAAGGGAAACAGTGACATTGACATCCAGTGTAGCAATATTTTCGGACTACCAAATTAATTAAATGTGTTAATATAAAAAGAGAAAACTTACAGTTATACAATTATAAAACGGAATACATTTACAGAAAAAGTAAAACCAAAAAAATTAAATTAACAAAATGTATTTAATATAAGAGATGCTGAAATAAATTTTCACTTCAAAAAATGAATCCGGGCACACTGCCATGTTCTCTGTGTGATGACTGAATTCTGTGCCTTATCTCTCCACGAACTTCAGAGAAATAGGCATCCACACCCCATGCCATGACATTACTTGACTTTCAGTTGGCTTAAATCAATCATGGTACAGTTCTCTTTTCCTTACAAGATGATCCAAAGAATATTTAAGCCCAAGTGGAATCAAGACAATAACAACATCTGATAAAATATGAATGGAGAATAGTCATTCAGATGATCTAAATAGTATTATGTTCATTGTTCTTATTTGATAATTTGCTTTTTCACTAATCAATACATTGTTGAGATATATTATGTTGTTATATTACAGATTTAATTCATTTATTCCAATATGCACACATTTTTATTAATTGTTCCTTACTAATGAAAGTTTAAGTGATTCCAAAACCCTTTCCATTTAAAACGGTTCAGTGCTTGTGTATGTTTCCTTGTGTTAACAACTAGGTGTAGAACATCCCATACTTATATCCAGGCTCATAGTCATATTCTCTTTATCTCTCCTATTTATCTGTCTTTCTCTATTTCTGTCTCTAACTCTCTCTCATTACTTCTAGTTTACCCCATATGTAGTGCATATATATGCATGTACACACAACAAATGTTAGCCCCTTTATTTATAAGATAAAAGTCATATTATATGCACTTCTCTGCATCATATTATACTTTTATGCACTTTTTTTTTGTTATTTGTCTTGTTTTAATTTCAAATTTTGGCAACAACGCATTACAAAATGTACCACCCTAACCATTTTTAGGTGTTCAGCTTGGTAGTGTTCAGTACATTCACAGTGTTATGCAACAGATCTCCACAAAATTCTTCACCTTGCAAAAATAAAACTCATGCTCATTAAACAATAACTCCTTATATCCTCCTTCTTCCAGCCCCTGGCAACCACTCTTTCACTTTCTGATTCTATAATTTTGACTACTTTAGATAGCTCATGTAATGGAACCATATAGAAAGTTGACAAATAAATCCTTACTTATATGGTAAGTATGATCTTCAATAAGGATGTCAAGGCCATTCAATGGGAAAAGAACAGTCTCTTCAACAAATGGTCCTGTGAAAACTGGATATCCTCATGCAAAACAGTAAGGTTGTACCCAAGCCTTACACCATAAAAAACCTAACTAAATCAAAGACCTAAACCTAAGACCTAGATCCGTGAAACTCTTAGAAGAAACCACAGGGAAAAACTTCACGACACTGGCTTAATAATGATTTCTTGGATAGGACATCAAAAGCACAAGTAACGAAAGCAAAAATAGATGATACTTATGTGTACAAAAGGACACACGCAACAGAATGAAAAGGCAACCTACAGAATGGGAGGAAATATTTGAAAATCACATATCTGATTAAAGGTCAACATTCCAAATATATGAAGAATTACAATTCAACAACAAAAATTCCAAATAAACCTGTTCAAGAATGGGCAAAGAACTTTAACAGATATTTCTCTAAAGATGAAATACAAAAGCGTCAATGATAATATGAAAAGATGTCCAACATCACTAATTATTAGGAAATGCAAATGAAAACTACAATGAGGTATCGCCTCACACTATTAGAGTGGCTACTATCTAGAAAAAGAAGCATGGGTGAAGATATGGACAACTTGGAACATTTGTGCACTGTTGGGGAGAATGTAAAATGGTACAGCTGAGATGAAAAACGATATGGTTATTTCCTCAGAAAACCAAAGAGAGTATTACCATATGATTTAGCAACTCCACCTCTGGGTATATGTGAAAAATAATTGAAAACATAATCTTGGAGAGATATTTGCACATCAATGGTCACTGCAGCATCATTCACAATAGCCGAGCTGTGGAAGCAGCCAAAGTGTTGATCAACAGATGAATGGATAAACCAAATGTGGTATATACATACAAGGAGTATTATTCAGCCTTAAAAAGTAAGGAAATCTTGTCACATGCTACCACATAGATAAAATTGGGGGACATTCTCAGTTTAATGTTGATGGATTGATTGATTGATTCATTCATTCATTTAGAGAGCAGAGGGGGGACAGAGAGAGAGAGAAGAGAGAGAATCCCAAGCAGGCTCCACACTGCCAATGCAGATCCCAATGTGGGGCTCCATCCCACGAACTGTGAGATCATGACCTGAGCCAAAATCGACAGTCGGACACTTAACCGACTGAGCCACCCAGGCACCCCTGCAGTTTAATTTTTTAATTAAAATTAAATTAACAAATTGAGGCAATCTTTTCAAATTGGTTAATATCCATCTCTATTAGTCTATTCAAACATTTCTTAATTGATAAAGATTCATTTGTTTCCAGTTCAGTGGGAAAACCTTGCCATGAACATTCTTTTACATATATCATTATATGTTTGTCACATTTTGTTATTGATTTCTATATGTACAGCATATAGCCAATATTGTTTTTATGGTTTAGTGTGGGGTTTATCTGGGGTGATGTAAATGTATAAATATTTTTCTAATTGTTCTAATTGTTCTAGTTGTGTTGTATTCTTTATTATTTTTTCAATGAAAATTCTCTACTCTTATTAGGGATCCTTTACTTCATCTATTCTGTATTTTTTTTGTGTCTAATAGAGTGGATTGAGATATATTGAAATATCCCAGGATAATTTTATTTTTTCAACTTTTCTTTGAATTCTTAGTAATTTGTTCTTTTTAAATGTCATTTGCCTTCATAGTGTTTTTAATCCTGAACTAATACTCATCTTACACTTCCGCCGTTTATCTCCCCCTTTTTGTTCTAGCAAGAAATTGATCATCCCTACATATTCTACTTTGTAAAATACATTTTAGTATGGTTCTTATAACAGCATTTAGCCCATTCCCATTCACAAAATCCTGACATATTCTATTCCTCCTATCTTATGTTTGTTCACTATTTATTTGTCATTTCCTCCTTCACCTCCGCATTATAGTTTCTGAATTTATCAAAAGTCACTCTGTTTTCTCTTGTGAGTCTTTTTGAATGACAATTATATAGATGTTTATGTGGATATACACATCTATACATACATATTTCCACAAGTTGTGAAATGCTTGAAAATAGTAATAACAAATGATAAATGATTTAAGGTAATATTGCTTTAAAAAAATAAAAAGTATGGGGTGCCTGGGTGGCTTAGTTGGTAGAGAGTCTGACTTTGCCTGAGGCCATGATCTTATGTTTTCTGAGTTCAAGCTCCATGTTGGGCTTGCTGCTATCAGCATGGAGCCTGCTTTGGATCCTCTGTCCCCATCGCTCTGCCCTTCCTCCTCCCTCCTTCTCTAAAAAACTAAAAACATTGAAACATTAAAAAAAAAGAAAGTATGACAACAAAATAATGAAAATTATGTGTACCTGAAAACACACTCGGCTGGTATTTGGATAAACAAGAAGCAATTTTTCATTGTTGAGATTTAGTATTGTCTGAGCTACGTCTAGTGAATGTGATATTGACAGTAGCTTGACTGTGCAATAATAGACTATTTTGGTGTCCTTTGTAAACTTTCATCAGAGACTTGTCTTTGCTGTGAATAAGCACTTGGATGGAAAGTAAGTCACTTGATGAAAGTGCCCTTTAATGAACTGTGTTTGCAATTTTCTAAATGATAGCCATGAGGCCAGAACATAATTACAACTCCTCCCTAAATGATGGGAATATTTTCGTTAATTAGGCCTGGATGCTATTATGTATTAATGGTATTACTAAGAAAAGTTTAAAATAGTGTGATTAAAAGTTAAGTGTGTTTGAAGACAGGAAGACCATCACTGAATCCAGTCATTTGTCATTCTTTGTGATCAACTTTCTTTACATTAAAAGGCAAGAGCAATGTGCTCATATCAGAGAAATATGTTGCCAGGCACTCAGGGATGAAAAGCAGCTGCTTCCTCTTTCACATGCTACAAATATATTTTTGCAAAATCACTAAAAGTCGTAGCCCTTCAGGTCCATTTGATTAGAGATTGTATACTCTAAATCAGTTATGTTGGCTGAGCCTCGCAGGCCAAGCTGACAAGTTATCACTGCTTCAACAAGATAAAGAAAATTATAAAAGTTATAGCTTTTAAAGATACCAGAGAGCTGTGATCAAGGATTAGACAAATTTAAATTCCAAAGGGTGAGCAGTCATTCTTAGGTGAGTGGACACCACTGACTATTTTCTCAGCTGAGGAGATTTCCTGTGTCAGGAACCTTGGCAGAATATTTTACCTGCCATAATTAGAAGGAATCCAGCAAAAGAAAATTGGCAACAGCAAAACAGTAGAGAATTTAATAGCCACATGGGCTGCCATGACAGAATCCAGAGGAACAGGGTTAAAATCAAACTGTCCTTCTTGTCAGTAACCATGCAAGCCAAAAGAGAGGATAGTGAAATATTTAACGTGTTAACAGAAAATACAAACGCCAACCTAGAATTCTATGTCCGGCGAAATTATCCTTCAGAAGGAAGGAACAATAAAGACTTTCTCTAACTTATCTGAAGGAATTCGTCACCAGCAAAAATGCTCTCTAGGAAACATAAAGTTCTTCCGGATGAAGGAAGGTGATACAGGGCAGAAACTTAGGCCTACAGAAAGGAATAGTATTGGAGAAGGGGTAAATTAAGGTAAAATATACATTTTATTTTCTTGTTTTTAATGAATCTAATAACTAAGAGTGATGATATACTGGGTACTTAACACTATATGGTCAAGTGGAATGAATGAGAGTAGCATTGTAAGATATGGAAGAATTGGAATTACTCCATTATATCTGTGCTCTTTATAAATTATCATTCAAAAGTTGATTGAAATTAGTTTGATTACTTGGCTCACTCTAGTGCAACTGCTAAATATTTTCCTTAAAAAGAAATATAATTGATACACTATGAGAAGAGAGAAATGAAATCATATGAAATGTTCAACCAGGGCCAAGGGAGGCAGAACAAGAGGAGAAAAAAGAAATAAAGAACAATTACAAGAAATAGAGAACATTTACAAGCAAAGTAGATACTAATCCAACTATATTAATAATCACTTGAGATTTTTAAAAAAAATGTTTATTTTCTTATTTGGAGGGAGTCAGCACAAGCAGGGAGGGCAAAGAGAGGGGATTAACCGACTGAGCCACCCAGGTGCCCCTCAATAATTACTTTAAGTATGAATGGCTTAAACACACCAATTAAATAACTGAGATTGTCAGAATGGTTAAGAAAAATACTGAACTCCATGTTGTCTACAAGAAAGTAACTTTGCATATAAAGATACAAACAGATTAAAAGTAAAGGGATGGAGAACGAAACACTATGCCACAATTAATTGGAAGAAAGTTAAGCGGCTACATTAATTTCAACAAAGCAGATTTCAGAACAAGGAAAATATTAGGGATGAAGAAAGCATTACACAATGACCAAGGGGTCAAAACATCAAGAAGAAAAAATATTCCTTAATATGAATATACCTAACAGTAGAGTGCCAACGTATGCGAGGCAAAAATGGTGATTACTGAAAGGATAAACAGAAAATCCAGTGATACTGTTGGAGATTTCAATAATCTCTTCAGTGATTGATAGATCAGGCAGGCAGAAAAAACACGGAGGAATGTTAACACATATTGTTTTCTGGAAAAAAAAAAGCCAGTTTGAAAAGGCTTCCTACTGCATGATTCCAATTATATGATTTCGCGGAAATGGCAAAACTCTAGAGACAGTAAAAAACATCAGTGGTTTCCAGAGGCTTTGGTGGGGGTAGGGGATGTGGTGGAACAGAACAGATGGGTGAGGGAAAAACAGAGATAGGGAATTTTAGGACAGTGAAACCGTTCTGTGTGGTACTATATTTTTGGACAAATGAAATTATGCATTTGTCCAAGACCAAAATTTACTTTGGAGACACAAAACTAATGTGAATGAGTTATAATGGTTGCCTTCCAAACGGGGGAAACGTAGAGGCTCTTCTGTACAGTTGGAAGTGAAGCAAACCACGTTTCCCTCTGAGTGTTCAGTCATGACAGTGATATCAGAGTAGACGTACACAGAATTACTTTCAAAAGAGAGAACAGTTCCCAGGCTATGGAAATATCTAGAGATCAGAAAGGAAGCATTAACAAAAAGAGGAAACATTTGCCCACAGTTCAGCCTCAGAAGCCTAAGAAAACCAGGCAAGGCACTAAGAGAAGGATGGCATCATTTGGGAGGGGAAAAAAAAGCTATCAGCAAAGACTGAGTCTTGACCGATTATTTTGAAATTTACAGTCCCACTGAAAAGACTAATTATGTGTAAATGTGTACATCTATCCTTCTTGGCATAGTGCCTTTAGATGGTGCTCTGTTAAGAATGGGATTCTGAAGTACAGTTGTTCTTCATTCTTTCTCTTCATTAGCATTAAAATTAATTATTTAAATTCAAATTATAGGAAGCGCTGCCTTTCATTTAAAAAGGTAAGTGCATTATTAGCACTTAAATGACTTATTGATATGCATTAATTAATTAAATTTATATACTTATATATAATATTCAACTTTTTAAAATACATCTATGTTTAGGGCACCTGGGTGGCTCAGTGGGTTAAGCCTCTGACTTCGGCTCAGGTCACGATCTCGCAGTTTGTGGGTTTGAGCCCCAGGTCAGGCTCTGTGCTGACAGCTCTGAGCCTGGAGCCTGCTTCGAACTCTGTGTCTCCCTCTCTCTCTGCCCCTCCCCCATTCTGTCTGTCTGTCTGTCTGTCTGTCTCTCTCTCTCTCTCTCTCACACACACACACACACACACACACACACAAGAATAAATAAACATTAAAACATTTTTAAATATATCTATATTTTCCAATAAAATGAAATAAGAATTTGTGGCCTGTAAGCAGTAGTGTGCTAAAATGTTTAACAACTTCCCCCTCCGAGTAGCTCCTACATGTAACATGTGCCAATTGTCTGATGTAAGTACTCTCACCACACGTGGTTTCTGTGATGTGCACATTCTGATCTGGAGAACAGGTGCTACCTGGTGTCAGCCCGCCCCTAGACATGGCTACTTTGAATTTGTTATTTTCATTGCTTGTTATTAGTTGCCCCTGAACCTCAGTGAAATGACTCTTGAGGAGCCAGTTTTTCCATGGCAAGAAAGCAATGAGTATCTGGAGACTCTTAGTACATCTGGGATTCCTAAGAAAATCAGTGGTGAGTGAATGTTTAATTTTGTTGAAACAAGTGAAGGGCCCCATCCATTTCCCTAGAGGTAGTAGAGGTGAGAGCAAGGAGGGGGAAGTTTCTGTTTTTCTGCCCATCATTAGCTTGTGAAGTATCATAGCTGTGGATTTGAGAACCTTATCCAGATACTTCCCTTTGGATCAAAACATTAATATGTATCTAATTTATCTTTCTTTCTTTCTTTCTTTCTTTCTTTCTTTCTTTCTTTCTTTCTTTCCTCTCCCTCCCCCTCTCCATCTCCCCTTTTCCCCTCTCCCTGTTCCTCCCTCTTCCTCCTTATCTCTCTCCCCTTCCCTTCTTTCCTTCCTTCCTCCCTTCCTTCTTACCTCCCTCCCTCTCTTCCTTTCTATAATCTATTTATGTATGCATGCATCTAAAATTACATTGGAATTTTCTCCACTCTTCAAATAGTCTGTCCTAACAGCTATTTTGTGTATATTTCATGTATCGATTTGGATCTCCATTTTCTAATGTTTTGGTACTATTTAGTTTCGGTCACTTGGAGAGATCTTATACATTTGATTTGTTTCACTTATTGATATTGTATTTGTTGTTTTTATCTAACTGATTTATCAGATGTCTTTATTGGGGGGTTTATCTATTTTACTTATTCTCATTACAAATGTATTTGAATTTATTTTTGTCATCTTATATATTCCTCTTTTATTCCTCTTTATTATTTATTTATTTGTTTTCAATATATGAAGTTTATTGTCAAATTGGTTTCCATACAATATTCCTCTTTATTATTATTCCTCTTTATTATTTATCATGTGTCCTGTTAGTTTTTACTTTTTCTCTTTTTTAAGCTTCAGATGGATTGATAGTGTGCTTCTACGTTTTATTTAAAATTTTTTAGCTCCTGTCATTAATTTTTTCGAGTGGTTTAGAAATTACACATTCTAATATTATTTTTGTGGTCACTCAAATATTTAATACATATTTCAAATTTGAATTTTTGTGGCAAGTGCTAAAACAAACTGTCATCTCTAACCTCTTTCCAAATAAGACCAAAGTCTTACTTTTTAGCCTTCCTGGATATTTCGTCTTTCACCTCCTAATATAGTTTTGTATAGAAACTTAATTCAGTGTTTTTCTAAATATATATTGATATGTAAGGTTATAGGTGTGCAGACAGATCATAGATAGATAGATAGATAGATAGATATGATAGGTAGATAAATGATGGATGATAGATGAATAGATAGATGATAGATGATAGATAGAAGGACAGATAGGTAGATAGATACATAGATAGATAGATAGATAGATAGATAGATAGGTAGATACATACATACATACATACATACATACATATATACATAGATAAATAGAGAGAGAGATACATAGATACATAGATAGGAGATACAGACAGATAGTTAAACACAGACATCTTCAATTCTGGTGTTGCGTATAAGAATTCTGATATCCATCTCACTCCAATTTCTTGCTGGTCAGCCTGCTTTTTCTGTCTAGTTGATGTGAATATTTTCTCTGTCTCCTTTAGATTCATTGTACCTGCTGTTATTTTTACTGTCACTATAAATCAGCATGTATGCTTGATGATTTTTCCAAAATGAAGATTTGTGACTTTCTGCTCTGAGAAACTGAGCCATTATCTCTTCAAACATTGCCTCCCCAGCCTTCTACTAGGTGTATGTTAGAGCTGGCAGATCTAGCTTCCAGAGCTTGAACTTGCTCTTGAAAACTTTTCATCTCTGGTGTGTGCTCTTTTCTTTCTTAGTTGCATTCTCAGTGAAATCTTCTCGTTAGCAGTTCACGTTTCAGTTGTGCCCGGTTCTGTATTCAACATATACTGTTGGTCTCTTTTGCCGAAGAAATATTTTTATTCCTAAGAACTGAATCATTTTCTTTTCTTAGTTTTCTTTTTTAATTCTTAACCTCTGCTCCTTGCGTTCATGCTTGGGAACCCGGTATCTTGTTTTATGGGCATTCTTCCTTCTGTTTCTCATGGAAGGTGTTAACCACACTTCCTTTAAAAGCCTATCAAATGGCCCTATTCCCTCTTTTCCTTCCTTGCGGGTCCCCAGTTTGTGGAACATGCTGCTCAGCCTTTCCCTGAGATTACTAAGAGCAAAGGGTTTTGGTGTGATTGTTCTGCAGTGGAACCCAAGAGTGAGCCTCTCTGTGGTCACTGCCCTGGCTTGCCTGGCAGAATAGCTGAGCTTCTCATGGGGCGGTGCATGGCCCCCACAACTCCAGCGTTCCAGGAGCCATGGGACACGAACAGTCAGTCCCCATTAAGGAGAGCTTGGCGTGGGCACGATGTCCCTTCTTCCCACATTTGAGTCATTCACCCAAGTAACAGGCAAGCTCAGGTTCTATGTGCAAGGACGGTCCCAGTGTGTGAAAAGTGGAGGTCTTTGAAGGGATTCTTCAGAGTTCAGCTACTGAACTCTGAGTTAACTTGTCCCTGCTTGTTGGAATGCAGGTAACTGTCCCACCTACTTTATTGCAATGTCAGTTCTTGTTTCTTCAGTGAGGCCCAATGATTGTTTAAACATACTAATATACAAAAATCTGTGGCTTCGAACTTCCAAGTAGAAATAATTAATACCTAGATAACTCTCATCATGGAGAAAGAATTTTTATAATATATCTCTGAAAATAAAAATCATGTTATTTTATATCACTTGTATTTTTACTCAAAGACAAAAGTCGAACCATGTATTTGGATCTGTGATTACAGAAATCAAAGAGGGAGGAAAGAACACCATTCTCGAAGTTAAAAAAAAATGTGGGACAGATGTCCCAGATGTGATATTATTTAGACAACTTAATCTTTGGCTTTTCACTTTTTTCCAATCATGAAATGAAGATATCAGACTTTGTTCGCTCCAAACATTTCCTTCATTGCTACTACCCCATTCAGAGGATTAGTTATCTAACTGATAAATGCAAACATTTAATTAAAATATTGTATACATTTTCGTGATCATAATGCTCAAGATACCGATAGGCTTAGGAAGAAAACAAACCATATTTTTCTTTTCTCATTTGTAATAATTTCTTTAAAACCTTAATCTTTCTACAGTCTCCTGGCATAAATCCAATTACACACACACACACACACACACACACACACACACACGCCAGAAGTTGTCAAAAGAGGTCACACCCTCACATTGTTCTTTCTTTTAACGTTCTAACTAAACATTATTGAGAATAAGCTTATATATCACTCCAGGCTTTGGCTTTGTGGTGAACATAAATTCCACCATGGACACTGTTTTCTCATTCGAGCCTTTTAAGTTGGAAAAGTATTTTTTTGTAAATCTGGAGCATACCATGGTAAAATGATAAAACTAAAAGTTGCTATATTCAGGAAGTAAGAATGATAATATTTGACTCAGGAGATGACCCAGATTTCTTTCTTTCTGCACGAGAAGGACCTTTGTCTAAACTGTACTCAACCTATTAGCGGTGGGTTCCCTCCCGCCCTAGCACTGCATAACCATTTCTGTTGTCATTGTTGACCTCAGGAAGATAGAACATTTGGAGATGCGGCAACTGAATGGAGTGACTGAATTAGAAGCGTTGGCATGTTGCCAGTACATGCTATGATGAAACCAAGAAGACATTAAATAAGAAAATTGACCATATCTGTGCAAATGGGAAAGTAGAACACTAGAAACACAGGTCAGGGAGGCTTTGAACTTAAAAGTATGAAATTTGAATAATAATGGAGAAATTCAGGATTTTGCACAATGCGTGCCAACAGTCCCGGTACGTGAAAAAGATCAATTCAATACAGATGGTGCACGACACAAATAGCATCAGTCACTGAAAAGGGATCGTAATGGTATAAAGAGGAGGGTGTCTTAAAACAGCTCAGCTCAGAGACTTCTCTTTTGGTTTTGTCTGGCAGGTAGTCTCACTGAGTTCTTGGTTAAGAGAGAGGCTGGGTATTAAGTCAGAATAACACTAAATCCTCTTTTTAGATTACTCCATGTATAATTTTGATTCAACCTCTAAAAAGCTGCATTTGGTTCTCCTCTGTAGTGGTCATTTTATATTAGTAGGTTTATTTTTATAAAAAGGATCATTAAGGGTTGGAACCTGAGATAGCACACCACTAATCTACAGTGGATGTCAATGTTTATTCCCAGAATGAATGAGCTAGAATCCACCTGATTGTATCACATGTGACGTTCAGCTGAATGTTTCTAGACTTCTAAATGATTCACGGTGTTTCTAACCATATAACTTTGCTTATAGGTCATTATTTCTCAAAGCGCATCTCCTGGAGTTTTTATGGCAAATGCAGATAGGTCAACCAAGCTTCAGAATTTCTAGATGCAAACTAAAGATTGAAAAATAACATTGTGTGAGTTTCTTGTCATATTCATAGAGTAAGGATGTCATGAAGGTTATAAACTACCCATGTTTCTTTCATTGAAATCTTTTTTATATATCCTGTGGATGTTTAGTGAATATCACTGTTTACTGGGAATTATGCTAGACATAGCAAATGAGAGGATACGGTATCTCTCAGTTTTCTCTGCTAAACCAGTACAGTGAAAAATAAGTTACAGATTATTGGCATTATGTGACAGTAAGAGCCTCCTCATCTGCTTGAGTGTTCTCTATTTTGCCATCAATAATATTGTCAGCTCAATTTTGATTCAAAAATGGGTGACAGCGATTGTTAAAAATAATCTACACACATTGATTTCCAAACAATGGAGCAGGTGAAAACATTTAGCATTAGTGTTGACTTTGGACAATGCTATGTCAGCACAGCAATTTGATGAGAATGCACTGAAGGAAAAATGACTACAGAGCTTACCATAAACTTGAAAAATGATTTATCTAGAAATCACAGTATTTTTAGAGACCTGCCTGATTTTAAGTATGAAGTTGAGAGTTGATCTTTGAATTGTAAAAAAAGCTATTTTGTCAAATCAATTATTGATTATTCAGATTTTTCTCTACTCAGTACTATGTTTCAAAATAATAGTTCTGAGACAAAATTTTGAAAATATGACAGTCTTTGATATTTTAATAGAAAAAAAACACAGGTGAAATATTAGCAATTTATAAGCTACAAAGATCTTGGACTTCCTAGGCGAGCTACAGAAAGTCCTTGGCCAGCAATGGCAATTTAAAAGAGATCTCAGAGTCCCTTCTCGTGATCAGTTTGGGTGCTGGTACATAGGGCAAAATGCTGGGGTTGGGATACGATGTAAAGGAAAATGCTATACACTTCCCTATTAGAGATGGGAACATATGGTTATGTTTATATTCATCGAAGAAGGAGGTAATCTATGACAAAGTTCACGGTACATATCTAAAACTTAAAAAACGGTCACTGAATTGCTGGGTGTTAAGAGTTATTGCTAAGTTTGAACATAGAGTTTTTTATAAATAACTGCTCATAGGACTGAAAATAATTACAAAATGTTCTAAAAACTCGGGAAAAATTGCTCAAAACCAACGTACTCATAAAAAGAGAGACTTTTTGACTCTAAAAGAGTTTTTTTTCTTTTTAGTTCCCAGCTAATTGTTTAGAATAGCCATGTTTCTTTTTGCCTTTTTTTTTTTTTTAATTAGATCCAGGTTACAGAACCCTGGTCAACAAGGTTATAACAAGCTTATAGACGTGAGAAAGGACGACTGTGTATTCCTCTCAATATGGTACATATCTAGATTAGTGGGATTATGTAAGATTTAGGGGTTTGTACTCAGCTGCCAACGAGTTTGGAAATGGCTAACCTGGACTGTAAAAAAATAAGAAGGAGGTCATCAGAGACATAAGAATAGAATTACCTGAGGGAAAAAGGTGAAAATTGAGAAGAAAGTAGTTTTCTTTGTTTTTCTCATCACTCCCACTCCCTCCATCTCTAATACACCCTCATAGGTATGTTTTTATGCAGAGATAAGGGAAAGTGTTAGGATGGGGGAATTATTGGGGAAATTATAAGAATTTTAGATTTTATTACTCTTTTGTGACAGCCTATATCTCTCAGAGAGATTTAGTCCGGTATTTAATTGACTCCAGTGTCGCAGGGTCGGTCACAAAGTCCATAAACCCTACAAATATTCTGTAACCAATTTCCATTTTCATTTATATTTCCCTAAAACACTGGGCCAATGTTCGAGAGAAAGTAGAGGTTGACCCGAGAACCTTAAGGGTGTGTGCTGCCTTTGGATGGACGTGTGTGGAGGAAGATAGGTTGTGCTAAGCAAAGCCCTACTGGATGGGTGTACTATTTTCTTAAATGCACCTTTACTCTCCCATGGTTCCCTATTTTATCACAGAATCCCTTGTCTAAGCTCTGTCCACGTTATTCTTGTTCGTCCGTTAATTCTTTCACTCATCCGTCTATTCATTTAACAAATAACCATTTCCTTCTCACTCACCATCAAGCACCATGCTCAAAGGAGAGAGAGATAAAGTGAGATATGATCTCTGCCCTCGAATAGATTGCATTCTAGCAGATCATGTAACCAGCAGAAAGGACATAAAGCCAGATAACTAGATGACAGAGCATGGTGTGTTCGAGTAAAAGAATGTACATGTATCCCTTTTTGATAGAGATATATTTTTATTGCTACCCCAAACCTACTTCCCATCTTTCCTGGTGACATGACTCCAAATTTCCTTCAGTAACCAACCCTCCCCACACCTGTTCATGTCGTTTGGGAGAATTCTGACTCAAAACAAGCAGAATATCTTGTTTTCATGGGACTGCAATTAGTTCCACAATGGTCTTGTCAGTAAGATCACTGCGAGGCTCCAAAGAGCCTGCACCCTTCAGGAAAAGCCTGGGGCAGTGAAGGCCATTTAAATCCCCAGGGTGAACTGTGTGCAAGGAAACCAAGTCATGACAGGAATTTTGAGGGTGTCTGAGTACTGGATCAAATTGCACTTGAAAACATTGCCACCTTTCCAGTTAAGGAAAGAATAAATGACCTTTAGGTTTTAAATGAGTTTTTCTTTGGCATTTCTGCCACATGCAAATGAATGATTTCCAAACACAATTGTAGATAATTTGCTATTTTACTGTAATCAGGCTTGCCCCAAGATGTGCAGCTGCACAAGTAATAAGTACCGCTCTGGGTCAAAAAGAGTGAAGCAAGAAGTTATTTGATTTTCATACTCAATCAGCTCACCTGGGGATATTTTTCTGAATGCCATTCAAAGTCTTAAAGTCTCCCAGAACAGTTTATAGAAGCAACGTCCAGTTGCTACGTATACAATTTTAAGAGGTGCTTAGAAATATTGCAGGATTGACTCGGATCTCTTGATTTGATCTGAATAAAGAAATGCCACGCCTCCAAAAGCTTTGTTTACTCAGAGTCTATTCGAGATTTCCTCAATGGCAGGAATTCAGAGAAAGATTATGGAATGATTAGCGGGAAGTAGAAAGGACTCCAGAGGAAGTCCTAGAGAATCCGAGAAAAGCAAATGTAGAAGGAACATTTGCCCTTTATTTTTCTTCTATTCTCTACAGATTAACCCCTGACATGTGTTTTGTTAATGTAGACATAGGCACAGAGAGTTAACACATAAACCAGAAGAAAGATGGAATGTTATTAACACTTTTTTTTGAGAGAAGCGGAATTATCTATCTGACTGTCCTTCCATGCTGTGAATTTACTGGTCAGTAGACAACTAACATCAATTTCATTTCCTATTTTTAATATTTTAGTGACTTACAGTAAGGTCTGATTTGGATGTTTGATGCAATTTGAACAGAAACGAAATGAGTTTTGCAGCTCTCCAAGTGTATTCAATAACTTAACTTGACACATGAAATGTGTTGGAAGGTTCCATGCTCATGAGTATATTTGCCAAAATGTCCTGCTCATTGTCTGCAACAGAGGAAGTTGTGCATGTCCGTTCACTCTTTCAGTCTGCGTCCCTCTCTTACAGGCGACACGAATACGTCATATGCCACAGTGACATCACATGTTACTCATGATCTCTCCTTATGTGCCAGGTAAATCTTTTATCAACTTACAGAATCTTTACTTTCAACACTATGAAACAACATAAAATAGGAGAAAAAAGCACCACATTATTTTTCTATGTAGATTAACATTCTATTTTTTTCCTAATATGAATTCGGTTAATTATGCAGGAAGTCCAAGATAAATTAGCCATAAGAGGCTCATTGGAAGCTGACATTCCCCTTTGGACTGACTTGCTAATTAGTTAAGAGGCAGGCTGTGTTGACAACGCACCTATTTCATGGGTCTACCCTCTTTGGTTCTCCTTTTTCACATGACCATGAGTTTGACTAATAAATATCTTATCCGACTATTTTTTCTTTCAAGTACAATATAACAGTGTTGTATAATTTTGATTAAATTCCTGCCAAACTCCATTTAAGAAAAGTAGTAGCTTTATTTTTGTATCAACAAATCCCACTTTTATCATTACCTTCATTGCTACTATTACCCTAAGACAAAGTAAAGGCTACGTCCAGTTGTATGCTGACTGATTTGTTCTTTTGACTAAGATGTCATTGTTCTTCTTCATTTATGGATTTGTCCTTATTATATCTGTCATATTATTTAAAAAACACAGTAATAAACATTCTAGCTTATATATGCTACTTAAGCCACCAACTTTTTAAAAAGATGTACCTTTGTCCAAACAGTTTGAAATGAACTATACAAAGAAAGTGTTGAAGATGATAAATATCATGTGCATTGACAGTGATGGCCACTATGTCATTCAGGAGGTCCATTATGAATGACATCTGAGCATAATATGAACAGGAAGGAAGGAAGGAAGGAAGGAAGGAAGGAAGGCAGGAAGGGAGGGAGGAGAGTGGGTTTATTTTCTAACAAACATAAACTTCATATTTATTACCTTAACTTTGGGCAATTAAAAAGTTCTACAAGAGAGGGGTGGCTGAGTGGCTCAGTAAGTTGAGCATCCAACTTCAGCTCAGGTCATAATCTCGTGGTTTGTGGGTTTGAGCCCTACATTGGGCTTTCTGCTGTCATCGTAAAGCCCACTTTGGATCCTCTGTCCCCCTCTCTCTCTTCCCCTCCCTTGCTCTCACTTTCTCTCTCAGAAATAAATTTAAAAAAATTGAAAAAATGTTCTACAAGAGAGACTAAAGGAAAACCAAAACCAATATGAACTCAGTATGCACAAATGTTGAGATGGGGGCTTTGGCCTTGTAGCCGGCTGATAGAACCAGGAATAATCTCTGAGGGAAAACGTTCCAAATGCCATTGTGGGGGATACAAACACCAAGGCTAGAAATAGGTCTAGTTACAGTGTGCATGCAGCTTATAATACCAACTCCTGCCTCGGAGAACAAACGTTTGGCTCTACAGAAAATGTTTTAGATACACTTGAGAGTACATCATGGGCATGTTGCTTGAAGACTCTTTAAACATCTACAGGTGATTAAGCTGCACACAGATTTAAAGATCCTAAGAAGTAAATAATTATTGGGACACCTGGGTGGCTCAGTCGGTTGAACACCCAACTTCAGCTCAGGACATGACCTCACACTCATGAGTTTGAGCCTCACATCAGGCTCTGTGCTGACGGCTCAGAGCCTGGAGCCTGCTTCAGATTCTGTGTCTCTCTCTTTCTCTCTCTGCCCCTTGGCTGCTCTCTCTGTCTCTCTCTCAAAAACAGATAAACATTAAAAAATTTAAAAAAAACTAAATAATTATCTTACGTGAACCCATTACAAAGAACTGTAATGTCTCGTCACATTTGGAAGGTGTCCTAAGCCTCCACTGCCTATTCCTTAGCGGGTCTAGGAATGCCATGGCAATCCCAAGATGGCCGAACAAAATATATTGCAAAAGTAACATTTTCTACAGAATGACAGAGCAGACTCTACAGCATGACTCGGCTGGAGGCAGATGGAAAAGGCAAGAGGAGAAAGTTAACTTTCGAGCATGACGGCTCAGCCAGAGCAGAAGTTGCTCTTACGTTGCCAAGTTTCACATAAAACCCTGGTCCAGCTCTACAGAACTGTAGGAGCTCCCGGGAAATTCTTGTGCACCAAGCTACTGTCATACATCTTTCCCTGTGTTTACAACCATTGTGACTTTTCTTCTCTCTGAACCCTAGCTTATTTGGGTCAATTACAGCTAAAAATGGGCAGAAATGAAGCCAATCTTTACACTGTGGTCAATCAACAAAATGCTATCAAATCGAATGCTATCAATTGCCAAGCAATGTGAGCTCACCAGAAGCAAGATATCTCTAGAAGGGGCCGCGGCCTTGTCCAATTTTGACCCAGGGAACGTATCGTTTAAGCATTTGTTGACATCGCTTGTCTTCCAATTTTCCAGAATTTATGACCTGTTCTGAAGCTCCAAGGAGTTTGAATTACTTGAATGTGTGCTTTAGTTTTGCTTATGTGGTGGATAAGTTCGAAAGTGTAACCTTCGAACAGCGAGTTAGAGTAATTAAGGAACTGCTACAAAATTCTGCTTACGGAATTGTGCGCCAAAGGCACTTAATGTACACTAACGACATTTAAATTTCATTCAGTGCCCACAGTTGTGCATTTTCTCTGCTATTCCTACATTCACAATGCCACGGAGAGTTTAACAGGATTCACAATTTTTTTTTCACCCTTTTAACAATCTCAGGAAAACTTAGCACGTGATTTTCTTTCCTTGTTTCTATCTGCCTAGATGCTTTGGGAAAAACCAAATGAAATTGCCCTTCGGTAATACTACAATATCAGTGCATCCAAGCCAGTTCAGTAAAACATATGTTACAACAAATTTGTCTGGTGACCTCATTTCTAGAACAGCCTTGATTCCGTAGGTCCACGATCCAAGTCATTGGCCTTTGTGTGTGTATGTGTGTGTGTGTGTGTGTGTGTGTGTGTGTGTGTGTTTTTAATTCTCATAGCATATTAACATTTGTAGGTGAAAATAAGAGACGTTCTTGTTTTTTGTTATACGAGTAGAAATTTCTTTGCCACTCTGGGTTTGAGGTAGCCTGGTGTTAAGAACGAAGTTATCTTGTTTAATATCCACAGTATATGTGCCTCTGCGCATATGTTGGGACTTCAGTCTCACAGCTCTGCAGTGGTGACAGTCTCCAAATGTGGAAATGTGAATCGTAAATGGTATTCACCTTTCTATCACAGTTAAAGTGCCAGGAGAAATGCTCACTTAAAAATTATTTTGTGTTCGGGGAAACTGGGGGGCTCAGTTGGTTGAGTGTCTGGCTTCGGCTCAGGTCATGATCTCCTGGCTAGTGAGTTCAAGTCCCGCATCAGGCTCTGTGTTGACGGCTCAGAGCCTCTGTGTTGACGGCTCCCTCTCTCTCTCTGCCCCTCCCCTGCTCTCTTGCTCTCCATCTCCCTCAAAAATAAGTAAATATTAAAAATGTTTTTTTAAATGATTTTGTGTTCGTGCCAGCTTCTTATGTTTTCCAATCTGCTCCTTTATGCAAATAGATATATTTTCATTGAACAAAAATTCAATGATTGAGGGATCATTCAATGATGGAGAAAATGAGCCTCAGTCATCTACCCCAGTCTCAGTCTTTGCCCGGGAAAGAGCCACCATCAACATATTGAATTATAACCTTGCAAATCTTTTCAAATACATGCAGACACAATGACGTAAATTTCTGTATCTACATATCAATCATCTATCTATCTACCTATGTAATTTGTCATATTTTAATTCTCAAAGAGAAATGGTATTGTATTGCTTCTTGCTTAATTTCACTTAATGAATGATGTTTGCAGAGATCTTTCCTATTTCTATGTATAGAATCTCATATATTTTAGGTACGTCTCCCCCTCTCTTGGTAGAGATTCAGGCAATTCACGCCTCTTTCTGCCTCAAACAACCATGCAATGTACATCATTATAAACACCTTTTGTATCTGTGCAAGTATTTTTTTCCTAAATGAATATAAAATTTTGCAATTTCAGATCTTTCAGTGGTATGTGAATAATGGTTGGCTTTGAGAAATGTTTAACAGTCTAGGAAAAACTTCCCACTAAAAGATATATAGCATTTAAAAAGTTCATCAGCATTTATCACATCTTCACAACAAATTTTGATCTTCAAGCTTCATAATGTTTCCAACCTGGTAGTTGAGAAAAATTATGTCCCATTGTTTACTTTGCATTTTACTGATTATTACTTAGACTGAGCATTTTTTTCTAGGTTTCTTAGCCATGTGTTAGTGAATCAAGTATTCAATTCTTTTGCCTATTTCTTTCACTTCATTGCTTTTGCATACAGATCTACAGGCCTTGGAAAGTATTTTGCATATGAATTCTTTGATATATATGTGTAGATAATTTCTCCCAATCTGTCATTTTACTTTTAAATTTATTTATAATATTTTTATATGCAATTTTAAAATTTAAAACCATAAACTTTTTTTTCTTTTGTGGATTTTATGTTTGTGTTTTGTTTTAGATCTGTTTAGCCTCAACTTATGAACATGGCAATATTTTCCCCCTATAATTTCGTATTTTTGTTTTGTGATTCTTCAAATCCATCTGGAATGTTTGTGTTTTTTTTTAACATGCATTTTCTCTAAGTTTTTTTTTTAAGCTTATGTATTTATTTTTGAGAGAGAGGGAGAGTGGAGGAGGGGCAGAGAAAGAGGGAGAGAGTCCCAAGCAGACCCCTTGCTGTCAGTGATTTCGGGCTCCATCCCACAAACCATGAGACCATGACCTGAGCTGAAATCAAGAGTCCAAGGCTTTACTGACTGGGCCACGCAGGTGTCCCCATCTGGAATGTTCTTAAATGGAATGATGGGTGACTCTAACCTTATAGATTTAAATATAAGTAGAGGACTCTGTCAATACCATAATTTCTATATCCCCCCATTAATTTGAATACCACACTTTGTTTTTGCCAGAGGGCTGGCCACACAAAAGCTGACCGCAATCTCCTTCTCACTTTGCTTCATTTTCTGTAGATGTTGGAAGGCTTACACACTCACTTACCTGGATTCCTCTGCTGCTAGGTTGTCACATGATTCAGTTCTTGCCAAGGCGATGTTTGCAGAAGTGACTGGAAGGGGTTTTCCACAAAAGGTTTTCTATGGATCAAACTAGCATGCCCCCTTGAGCTTTTGTTCCTCCAAGATCTTTCTGCTTAAAATATGAATGTGAGTTTGAAGGTGCAGACATCTCGAAGCCATGTGTGACAAAGACAAACAAGGACTAACAGTGGAACAGAAGTAAAAGAGCCTAGTCTCTGGTGGCATCACGAAACCACTGTTTTCAGTGCTGAAGTATTAACCATAATCCATTTACTCTTGGGTTAGCTGGGGTTTCTGTCGAATGCAATTTCAATGATTAGAAACATAA